>NC_142531.1:1962500-2272500 GCF_964205215.1 Stylophora pistillata
AGCAAATATACCATAATCTAATCTGTGTTTAAATCAGATGCTAAAGATGTGGTAGAGAATTATCGATCTATATCCCTGTTATCGATTCCAAGTAAATGCCAAGAGAAGATTGTATATAATGCCATATATTCTCATGTGGCCCCTTACCTGACAGATTGGCAACATGGTTTCATAAGGGGTCGCTCGTGTGCTACCCAGTTGGTATTAACACACCATCAGTGGACAAAGGCCTTGGATGATGGACTACAGGTGGATGTCGTGTTCTTAGATTTTTCTAAGGCATTTGACAGAGTATCACATGATATACTTCATCTGAAGTTGTGTAATTTCGGCATCTCTGGTAGCCTACTAAGATGGTGCGAGGATTACTTGACCCACAGAGAGCAAAGGGTTGTTATTGAAGGACAGAGTTCTACCTGGTCTGTTATCCCATCTGGTGTACCACAGGGCTCCCTACTAGGGCCATTATTTTTTGTAATATTCATTAGTGATTTGCCTGATGTGGTTATGCCTGGAAACACAATCGCACTGTACGCAGATGATTGTAAAACATCAAGACTGATAAACTGTACATCAGACCAACATGATTTTCAATCTGACCTGAATAATCTACACATCTGGAGTCGGCGAAATCTAATGGATTTTAGTGTAAAGAAATGCAAATTGATGCGTATCACGAAAAAAAGTATGCCTTTTCGTTCTGACCTTAAGCTGAATGAGAGCTCTCTGGAAGAAACATCTGAATTCTGTGATCTTGGATTAGTTACTAGTAACAAGTTGTCCTGGAATGCTCATGTTGATAAGATATCAAGCAAGGCTAACAAGATTCTTGGCCTTATTAAAAGGACATGCAAGGGTCTGAAAGATGTTAACATGTTAAGAAGGTTGTACTGTGCTTTGGTAAGGTCCCAATTGGAATACTGTACTATTGTCTGGTCACCCTTCACGGCTAGAAACATTAATAAATTGGAAAGGATTCAGCGAAGAGCCACCAAGTTTATTCTAAAAACTGATGATGATTACAACACTCGTAAAGAAAAACTGAACCTGTTATCTCTAGAGGACAGACGCTTCTTTTTTGACGTACTATTTTTTTATAGAGTTCTTAATGGGTATATTAATATAGATATATCCTCTTATATCCAATTTTATTCACATTCGGAAAGATACTCGTTGAGGGGTAAGGACGAACTTAAATTGAAAAAGAACTACGCGAGGACTGATACTTTTAGGTTTTGCTATTTTAATAGGATTGTCCACATGTGGAATGGGCTGCCACTATCGGTCCGTCAGGCTCCAAGTGTTTCTTGTTTTAAAAGGGGTGTAAGGGATTATTTGACTGCAAGATTTGATTGATTTTAGTTTGGATTTGTTTTTTTGTTAAAGGTGGTCTGCCGTGCATGGGGATTTATCTCTTTTGCGGACCATCCTTATGGCACCTTTCTTTTTACTCTTTTGTATTATTATCTATTAATGTAAGTAAGTAAGTAAGTAAGGAAGTTATATGTGTCATTAAATTGTAATAAAAAAAAAATAAATAAAATCTTGGCTGTACATTGTAACAACCGGTTTCCTCTTACAAAATAAAGTCGAGAAGATTTGTCTAATATTTTGGGGGCGTTTTTTTAATAAAACAATATGAGATGGTTATAGCTAACTCGGCGCTACGCGCCTCGTTGGCTATCTATCATCTCACCAGCCAACGCGCGCTAGTGGAATAATTACATGGATACATAGTTTATTTGGTAACGCAGGTTACAGAATACGCAAGACTGAAGTCCTGGTGTGGACCTGCCTATCTACTATCTATCTATCTATCTTTTGTTAATTGTATGGACGGAAAAAGGTTGTTTGCTGAAAGTAGAGCCTGTGAAAGAAGAATTCGTGCTTGAGATTAGCATCCAAAACTCGACAGCTGTTTCTCTTAAGTGTCCGCTTTTTAGACTATCTAAACTCGCAACTAAAGTCATGGGAATAGAGGAGACGAATCGCCAACGAAAGAAGCTCTTGATTATTGAACTATTTCTTTACCGTAGGATCTGATGATTGTAACCCGGTCTAGGAACGAGGTTGCAAACGGAGCTAGTGTAACTGTTAGAAAACAATCCTTGAAGAGCATGGGTATTCGCAAATCTCCATACGGTAAGGAATCAAACGCACTACATAATTCTTTGATCATAAATGGTCAGTTGTAAAAGAAACACTGTCTTCATCTGAGCCGATGTCCACTGGGAAAATAATATAGACAAAACCTGATGCACACTTCTCTTCTCCTGGCGAAATCCCGAAGGGGACTCCCCACAAGAACCTCCCCGTGTCCCTCGTGGTATTTGGCAACAATACCGCGACTGATATTTCAAAATGTTCCAAATACCACGACGCGAATTATTCGTTTATAACAAATGCCGAGAAATTTTCGGTAACGCGCGAGACCTTCATTTCGTTTCGGTTGAAATAACAAACACAGGCGTCCGCATTCGTAACAATCTCTCTTCTCCTTTCTTTCCTCACCGTGTTGTCACGGTAACTTTGTTTTACCATCTCTTTTGCTGTACCACTAGTACACTGAAATAGTGATACTATCAACCAATCTGGTCTCCGAAATTTCTCGACTTATATTATAGGCGCAATTAGCTTGTTTGATGGCCGAAGACCGTGAGAAATTAAGGTGCATGTCAAATAGAAGCAGCGTTGCAGAGAAATCGATCAAAGAACGAACAGTGTGTAGTATGTCACTTGATGTTCAAAAACAGTCCCCTTGGAAGAGAGAAAATGATTGCCAATCTCTTCGTTTTAGGTACGTTACTAATCCTTAACCAATACTGATGACCCTCAGAAACCACCACATAGTTCAGGGAATCAGATATTACCACACAAATCAAATAGTACTGGCAATAAAACATAAAATAGTATTCACATCTGTTTAATAGGATTTTACAAATATTTCCAGGTTGATATCAGAGTTTGAAATAGACACGACCAGTCTTTCAACCTCTAGAAAAACAAATACTTTTCTGGAGGCAGGAGGAGTCGAATATGTTAAGGAAATCAGGCCAAGAAATCCTTGAGCAATATCCGTCATGAAACTGTTTTAATGTAGTCACATTAAAAGGATCCCCTGCACTGCCTTGGACCCTAGCTCTTTATTCTTTCCGTCCCTTATTTGTGGAAAAAAAGACCCTGAGAACAGGGCAATTAGACCATACCGATAGAACTCAAAATTAAGAGGTTGTTCACGTGCTCAACAGCCAACATTACGCTTCAAAAAAAAAATAATAATAATGATAATTATAAAATGATGTGAAAGGAAGCAAATTGAGGTTGACCTACTCAAAATGAACTTAGGCCGTTACCAAACAAAATAACCCTTGGAAAAAGTACAAACCACTGTACTAACTTTTGACACACTTAGCAAGATTCAGAGCTCCGTTGCATGATTTTTTAAGTGTCATTTCTGTATTTTTTACACCTGTTCAAGAATGATATCAATAATACATAAAATATTTTGTTTTCATTTGAAGCTCAGGGCTTGCCCTATTTCCTACAGTACCCCTAAAGTTAATACAAAAAGCTCCAAAACAGATGCAACAAGTTACAGTTCTCAAGCAGATTCCCAAGATCTTTAGTACTAACCTTGGAAATATGCTGGAAAAGTCATAGTGGACCAGTTTTTGAAAGCTTTCCTTCTGCCCTATAATGTCCATATCGATTAAATCTGGCTCCAATTCCCAACACACAAAGGATCTTTATCACAAAGGCCACAAAACTGACATTTTACAAACAGAGTGACAACACAGCTGGTTAAGAACCATCATAACTATTTCAAAACTAAATCAGCCCTATCATCAAACACCAACTTCTGTCCAAAGACGCTGCAACAAACTGAACTTTCCACAACCAGCAATAAATGCACAGAAGCAATTTTTTAAAACTTTTCCAAATACAAAATATAATATTGATAAGTTTTTTTCTGTAAACGAGACTTGCTCTTCTGTGAGATCAAGCCCAGTACAGTTTTCTAATCTCTTTTGAGAAACACTAATTGAGAATCAGAGCACTTTTCTTTGGTAGCCGGTGAGTCTCTTGCTCCACATACATTAGTCCTGCAAGTTTTCTTGAATTAAAATATCAATTTTCCACTTGGGTGCCATTTAGGGATAAGTTTATGAGCTTTCTTTCCATCAACAACTGTCAACGACATTCCCACACTTTGATTGTCATGTCAACACTTCCAGTTACTACAAATGGAGTTGACCTGTGGAAATCTAAAACAAAGATAAGACAAAATTACATTTAAGGATTGACACCTAATTTTTGGACATTTTAACCAAAAACTGCTGAAGAAAAGAACTGATTTCAAAAGCAACCACTTCAATGGAAATGTTTTAATGCTACAGCAGGCCAACAAGAAAAATAACTTCTCTCAACTCTTCACTCCTACGTTCTCATTGGAAATTCTTCTCCCTGTCTGCCATACAATTTTTATGATGTTAGTTCAGAGAATTTGGCATTGGATCAACTATCAATCCCTGCATGATTGTTCTTTTTCTCATCACTTGTCTGTTTGATATTGTATCAACATTGTGAGGAGAAATTCTGTCTTGATCACTCTTGGGAGTTTAAAGGGTAGAATGAACACTGTTAAAGATACTGCGAGTTGTTCAGTGGCCCAATGAGGGGGAAAAGAGCAAAAGAAAACAGCATTGCCAAACAGTAATAACATATGGAGAGACTTACCTAAAGTTGTCGCAAAATGTTCATGTGCCACTAGAGTTTTCGCACATCTTTTATTTTTGTAGTCCCATATTCTAAGAGTTTTGTCATCTGAACAGCTAACTATATATTTGCCTCCAGGGTGAAACAGAACCCCTCTCACCCAATTATCATGGCCAACCTATCAAGGCAAAAGAGTAGAATGACTTGTGAAATCTATCTGAACACCCACTAGGGTATTTTGTGGCCCAACATACAGTAGATCTGCCAAAAATTAATTTTCCAGCATTAGAGGCTGGACTGAGAAGTAATCAGAGAGGTGAGAGCACTTTCAGCCTATTTTTATACAAAACCATAGTCATATTTAACTTGGGAAAATCATGTTTGTGATAACCTAGAGTTCATAGGATTGTAAGCAAAGGAGCCATTAGTATTATCAATATCACATTGCTCAGTGCCTCTAATTTTCACTTTGACTCCATTATTAATGAAAGTCAGCCTTTAATCCAAACACAAGGGTAAGTTTGAAAAAAAGGTCAGTATAGTTGAACATGCAAAAGAAAGTATTTGTAAAAAAACTAACCAAAGTCATTAGACACATT
Source organism: Stylophora pistillata (assembly GCF_964205215.1). Classification (NCBI taxonomy): domain Eukaryota; kingdom Metazoa; phylum Cnidaria; class Anthozoa; order Scleractinia; family Pocilloporidae; genus Stylophora; species Stylophora pistillata. Next base: position 1,967,816 of record NC_142531.1, read on the forward strand.
CCAGTACCACAATCCCACAGTCTGATTGTCTTATCTCGAGATGCTGACACTAAATATGGACCTGGAGCTCCTCCTCGTTTTCCACCCTACATCAGAGTTAGCCAAGATAATAAAGAAGCCATCACCACAGCACATACTCAACCTCAATACATTAAAAAAGTATGAAACTATCTCACCACGAAACACAAAGAAAGAAATTGAAACAGAAGCACCTCTCCATAGACTGGAGCAGTAAAGTTTTGCTTCCTAAGTCTTCAGTCACACAAGTGGACTTGAAACAAATTCTATCATTCCTCCAATGCTATTCATATATATAATGTACCTCCAATCCTACAGCTTCTGCAATATGTGGGTGGGCTGATTCTGGAGCCCAAGAAACATCCTCTACTACATGTTCATGGTCCCGCAGATCACATTTACATTCCTTAGAGGCCACAACCCACACACGGATTGTCTGTAGAGCAAACACTTTTTTCATGAGATTTTGTTTCAGCTGACAGCCTTTAGATCTAAGACTGCAAATGCAAGTATTTACATGTATGGCTGCAATAAAGACAACATTTAAAAATAGTTGGATGTGCTTGCCTACCTGGTCATTTGAACAACTTGCTATCAACACACCTACAGAAAAATGAAAGGTATTCACTGCATTTCCAGTACAGTACTGAAGAAGTAATACTGAAATTCAACAGCTTGATCGACACAATATAAACCTTGCATCAGAATACAATAGTTTGTTGCAATATGCATCACCTCTGATGCAAATTTCCTAAAATACTCCCTCCTGCCCTACCTACACTTTTTCAGTTTCAATTGGTGCCATAGAGAGTACTTTAGAAGTTTCTATTCTGCAAAGCTTTAAACAATCTTGAACAAAATTGAACTGTCCAGTTAAATCTTGAGGTTTAAAATATTTGAAATAGTCTATTCTTATTTCCAATGTTAAACTATTTTGTTATAATATTATTTAACAAAAAACATAACTGGTTTGAATAATTTCAAGTCACAACAAAATGTTAACATGTAGCCATTACATTAACAGAACACCTTGGCAGGGTTGTCAAAAAACAAACGAGAGAAAGTACTAAGGGCCTGGACTACAGACTAAAGACAGGGTGCTTCTAGTATCTTCTGAATGAGTGCCTAGCCTTGGTGACCTTAACAAGATACAAGACATAGATGACTGTAGATGTCTCACCATCCGGGCTAACACGAACTTTTCTGACCCACTCTCTGTGCCCTTGAAATGTCTTCACACAATATCTGTAGTACAAGAAACAAGAGATCAGTTCACTCCATACTGCTCTGTTTAGGATCATATGCCTTAAATTCTAATTAGGAACTTGTTTTACCCCCTAAGTGTAGTTACTGATTATGTGTTATTTTCAACTGGCTAAATGAGGCAAAAAAGATGTTAAATGTTTTTTTTTTTTTTTTTCTGGTAAAATGTCAAGTGACTTTGGCAAGCGGTTACTTTTATTGTATCTGCCTGTATCGACCCTACCTTCTCCCACCCAATCTTGAAAGACTTTGGATTGTACTGTATAGTTGTTAGTCTTAACAACACACTTACTGACAGTGTAATTGTCAATTCTAACTAGGACTTACCCTGTGGCTACTTCCCACATTTTTATAGTTTTATCTCTGGATGATGATACCAAATAATCTCCTGATGGCAAAAATGTCACTGAAGAAACATTATGGTCATGTCCTGATGATGAAAAGAAAACAAAACTTTTAAAGGACATTTTCTGAAACAACAAACACCCACTGATTAGCAGTAGTATCATTATTTGTAAAATAAAAATGCAAGACAAAATCTACTGGTATAATAACAATTTAGCTCATTGATCTTCAAACTATGAAGACAACTACTGCATGATAAATGCACCACCAACCTGTCATTGTTTTGATACACTCAAATTCATGGAAATCCCATAGTTTGACAGACATGTCTGCTGAACACGATGCTGGAATAAAAATGAAAAAGACAACATTCCATTTTAAAAACAGAATCTGCCTCAGGTAAACATATGCTCTACAATCTATATAAAGAGAATATCCTTTCTTTAAAATACTTTTACAATCCAATCAAATCTCACCTAAAACTTTCCCAGTATGATCAAATGAGAGATCTTGAACTGCATCTGTATGGCCCTTTAGGGTTCGTTCAAAATCTCCAGTCTCATAGTCCCAGACTTTAACTGTTGCATCTTCTGATGCTGTTACCATTACACTGAAAAAAATACAAGAGTAAGTTCAGAAAACAAATATTGTTTACTCTTCTAAATGCTAATGTCCTGCTAATTTTGCAGTGGATATAGATAATAAGACATTATGGCTACGCTCACAAACAAGCTACCTGTCAACAAAACATCATGCAATGACACTAAAGGGTTTGGGGTTCAGTTAATTGAGGGGAACACAACAATTTCTCCTTGTTTCAAATTCATATCAAACTACCAACAGCTTTTTTTAATATAACTATCACCCATGAAGTCAAGGTAAAAGTTCACAAATCTCACCTATATACTGGATGAAATAACACTCTTGTAACTGGGCTTCTGTGGCCAGTTAATGCATATCTACAAGAATAAAAAAAAAAAATGAAAAGAAATTTTAGCAGTTGATCATCTTTGATTAACAAGCCAGCAAGCACTTTTCAATAATTTTAAGGTGAGCTTCAGTGGTTAAATACCATGAAAATCTTAAAGTCAGCACTTTTATGGAAATTTCTGCCTAAGTTTTACACTCTTTTTCAAATGAAAGGGTTTTCAAATAGAAAAAAAGTAGCAGGACAAAATTGTAAAGTAGCTGGAGCACTATCTCATCATGATAACTGCAGCCTTGTGGGGTGGGGTGCTGGAATATGAAAAGTACCCGGCGCAAATGCGAGAAGCAGCCAGTGACTTGCGCTGAGCGCCAGCTAACTTTGAAAACCCTGAATGAACAGCCCAGAAAGACATTAGAGATTACCAAGAAAATGGGTACCTCAAAGACCACAGTTTGATATGAATTGCACAGACTAAGATTTTTCAAAACTGGAAAGGATTACTTAAGTCAAACCTGACTTTCACAGAGAGATTATGGCCATGCCTGGAACAGCATACATTTCCTTTAAGCTTGTTAGACACTGATTTGTGATTTTTTAATTTTATAATTTTTGCTACTGAATAGAATGCAAGTAGACTTGATAGCAAATGAGTGGGTTTGGAGCTGTACAAACTGAGCAGTATGCAGTGAAAATCACTAGTGATTTTGAAATCGTAATTAGGTGACAAGAAGAATTTGACGTGAAGTGCCTTCTGTCCTGCTCTCAAACTACTTTTTGTTATATATCCCCTCCAGTAAAAATATACCAAAATAAAATTTTCATAAGTTGATAGATCTTCATTTTTGTTTTAATAGATATTAAATTTCAAGAAATTGGAAAAAAAAAATGATTGTTTTTCCTTCTATGGTACCTTAAGACTACACATTAAAATACTTCTGTGCATACCGCTCTGGTGGTCTAGGCATCCAATCCTCAGGAGAACGTGTTTTCTTTAATGAAGAACCTAGGCATACAAATAACCACATCCGTACTAGTGTTGTACTTTTACATAGGTTCAAATCCATTCTCTTTTTTTATATTACTTTTTGTACCAGGCATATAATAAATGAAACAAATTTTGAAGCAGTGTGAAAACCTTGTTTGTACTGCCTACCCTAACTCACAAAGATGATGTATTAGTTACAAATGCTAGTCAAGTAACGATACATAGTGTAATGGTCACTGTTGTTTTGTTCTGTAAGTTCTATATTTGGTTGATCAATATTTAAGGGTCTTTAATAATGCAAAAGAAACGACAAATTCAACCAGGGTCTCCCACTTCAGCCCTTGAAAAGACAGCTCGTGACAAAAAATCATTACTCCTGTTGTGAGTGGCTGGAAAATGCAGGACTTCCTAAGATAAAGTCGTTACACTATGAGTATACCTGTGCTTGCTTCTTTTTCTGCCTCTGATAACCTTGATTCTAGATCCATTACCTGAAAACAAATTATTCATTTTAAATTTAACTCAGAGTATAGGGTCAGCTAAGTAAATAAAAATCTAAGAGAAGGATTTTCCAGATTCACATAGGAATGGTACTACACTATCAATAAAATGTAATTAGCAACACGGTTAATCACTATATAGAAGGTTTGAGCTAAGTGGTAATATAATGAATGATTCAGTTCAGTTCAAATGGTAATCATCTAGCCTTGCACATGTACTTTGAATAAAATGCTGGTGTAAAAAATAAAGTATATCAGAGGTCTAGAGCAAAAGTAGCAGATGGGTAATTTTGTACCTTTCCAAGGCAACTTACTGTATACTTAGTATATGGGTAGCTTTGAGTCTTGCCAAGGCAATTTACTCTATATTTAGCATATGGGTAATTTTGAACCTAGCTGAGGCAGCTTACTGTATATTTAGTTATAACTACCCACGACAACTACTCTCGGACAAAGGCACTTTATTTAGAAAAACTTTCTGCATCACATTGATTCAAGGTCAGCAAGTACTGCTGGTATCTCATACCAGGGCCAAAAAAAAAGGGAAAAAATTATTAAATGACAGATATCACTCATATCTGCTTAATTAAAGTTAGTGTCTAACCTTCTTTTGTAAACGAATTACTGACGTCCATTTCTTTTCCAGCAAACCACTATACTTTTTGTCGAGTTCGCCAGGCTGGAGTTGAGGAAAATCACAATGAGTACTTACAAATCCACAAAAAGCACAAAAAATGTAAATCTTTGTCTGTATCTCAATCAAGCATTCCAACACACACCAGCATATCAAAGAGAATTCTTTTTACATCTGTCATTTTTAATAATTTGATCAGACGTTCTACTGTCAAAACTGAGCTTGCTTGAATTTTCTTTTTTTTCTGGTCTGTTATGGCAATTAGAGGTATAATCAAACTGAATAAGATTTTAAATGTATGTAGTAATTTGTTGCACTCCATTTGGAATAACCTTACTGGCTTACAGGTAGAGCAAAATAAATCCCAGAATTAAGTTTCTTCCCTACCCACTAAAAGGGTTACTCACAAGTTCAACAAGTTTATTGGAGTGGTTACAAAGCCAATGATCAAAATAAAATATTCTGAAGTAATTGACTTGGAATAAAGAAAGAATAAAATCTAGAAAACTTGATAAAACGCTTAATGATACAATCCAAGCCAAATTTGAAATACAAATCGATGTAATTAATGAGCAACACTAGACTAAACCAAACATTTTACTGCAAATAACTAACTGCATTAATGTGATCTATAGTTAATTATTAATAATTATGGTTATTGAAGTTCCTTTAAACATGCTTCTCTTTGTTTATTTCACAGTTACTAGAGGACCCCCTGGAGTCCACATAATAGTTGTTAACTTAAAAAAAAAATTCAAATATTCAAGAAGACTGAGTTAGAGGACAAATGCAAACAGTGACATTAAAAGAAATTATGCAATGCTGCTTTTTAGGGCATAACTTAAAATGTATGCCATTATACCACAGCAATTGGGGCCTTATGAACTACTTTTTGACACAACATCACAGGTGCAAATGGTTGACACAGACAGGGAAGAATGAACTTTGAACAAGTGTACTTTCACACGCATCCAAATTGAGTTTAGAGGTAAAATTGACAATTAAATCCACTATTGTCATCATATATGGAGGGTTTGTACAAATTATTGTTTGACTATCAAGGTAACATGACACCACAAAAGAACTCATATGACAAGAGCTAAGTGCATCTAAAACAAGGTAAGCACAGTTGGAACAACTTTCTCACCATGCTTGCATCTTTTTTGAAAGCATTTAAGGCATCTTCAAAGCCACACTGATATAGATAATCTGCTATGGCTTTATGACTGTAAAAGAAATAAAATAAATTTGTATGAAAAATCAACAGCTAGAGCTGTCTTTAAGGAGAGGTTACGTTGTTTAGACGGAAAATTGTGAGAATCACTCTTGCCAAGCTGTTTATAACTAAGTACAATGGCCTAATCCGCAATGATCCTCACCGCTTAGAAAATTTACCCGGTTTATTTGCAATAAACGTATTCGACATGATAGCTGTCAGCAAAAAGTTAGATCTTGTTCGTTCTTGCTCGCCGCAAACACCTTATATCAAATAGAGTATTGAGAAAAATAGCGTAAACTCCCGATCGCACACACCATCTTGAAACTACAGGTCAATCAATTCGTAATAATAGAGAAATATACAATCACTTACAGTTCTTCTTTCTGTCTGGGAGTCAACACCATGGCTCAAATTTTTTTCTAGTCTTCTCAGTCAACTTTCATTTAAATCAAGTAGCTACATTGAATTGCAGTGAAAACATTCCTTTCGGGGTGATCTGCGCACTGTAACCATCACATTTGTTCGAGTAACGCTGGCAGCCACAACCTCTCCTATTCCGAAAGGACGTACAGAAAACAACAAATCAATCAAAGGTGCAAGTTTTTATCCAAAGGACCCTACCACGCGAGAGGAAACCGGTTCAATTGTGCCGGTTAGGATATCGTAATATCGTTTTATAAAAGTACATCATTGAACAAAGTCACCTAACATGATCACAGTGAAACTTAACTTTCTAGGGGGCCTTGGTTGAAAGATCGTTTTCGCTTTAGAAACAAGACTTAACGGGCCTTAGAGGAAACACTGTCGAAATTCAAAAGGGTTATGCCTTAAACAAAAAAGCTAAGTGAATGTCAGATTGCCACACAGTCATAATATTACGCATATTTTAACAGAGGCAAGCAAAACCCACCCATGCTCTGAACTAACTATGTGCTAGCTAGCCATCAAGAAATTACGTCAGTTTTCGTATTTACAAAGCTTTCACTCAAACAAAGACTAACCTTGTCGTAGATTCGCCTTACGTTATCCTCGTCACTTTCACAAGCGGCTCTTCGACCGCATAAAATACCACAGAATCGGCTATTTCTCCTTCACAGTCTATCAGTTTTGAACTCAAACACCGCTCGATTTCAAGCACTTCGTAAAAACGGCCAACCCATGATGCAAAGCGACTAAAATGCGCATGAGCAGCCGGCTAATTTCGCGGTGTGTTATGGTTATTCTAGCGCAATATGGCGGATGCTAATTCACAGAATTACAGAACTGTAACGCCATCTTGTGATCACAAAGCATTAAAAGAATGCTTGGATAGAAATAACGGAGACAGATCCAAATGTAAAAAAGAATGGGAGGCATTTCAACGCTCATGTACTGAAAATAAAAGGTAACTTATTCCATTTAATTAATCTCAACGTCAGAGGAGAATATTTAAGCGTCAATACTGCATTGTTTGTGTAATAAGGTTTTCCATTTATTTCGCAATGATCGCAAACAATGGTAGAAATGTCATCAAATCACCACTTAACATTAAAAACAGAACAAATCGGTTCTCTAGCAATGTAAAATTGAGTTTGGTTTATTACTGTGGGGAGTGGGGTCACTTCGAACTTCGTTCCTTTGCGTGTACCCCCGGTATTTGAATTTTTGGGTTGTATATGTTTTGTTGTACAAAAGTTCAAATAATTGCAACGGTAAAATTGGCATGTTATATTCCAATCCAGTCTAGTTCAGTTTACTTGCTGTAAGCAGGGCCAAAGAAGCAGGGGGGAGGGGATGGGGGGCCAAGGCCCTACTATTGGGGAAAATGTAAAGACTATTAGTGAGATTTACATAGAGAAAAATTTTATCCTTTTGTTAATTTTTTTAAATTATGGTTTGTCAGCTTGAATGGACAATTGATTTTTTCTGGATGCCTGAGTTGTCCATTATCTCTAGTTTGCTACCTGATATGTTATTTCAGTGCTCTTAAATGTGTCAATTATCCTTAGTGGTATAAGAGTTTTTATTAAAAACTAGATCATTGGATAATGCAATTCAAGACTTTTTATTGGCTTAGCCATTATGGTATATCAGCCAATATACCATGATCTACAAATATGGTAAGTGTACGTGTCAGCTTAAAATTAAAAGGGAGCTAAAAATTTAATAAAATTTATAATTTAATTTAACATTTTTAATAAAACAATTATTCCATGAGCGCGCGTTGGATATGAGATGATAGATAGCCAATGAGGCGCGTAGCGCCGAGTTGGCTATAATCATCTCATATCCAACAAGCGCGAGTGGAATAATTGTTAATTATTAAAGACTGGATCATTGGATAATGCAATTCAAGAATTTATATTGACTTAGCCATTATGATATATATGAGCCAATATACCATAATCTAATATCTATAAATTGTAATATCTGGTTTCTTACAAAATAAAGTCGAGAAGATTTGTCTAAGATCTTGGGGGCTTTTTTTTTAATAAAACAATTATTCCACATGCACTTGTTGGATATGAGATGGTTATAGCCTACTTGGCGCTATGCGCCTCGTCGGCTATCTATCATCTCATATCTAACCTGCCCTTGGGGAATAATTGATAAGTAGTTTTAATAGTCCTCCAGAGGGGAATGCCCTTAGAACTCTCCCCCCCCCCCTACCAAGATAAATTACCATAGTAAGTATGAGTTTCAAGCCCCCTCACTTCAGAATTTGTTCCCATTGTCCTAATCAGTATTTACTTTCATTCAACCTTAGAATTCATTGTTGAATGTAGACTATGATCTTAGGAAAAAATTTTGCCTTGGTAAACTATCAATTTCCTTAATATCCTAAGGCTGATATTACACCATGAGGGATTGGACACAAAGGAAATTGAGAAGTAACCCATAGGTAGAATATTTTTCATTTGAGATCAAAACCTCAATGCTTTATTACATGAAAGCAACAGAACTGTAAGTTCATTTTCACCCAGTGATAACAAAATTAACTGTCTTTCTTAGGAAATTGCAAGGGAAACAAGAAACTGGCAGTTGTGGTTGTGATTGAGGTAAAGGTCAAATTTGTATTTTGGAGCTATCGCATTAATAGATTAACTTCCTTTTGGGAGTGACCAAAAAGTGAGAACTTTGTTTACGCGAAACTAGTGTTACAGATTGTTGCAGTTTTATAAAGGACCTATTTGCATGTAATTAAGAAAGGGAGATTTTTAACCACCTTGGTACTTACAGCAATCATTGCATTACTTGGGAAAGTGAAAATCAAAATTATAATATCACAAAGACACCATTACACGAAGTTAAGTTTTACTTTATTCCAAACATTCTGCTGTGCCTCTTGGATGGTATAGGTCAATTGAACTGGCTGTATTTTACAATATGCCCTTTTTTCTGCATGTTTGAGTGAACATGAATGGTCCTTTGGTTCCTACATTTACATAGGTCCTAAGTTTCTTCTTGATATTGATTTATGGCCCCGAATGCTTTATGGGCTGTTATTGGACAAAGAAACATCTTTTATTATGGCAGGCATGATTATCACTCTTTCGTGCCCATGCAACAGGTCTTCTCAGCCTGGCCTTTTAGCAAAAATGTCTTGTGGATGAGGCTGGTAAGGGTAATTTACATGAATTTTGAAGAATACTAATAAAGCCTGCTATTTATGAGAGAGGCTTATTAAAAAAGCAATTGATTCAGAAAACAGTCTTGGCAGAAAAAAAGGTGCACATAAATTATTTAGTGACTTTTTCTCTAAATAGTCACTGTCTTAGACTAAGAAAAAATATTATGGGGAAACAGAACTTACATATATCTTGAAAACAAGGCTCAAATCAGCCCATAAAATACAGGCAAATGATGACTTTTTCATGTGAGAAACATCTGTATGGCTTCATTTAGCCTGATGCCTAAAAAGTGAGTGGGCCCAGAAGGCAGTTTATACCCTTACTCAAATATTTTTGTAGATACAGGTTGATATAATCACCAAAAAGCTACAAACTCAGATTTCTCATGACCTTCACAATGTGTAGCTAACTTGTGGAACACAAATTATTTGTGCAAGTGTCTCTCTTTGATATCACTTTTGTGCAGAGTTTGTGCTCTGAGCCTTTTCTCTAAACATACACAGTGATATTTCCAATCATTGTGGGTGGCTAACATGGTTTTGGTGAATTGTGCAGAAGTCCTCATAATGGACAGTTTTTTCATCATGTCTGTGTCCACAGTATGTCAAAGGTTTCGTACCAAGAGACTGTTAATAGTTGGTTGTTACAGAGGACTTTTGTAGACTATGGGGTACCAGTTGATGCTTCAGTTCTGAGCTGAGCAAACCTACAGAGATGAAAACATGTGAGCTTTAGTGCAAGTCTTCAGTGAATTAATTTTTCTTATGGTAAAGTCACTACCAATAATACTGTAGCGAACTGTATTTCAACTTCTATACGGTTAGTTTTGGTAATGACAGTCTATTTGTATAGCTGTAGAGCAGTATAGCTTTACATGATGAAGAGCAGTAGAATAGTAATTCAATTGTTGCAATCTGAAATTGTAAGTGTTGATTCTATATCATGAAACAAAGAGACAAAAGAAGGGCTTCAGGGAGAGGTGTTTGGAGGGGTTTCATGGAAGTGTTTGTGATTTCACTCAAACCGGTCTTGCGAGCACCACTCATACAAGACTAATGTTAACCAGAAAGTTATTGATATTACACGACTCGGGCAGTCAGAGGGCCAATAACTAAAATCAGCCAATTAAAATGCTTTATTGCTGGTCAATATTCTCTCAGTATTGGACTGGGCACTGTCCCTAATGGTCCAGAATGATACCACACTTGTGTCCCTCTGAACTTCAGTCGTATAATAAATCTCTTATTAGCCAAGCTTGCTCGGGACCGTACTGGAAGAATATCGGCCCTCGGTCTTTTTTGTACGGACCCAGCGCAGTGAAGTCCATACTGTCAAGACCTTGGGCCGATATTCTCCCGGTACAGCACTCGCGCTTGGTTAATAAGATATATATATTTTGGTCAGGAACAATCAGCTTCAGTTAGCTTCACTGAATTAAACTTTGAGTTAACTTTCTGTCCTAATTTGAATAAACATAAGGGCTGTGGTCTAGCAGCACCCAGTGGCCCCCGGTGCCTTTCTTTTGTTCTTGGGTTCATGACTCAGGAATCTTAATTTTTTTATAAAAAGCATATACTGGGCACCCTGGATTTTACAGTTTCAGAGTACTGGGCTCCCTTCAATTTTTCTTAGTGCACACCCTTGAAACATTTAAAACTAGATTACACAAGTCATGATACTGCCTCTAACAACTTAAAGTAATTTGTTGTTTGTTTTTTATTTTTTCAGGTATACAGACTGGCAGTTGTAATAAGACAAAAGTACAGCATTGATGAACATAAATGACTTACTTTTCACACCATCCACACGTTTGGAAGCAGTGATATCGAATGAACTTTCCACTGGTTCCCTTTTGGGAGCATAAGTAGTCAAAAAGTTTGCACAAGCGTCCATAAGAGTCCTCACAGACTAAGATAATCAAGAAACAAGTATATTGTGAGTGGAGTTGAGGAGAGAAGTATCAAAAAACATTTAGCATTTGAGAGCATGTTTTTCTTTCCAGCTCAAAAGCTTTTCTAAAGTGATAAGTCAAATATGGTGCGTGACAAAAGAGAAAATAGCTGAAGGGGTTTTCAAGCAACAGGTTTAATGATTTAACTTCCAGTAGGTGGACAAAGGGACCATGGGGTAAAGGGAGTTGTGTGTCATTATGGTTCTGGGAAAAGCACTGAATACAATTGTTTTCTTGCAAACTGTTGCATATGCTGATGATATTCTGTCAAGAAGAATAATCTATTGATTTTTACTTATTTATTTCTAACCCCTTTACTCTCAGGAATAGGAAAAGAGGAATTTCTCCTCCCAATTTAACCCTAAGAGTGACTAGTGTTTAATTTCTCCGTACACAATCATCCCTGAATCAGACATTAAGGTTATTAGAATAATGGAAATGATCAACAACTATAGAAGCTCTTGATTGTTAAACAAATTCTCCTTGTCAGCACCTTTGGAAATTTATAGAGAACAGTATGGAGAATCTGCATACTGATGTTAGGGTGGAAAGGGTTAAACACAATGTTTAGTAGAGAGGTGATGAGGATAAAACACAAAAACAAAAAAAACAGAAACAGATCAACTACGGGATATTGTTTTATTTATCACCAAACTCTCAAGGTTCAAAGTAAAAGGAATGTAGTTAGACAGCGTAGATAATTGCTCTGAGATTTTGGGCAGAAAAGGTCCAAGTTGTTACTTACTAGGGCATCCTTGTCCGTTTGGCCCTCTGGCACGTAAATTATTCCAACAACAGCCATGTTTCCTTGATTGACATCCTGGAGGACTGAATTGTTCTGCCGGTAAAAGTGAGATTTTGACAATACAATTAAAAACATATCGTTATCAACAACTCTACAACCCAGGCTTTATCTGCCTCGTACCCAGTCACTTCCCCTGTACAGTTATTCCAGCTCTCTCACGTTCACATTTGGGTTGGGTGTTTATCCCCTTAAAACACTCCAAGTTTCTGTGGGGAAACTAGCTTTTGTAGATCCCTGACAGATAATTGACCAAGAAGGACAGAGGATATTCTGTGTTTGAACAAAATGCAAGGGAATTTGATGTTGTCTCTTTTCTTCATGGCCTGACCCTAACAAAGCTGTTCAGTTTGTTTCGCCCTCAAAGCCGTCGACTTCAAGTTAATAATTCTTCTTATTAAAAACTGGATCATTGGATAATGCAATTCAAGACTTTTTATTGGCTTAGCCATTATGGTATATGAGCCAATATACTATAATCTACAAATATGGTAAGCGTACGCGTTAGCTTAAAATCAAAAGGGAGCTAAAAAATCCGGTTTCTTCTTACATAATAATATAGTGAGATATAATAATTTCTTGGGGGCGTTTTTAATAAAACAATTATTCCACTCGCACTTGTTGGATATGAGATGATTATAGCCAACTCGGCGCTACGCGCCTCGTTGGCTATCTATCATCTCATATCCAACGCGCGCTCGTGGAATAATTGTTAATTCTACTGCCTCGTGAATTGGTTCTATCAGAGAATCTGATGTCATATATCCATGACACTGTTAACCCCCTTTAACTCGCAAGATCTGATAGTTAATTCTTCCTATAGCTGCTCCACATCTCCTTGTAAGTTTGTTATGAGAATTTGGTGTTCAATCAAAGTAACAACTACTTGATAAATTAGAGTATTTTCACTACCTGTGCTGGATAATGTAGGGATATTGTAGGGAGAAATTACATGTCAATCACTTCTGGGAGTTACAGGTTAACAGCAGTGTGAGAGACACTAAGATCCTTTTCGAAGAACAGGCCCCGGTTGTTCAAAGGATGGATAACGCTATACAGTGGATAAATCTCTATCCGGTGGATAGCACAGTACGTTTTGGTAACACTTATCCGCTGAATAGCGATTTATCCGATGGATAGCGTTATCCGCTCTTTGAACAACTGGAGCCTGGACGACAACTAATTATGCTCAGAATCCGGGCACTGATGCACCAACCCACCCTGCCCTAACCACCTCTGCCACACCTCTACTGTACTGCGCTTCATTCCTTTCGTCGTCAGCGTTTTAGTGTAGAATACGAGCATGTGAAGAAAGCGCTGCTAGAGTGAGTGCGCACAGTCTACCCAGATTTTGCGATTGTCCCTGGAACTGCGCGCTTACCCTAGGAAAGTGTGCATTGGGTATCTCCGTCAGTAGTCAAAGCCAGCGCTTGGTGACGATGAGCAAAAAATGCAGAGGAATTTCGGCATAGCCCGGACGACTTAAACGTACATTCATATATCCTACAGCCATAGAAGAACCACCTCAAGAATGACAATCCATGTCTAGAAGAACATTTTCTTTATTCCTTGTAGTGACAGAAGGGTACCATTTTTAACAAATTATACAAAATTTTAACCGTGTTCTTTGCTACAACGTTTCCCAATTCGTCTGACTAAACCGTTGACTTGTTCGTACCAACTAACAACGCAGTTTCAAAAAGTGACAAATTCAGATTTTAAAATTAGATTTTAAAGCAAGATCCCTGACTGCACCATGGTTAGACCAATCTTCCGAAAGTTAATAAAATTTAAGTCTAAATCTAACTCTGGGATCTTGATGTAATCAAGTTTAAGTGTCAGTGTATCTTTCTCATGCAAAACAATTTTTCCAACGTAGTCAACAATGAGGGTCATCAAGACATTCTTGGGGATCGTGCCAATAAACTGCTTCATGGTTTGTTTAAAGAGATCAAAACCTTTCTCGCTCCCTTCTTTCTCTGTTTTATCTCTGACGTTACGAAAAGCCTCCACTGCATTCTTGCTGTCGGGAGCGATTGCTTTATGCAGGTTTGCCCAAGATGAATTATCCTCATCCAGGTAGCTTTCAGCCACATCCTCAAACATCTCTTGGGTAAGTTGGTGGAGAGAAATCTTCTGTGAGTTATGTTCAGCGGACAAGCCACGGTGAGCATGCTCAATCTCGAATTTACTTTTCTTTTCGCAGGTCCTGATGTAGAACTTCCGCACTAACAAGTTTAGTTCTCCTGAGAGAGTTCTCAGTAACTCCTTTAAGCCAGCTTCCACGAAGGACCATATTTGGATCAGATACGCATAGGCATCTTCATCGAGCTCTGTAGTGTTGAGATCGGAAAACTGATTCCAAAACCAGCCAAATCTGCGGGACCCAGGCACGTTTCCAATGTTAACAAACATCTTATTCCAGAGAGCGCCCTGATTTTTCCCAGCCAGTGTACTACAGAATATGTACTCTAATATATCAATCATTTCTAAAAGCCGGACGCACCTTTTTGTTTCCTGGACTTCTTTGAAAGTGCAGTTCATTTCTAGGCCTTTCATTCGATTCAGCATCTCGCTCACAATGCAATGACGTAGCCTATTTTCATGACTGCCCTCTGTAAGCAGATTGCATTTTGGTATAAGAAAGTTCTGTATTTCTTCCCGTTTCACCCCTTGCAAAACAATTTCTAAGACGCCAATGATTTTTTGTGACAAAACGTCCTTTTCCCAGAAATGGGTCGGCGTACAAAACAACTCCGACAAGAGGACTGTTTTAAAAATATACGACGGCACCAGGGATGATTCTAGCACCAGTTTCTTTGATATATCATCACGGAGAGTTTTCAGAACTCGGTAACATTTTGTAAAGCCATCTGGAGCAGAGGTGAGCATTCTTCGCTCGGCCGTGGAAAACGAAATACGCTACATATCAAAGGCAACAGGCACCACGTGAAATCCGCACTCATAAACGATCGCTTCTGCTTCCTGCGGAAGGCTCCCCATTTTAACAGGGAGCCTGGATAAGGGGTACTCTACGGCAAGAGTCAAAACTACACTAACAATGAGATCCTTGTATCTCTCGCCGACTTGCCAATCAATGTAAAGTGTTGTGGCTGGGCCGTGAGTTTCAGAGTACATCACTCCTGATGCACTGTCTTCGGAACCACGGCTACCAAGTATGTCAGAAAACACTGGTCCCCACGATCCACCCAACAATTCTCGACTAGCTCGACGGATCTGAAGTTCCATGGGTACTTCTGTCTCGCTTAGACATTCATTGACGAGTTTCCTAAAATGGCGACAGACCAGATTTGGGCTGAAGAAGCCTTCTTCATCTAGAAATTCCCTCCATTCGTTTTCTTCCAGTGTGAGCTTAACTTAACCTTCGCCCTTATCGCACAGATGAAAGGATGGCCTGTTCGTGAGAGAGTTAAGTTTCACAATAAAGTCGAATTCATCTGGTTGGCGAACTTTTGCTCCTTCGTAAACACTTCCGCTCTGGATAAGAGTGCTTTCAAACCGCTTGTCTCGCTGCCCCACTTTCGTCAGAATACTGATCACCAATGTTTCGAGCTTCTCTCGGATTAATTCGGCTTCAACATTATCGACAAATCTCGCTTCTCTCTCGAAGTCTTCAACAATCTTGGCCATGACGGTTAACTTGTTTTAGACGCTCTTGTTCTTCCTCCAAAATGTTCTCACACAAGAGATCAAAAAACTGGTTTTGTAGCTAAAGGTACGGTTCAAGAATTAAATTTCTTTCTGTTTTTCGGGTTCAAGGCAATTATAAAAAATCCCCTTTTTCTCGGAATTGATACGAATGACAAACACTGCACTTGACATCAACTTCCTTAATAAACACTCGTGTGACGTGACATAAATGGTTGTTGTCATTGATCATTTTCACTTTCGATAACACGATTCAAACACAAGAGAAAATATCTTATTATACAGTCAGTATGTCTGCAGCACTATAATCAGCACTTAAGATTATTTCTAGCAACAGGTGTGCTTTTTCTTTGTTTATATTACAAGTTGATTACATAGGGATGTGTGTTATTCACCAAGCGGGAGGTCAAGATGGCTGGATTGTCCGAGTTTTTTCCCCCTTTTTGTATAGACCATCACTAGGTCGAGATCCATAAAACCGCAAGAAGAATGACGTTTATCCAGTCATCTTGACTAAACAAGCTCGGCCATTATACAATAGGCTTATCTACAATAGTCTTATCGTATAGCAAAAAGATTTCGCTTTGATAAGAATCAAAAAGGTCATGTTTACTGCTTTAAGCGCTGGGTTACTGAAAGTCGTACTAACAAACTTTATATTGTTCTGTGCCCCTCTTGGCCACTCTCCTATGACCAATTACCGACCAATCTTCCGACAGTCAGTGAAATTTCAGTCTAAATCTAACTCTGGGATTTTGATGTAATCAAGTTTACGTGTCAGTGTATCTTTCGCATGCAAAACAATTTTTCCAACGTAGTGAACAATGTGGGTCATCAAGACATTCTCAGGGATCATGCGAATAAACTGCTTCATGGTTTGTTTAAAGAGATCAAAACCTTTCTCGCTCCCTTCTTTCTCTATTTTATCGCTGACGTTACGAAAAGCCTCTGATGTATTCTTGCTGTCGGCAGCAATTGCTTTATGCAGGTTTGCCCAAGATGAATTATCCTCATCCAGGTAGCTTTCAGCCAGATCCTCAAACATCTCTTGGGTAAGTTGGTGGAGAGAAATCTTCTGTGAGTTATGTTCAGCGGACAAGCCACGGTGAGCATGCTCAATCTCGAATTTCCTTTTCTTTTCGCAGGTCCTGGTGTAGAACTTCTGGACTAACAAGTTTAGTTCTCCTGAGAGAGTTCTCAGTAACTCCTTAAAGCCACCTTCCACGACGGACCATATTTGGATCAGATACGCATAGGCATCTTCATCGAGCTCTGTAGTGTTGAGATCGGTAAACTGATTCCAAAACCAGCCAAATCTGCGGGACCCAGGCACGTTTCCAATGTTAACAAACATCTTATTCCAGAGAGCGCCCTGATTTTTCCCAGCCAGTGTATTACAGAATATGTGCTCCAATATATCAATCATTTCTAAAAGCCGGACGCACCTTTTTGTTTCCTGGACTTCTTTGAAAGTGCAGGTCATTTCTAGGCCTTTCATTCGATTCAGCATTTCGCTCACAATGCAATGACGTAGCCTATTTTCATGACTGCCCTCTGTAAGCAGATTGCATTTTGGTATAAGAAAGTTCTGTATTTCTTCCCGTTTCACCCCTTGCAAAACAATTTCTAAGACGCCAATGATTCTTTGTGACAAAACGTCCTTTTCCCAGAAATGGGTCGGCGTACAAAACCACTCCGACAAGAGGACTGTTTTAAACATATACGACGGCACCAGGGATGATTCTAGCACCAGTTTCTTTGATATGTCATCACGGAGAGTTTTCAGAACTCGGTAACATGTTTTAAAGCCATCTGGAGCAGAGGTGAGCATTCTTCGCTCGGCCGTGGAAAACGAAATACGCCACATATCAAAGGCAACAGGCACCACGTGAAATCCGCACTCATAAACGATCGCTTCTGCTTCCTGCGGAATGCTCCCCATTGTAACAGGGAGCCTGGATAAAGAGTAGTCTACGGCAAGAGTCAAATCTACGCTTACATTGAGACCCCTGTAGCTCTCGCCGCCTTGCCAATCGATGTAAAGTGTTGTGGCTGGGCCGTGAGTTTCAGAGTACATCACTCCTGATGCACTGTCTTCGGAACCACTGCTACCAAGTATGTCAGAAAACACTGGTCCCCACGATCCACCCAACAATTCTCGACTAGCTCGACGGATCTGAAGTTCCATGGGTACTTCTGTCTCGCTTAGACATTCATTGACGAGTTTCCTAAAATGGCGACAGACCAGATTTGGGCTGAAGAAGCCTTCTTCGTCTTGAAATTCCCTCCATTCGTTTTCTTCCAGAGTGAGCTTAACGTAACCTTCGCCCTTATCGCACAGATGAAAGGATGGCCTGTTCGTGAGAGAGTTAAGTTTTACCATAAAGTCGAATTCATCTGGTTGACGAACTTTTGCTCCTTCGTAAACACTTCCGCTCTGGATAAGAGTGCTTTCAAACCGCTTGTCTCGCTGCCCCACTTTCGTCAGAATACTGATCACCAATGTTTCGAGCTTCTCTCGGATTAATTCGGCTTCAACATTATCGACAAATCTCGCTTCTCTCTCGAAGTCCTCAACAATCTTAGCCATGACAGTTAATTTGTTGAATTGCTCTTGTTTTTCCTCCAAAATGTTCTCACACAAGAGATAAATAAAATGATTTTGTAGCTAAAGGTGCAGTTCAAGGATTAAATTACTTTCTGTTCTCGGAATTCAGTCAATTACAAAAGATCCTCTTTTTCTCTAGTCTCCCTCGCAGGGGGAGACTACTTTTTCTCGGAACTGATAAGAATAACAAATAGGAAAGATCTTATCATACAGTGACTATTATTCCGCAGCCCTGAGGGTCATTCTAGCGACAGATGTGCTCTTTCTTTGTTTATATTATAATTTGATAACACTGATATATGTGTTATTGAACAAGAGGGAGGTCAAGTCGAGTTCTTTTTATTCCGCCGTTTTTATGGACCGAGACCACAAAACCGCACAAAAAGAACGAAGTTAATATCTCGACTAAACAAGCTTGGTCAATATACAACAGATTTACCATATAGCAAAAATATTTTGTTTTTATAAGAATCAAAAACGCTTTGTGTATTTTAATAAGAAAGCCAATTGTGATGGTGCGTGCTGGTTTTTTCATTTGACAAATTGAAAAAATAACGTGATTTCGTCTTCCGTCGCTATTTGCGACTCCATTACCGACATTGTCCAAAAATTACGATTGTTGTTAAGTCCACTCCCCGCATTTTTTCGTTGTGCGGGGTTAAAGTGGGCAATCTCGAGCGGGCAAAATGGCCAGTGGGCAATCAGAAGAGAGGATTCGTTTCATCTAATCAATGGCCGCCGCCAACTATAAAGTTTAAAATCAAGATTCTCTTGTAAACAAATACTACATGAGAACATCAGTTTATAATACGTTTGGTTTAAGTATAGGAGAGATATTTTTTTTTCTTCCTTTTGTGAAGTAAATCCGTCCAGAATTAGGGTTATTTGGGTGCCTCAGCTCAGTAATTGCGTAAAATTTACTAAATAGTTCATCAATCGGTAGTTAACCGACCGTTTTTGAACGAAATGCACCTGGTGGCCCGCACTGAATGCATAAGCGCTATGACACACCCGTATAACTGAATATATTAGATGTTATAGATTAGATGTGAATATTTTATGAGGACGAACGAAATGTGGTTTAACTCCTTTCGAAAGAATTGCACGGCTTTGACAAAGGTCTCCAGTCTCATCTTATCGTGCAAGGGAACGCTTTCAGCAGCATAGAAAAATATTAAATACAGAAGAATTTGTCCCAAAAGTGTAGGTTTCTCACAAGTATTGATTCAACACGAGCCTTTACTAAGTGCCTCTGGGTACCACCCTACACAAACCATCCATTCCACTCTCCCAACCCCTACCCCCTCCCAGCCCCTCCCCCCTCCCAGCCTTCCCCCCTCCCAACCCCTCCCTTCTCCCTTCCAACCCCTCCCTCCCTCCCAGCCCCTCCCCCCTCCCAACCACTAGAGAGCAATAGATAGGGAATTATTAACACTAAGAGAATGATGAGTGGAACAAGAATCTCTATATTCTAGAGAATAAACAGCAACTCACTGCAAAATCCGCATTCCTTTGGGCAGTACGTTTCCATCACGGACTTTGCTTTTTCACAGAAACCAGACTTTGCCCAGGATTTACATATTCCACTCTTTGCTTCCCGCTCCTTGTCCTTGCACTCTACCAATGTAAAACAAGAAAATGAAAAAAAACGCTGCTAAACGCTTTATAGAGAAAACGACAGTAGAACGTAGCGTTACCGTTGACTTTCGTCTAGGTCAGCTGTCCATCGAAAAAAAGAGAAGGAAGAATTCGAGAACTTTAAGACTCTTCAACGCTATTCACATTTCGCACTGTTGTCTTTTCTTCACTAACGTCATCTACTTTTTGTATTTTTCGGTGGGATAATTTGGTCCATATTATGCACAAACGTAAGGATGCGATCAAGCGTCTTTGCCGCTGATGATCACTCTAGTGAGGACGAAAAACAGTTTTCCGTCTCCAAGTGTGGACGCACTGCTATTATCGCATTTTCAGACGGTATAAATGCTTTTTCCAAATTCATGCTAGGAAGTGTAGCATACATGGCTTAACAAGTGACCAGCTTGTGCGCTATTTCATCAGAACAGTTTCATTTCTTTCCAAGAATATTCAAAACTGAAAACAGGAAGACAGGAACAAGCAAGCTTGGTCAACTTAGAAAACAAAAACAACTAGTGTCGAATTAAACAGGCAATATTTGAACTGTTAACGCAGAACTGTCGTAAATGTTCCTGATAGGCAAATAAACTCTCTTTAAATGTAAAGAAAACCAATTTTGTCATCTTCCATCCCAGCCAGAAGCGACTTAATTACAAAGTAAATCTAAAAATATATGATAATAATAGAAAACGTTTCATTGACCTGGAGCGTAAAGACTATGTGAAATATTTAGGTGTACTTATTGACAGTGGCCTTACCTGGAAACATCATATCAGTCATATTGCATCAAAAATAAGTAAAGGCATTGGTATAATTTGTAGACTAAGGCATCTTGTACCATATTCGACATTACTAAATATATATAGATCACTCATTTATCCTCATTTATCATATGGCCTTGTAGCTTGGGGCCAAGTAGCTGAGTCTCATATGGAAAAAATATTGATACTCCAGAAAAGGGTTGTGCGATTAATGAACTTTGCCAACTATAATTCACACGCCATTCCTTATTTTGTATCAGCTAATATTATGCCAATTAATATGCTTTACGTTAAACTCTCTTCTCTCTTAATGCATGATGTCCATAACAATTTAATCCCCCCCCCCCCAATCTTTCTGGTTTGTTCACTCTTTCCCACCAAATAACCAAATACACAATCATAATACCCGATCTTCATCTGCCGGTAACTGTTACCTAAACTGTTGTAGACTAAATCAACATAAAAACTCATTCTCAAGTGATTGGTTGTAAAATTTGGAATAGCATCCCAAGAAACTTAAGGAATCTTCCAAAACATATTTTCAAGAAAAAGCTAACATCTATATTATTTCAAAATCTTCAAGTTCAGGATAGTTATGTTGACGTAGAACGAATAATCAATGATGTGTCGAAAGTTAAATCCAGTTAAAAGTAGTGGATAACTTATGTATTCTTCTATTTATTGTCATGTGTTTCTGTTTCTGTATTTTTATCTCATACTGTCATTTCTGCTTTACTGATTTAATATTTAATTTCTGTTTCTTGTATATTTATTGAATCTTTTGTTGAGCCGAAACTTATTTAAGACGTTTTAGCGTCCACACACTGCCCGCTGAGACTAGCTCTACTATTTGTGGGTAGTGCGTTATTTGTTAAGTGTCATGTCATGTCTGATTACAATAAAGTAAAAATGAAAAATTTAAAGTAGTAAAAGTAAACTAGTGTCCTCTTTATGTAAAGCGGTTCCATCATTCTGGCTTATGTGCTCGAAGTGTTGCATCTGGAAAACTACTCACGCCCTCGAGAACTGCGCTTAGGCAGGACAAAAGAGAAAAATGAAAAATGGTTTTTCAATAAAAAGATTGACGTCAAACCTTGGAAATCATCTTAAACTCATGTTACATATGGTTTAGCAGACGTTTTGAAACAGGTCAGCTGACAACATCGGAGAGTGAAGCCAACATATGTTAGCACAATATCCCACTTGACAGCTTTAATTGTGATCGTTGCTTTTGTAGTTGTTGTTGTTGTTGTTGTTGTTTTTGCTGAAACAAGCGTTTAGTTAGGGCATATTGTAAAACACAGACTGGATTGGATTTGTAAAACATGGACTGGATTTGTAAAACATGGATTTGTAAAACATGGATTTATGGAAACATGATAACATTGTTCGACTGTTTATTTGTTTATTTCTCTGTCTGTCCCTTTTTAATCTTAATTTTTTTACTTTATATTATTTTTATTTTATATTACCTAATAATTTCTCTAAAAGATTGTTTGATGTTGAGTTTGTATTAGCATTTGAAAATTTTTAAGAATAGTCAAGAAATACGAGAAGCATTCGCTTACAGCGAGTAACCATTCTCAGCATTTTTGACATTCTCTCGTGTTCAAAAACAAAATTCCGCGTGCTTATAATTAACTCTACAATGCATTCGGCGCGTTTTTATTTGTAAAATTAACAACATCTCAATACACAGGAGCTGGTCAAGACCGATTTCCAATGCTTTACGGGAATAGGTAATTTTACAAGGGCAAACATGGAACAAACCTGAAAGTGTACGTGACATACAAACAACCAGGCTGCCAAAAGACCGTAATTTGAAAAATGCATTGTAGAACTCAGTCGAAAATAAATTTGCATCTTTTAAATTTGCGCGGGAGAAGATAGGAAGGAGATGGCGGCTTCTTTTAAAGTTCCATCTCTGACCATAAAACGGCGACGTGGATTTGAGTTTCCAGAGTTCTCGTGGAGCTCTGTAAAAATTAAAGAAGAGCTTGGAAGCGGGATATTTGGGACCGTCTATTTGGCTGACTTTACATTTGTTTCTTCTCTTGTGTTAAAGATGAATAAAACACTGGAGTCTATTTAAGCGCCATGTACTTAAATATTTTCCAGATTTGTTATAGTAACTGTACATATCTGGAACGAGCTTTTTCAGTTTACTCAAGTACGTGAAAAAGTGAATATTCTGCATCCAGCAAACACGTGAAAAAGAGTGAAGAAGGTCGCGAGGAAGAAATTAAACACGGATAACTTTCAGTGTTTGAAATGGTACTACCAATTCAAACACTAAAAATCCATGTTTTACAAATCCATGTTTTACAAATCCAGTCTATGTTTGACAAATCCAGTCCATGTTTGACAAATCCAGTCCATGTTTGACAGTGTTTATTTTACAATATGCCTTTAGTTAGTTGTGGATGGGCGTATGTAATAGGTACGTAGCACAATAGCTCAAGCAAATTCAAAGAATTACTTCATACCAGCAGCAATTACTGAAGAAAAGTGATTCGACTCAGACTATAGAGGAAGCAAAAAACATATTTTCATGCCATAGTTCCATCAAAAGTCACAGTAGAGCATATCGTTTCCTCGTGTTTGCAAAGGTTATTAAAAACAACACGATCTTTCACACAAGCCGTTCGGGTAAATTTTACTTTCAATATTACGTCCCTTAGAAAGTGAAAAATTAGATATTTGGTGTTTATGTACAAAAATGAGACAAAAAATTTTACAGGTTGGTGATCATCGGAAACGAACCGGATGTTGTAGTTGATCTGATCTGATTCAAAAGTGCCCTGCTCGAAACGAGCTAGACGTGGAGAAATGTTTGGAATGTAAACATGAGTTGAGCCGCACAGCAGAGCATATCAACCATACAAACTCAAGTAAACTACATTGCTGTTGTCACTCTCTCGTCTTTACCTTTCTCTGGTGGGAAATCCGCCGAGTTGGTAGAAGATTAAATATGTTGACAGCTCTTAATTAAGTAGAATGCTCTCTGCACATACTCGCTCGTGTTAGTCACCTGCGTATTGATTAACTCGTCTTAGAATTCTTTCAGGGTCTTAGTACACCTAATACTTTGTTGATGAACACTGATCAGTTGAATTCTTATCGAGTTTCGGTCTGTTAAGTCTGCTGGGTAAGGAATGGACATCAGGAATGGAGTTTTTCCTCTACCAACATTTCAGAACATTATTTTGAAGTGACTGTTTCTCTTTGCGATGTACTATAACCTTGCTCGGCTATGGTAATCCGCAGTTCATTATTAAGAGTCTTTTTCACAACAAAGACAGTAGTGAAGAAAGAAAAGATTTATTACGAAAACTCATCACACTTCACGTATCATGTTATGAAGCTTGTCAAACACACTTGTTCTAGGATTCTTAGCTTTGTCTGTTTCAATACGATGTTGATGAGTTAAACTAGATCTGATCAAAATTCTCGTAGTTCTCACATTATTGTAAGATTAGAGGAGATTCGGTACATTGTTTTAAAAGCTTGCGTAATTCCATTTAGGGTAAAAGTGAGATCAAGGCTAATCCCGTAATAAACATTTGTTGGCTTAGTGTTTCCGGACTTGCTTCCACTAAGTTTTAATTTTCACCCTTTGAAGTCAGTTCACAAATTTAAGGAAAGGAAGATTTATCACTTCAACTTTTCCTAATGGATTTATTATCCTGTGACGACATTCTTATCACCGAGTGTAAGTTAAACTTCGTTGTCGTTGTGGCAACCACTAAAAGATAGAACTAATATAGAACAAATTATTGAAAATAGAAACAACAGAGACAATTTTGACATATCAGTTGACGAATAATTTAAAAATGAGATTTATAGTTTTCGCCATACTGAATGGCTAAAATGTAAGCGCCATTTGAATTAATTATGGTTTGAACCGAGAAATTGCGAGAAGGTATGGCGGCAAATTTCTTTGATCTCAAAATGGAACGCATGCAAAGAGAGGTTTACAGAATATCATGTGTAAAAAAAATCAATGGGAGCATGTAGAGCAGATTGAATCTTATTTTAAAAATTCGTGTACATAAATAAAAATACCAAAGTTATAGATGGGAAAAACTTCTTATTTCTTTACGCTGAGTAAGAGTGTCTGCAAATCGTCATCGCTAATGAATACTTGATAAGAAGATGTACCCTTTGCGGAACAGATGGGTAAATCGTTTGAAAATTAAAGATTCACTTCCGATAATGCACGCCATCGTCAAAAACATAACACGAATCGCTTCCTTGAAATAAATATTACTGGGCAATAGTTGAACAATTACCTGGTAAGTCCATTGGATACAGGGGGAAATATGGCAAACGATATGTCGAGGTCCTCTTCTTTGATTTAGTTTGACGTTTTGACCTTCCAAAAGTCAATCTCTCTGATTCCATCCATGAATTGAGTAACAACCGCTCTTGTGTCCTACCCATGTTTTGGTCTATGCCGAACACTGTGAGCTCTGAAAATAAAATTTAATGACGCTGAATTTAAACAGTTTTTCTTCATGAGTATCGCAAAAGTATTAAAACTAATTGAAGTGCGGGTGTATTTGAGTGATACCAGGAAATCTTGTAACTAGAGGAAGTTGTTTTTGTTAGAAGCGTGGTGTGTGTTTGTTTTCAAATGTAATTTTACCTACTTTCATCATTAAATCTTGCGCTTGAGAAATCCAGCAAGAACCCAAGAAACAGAAACGCAGTAATTTCTTTCAGACAAGCCATAAACTCTATTTTCTCTGGATACGACAAGTTGTTGACCCTTTTGATACGGACGTGAGTATTGCCTCGCTCTCAGTTGGTTATCCTGCACGCAGTTAGTTCACAAGCTCGAGCCTTTATATCTGAATGTTGGAGCTAATTACGCGATTTACGTCATCAAGACTTAAGGGTTGAAGTTCGGAGATAGGCATGTTGTGACACTTGGCAGTGTTTACAGCGAACAAACTTGATTAGCATTTGAAGATTACAGGACCAATGACACCGAAAGATAAGGGGCGTGAGATGAAATTTGTAAAAAATCATTTTCATTGCTCTACAAATTAGTCAAAACTAAGTGAATGTTCATTGTGAAATAGAGATAAGCAACCTAGTTTGATTTTCTGCTGCCGGTTTGAAGGAGATCGTGCCCGAACCCTATAAAATAATGTAACCCGGTAACGTTCCGTCGTTTCCGAAACTTATATTACATGTCCTTGTGCCAACAGGTAACGTCAATAGGCCACAAACACGGTGGGAAGTTCACGAAATTTTTACTTAGTCGGATTTTTTTTATTAGTTATTCCTCACTCGTAGGCTGCAAAAGACACGAAATTGTAGAGATATAATGGTATTTATCTGTTTGTTAGTGGTTTATTAACATGTAAACATTTCCGATTTCCCATCATGACTCCACACAAACAGCCACCAGTAAGCAATTACTTCTTTCACACCACGCGCCAAACAATCATATCTCCTAGCGTCTATTGAACAAACATTTCAAGTACTCTATACTTGTATGAAGATGAATGTCGTGGGATGCTTTTTGCACAGTTCCAACAAACTCTGAGCTCTGAAAAATAGTTTCAAGCTTTTAGCCATACGTGTCAGTCGCGCTCTTTCAATATGAGATGATCAAATGGTAAGAATTACTCCAGACCACTTTAGAATCACTGGTTTTAGGATTGAGGAAGTACTTGACATCGAATTCCGTATCCAACTTTCAGCACGATGTTTCATGTTGATCAATACGCGATCCCTGGACGACAAAAACAAAAAAAGAACAAAAAACAAAAAAACAAAAAAACAAAAAAACAAAAAAAACAATAACTAAATAACAAAAAGTTCCAGGCTTGGAAGCTAGAGTAGAGTTGACTGATAAAGTTAGAGCTAGAGTTGACTGATAAAAAAAGTATCTGCCTCTTGGATGTTTTTATCGCTCGCTGTATTTCAGTTTCCGCTTGTTCTCTGGTATCAGTGATTTCAATCAACGCTACACGATCTCGACTGAACTCTATCCAAGAAATGGCTTTTTTTTCTTTCGTTTGAAATAGCTCTTTGGCCTCCATATAAAGACTCAAATCGATAACATCTAAATGTAGTTTAATTTAAGCACGCTTTACAAAAATAGCTAATCATCTGGGTTTGATAGAGACTCTACTGATATACATATGAGAATTTCTGGCGCCGAGTGACACAAGATAGAAAAATAACTTTGCAACTGATACCCTCAGGGATAAATCTGCCGCCTTTCGTGCGAAAACGGAAATAAAATATGTGAACACCAAGAGGGAAAAATGCTATCCTAGATGAAAGGAAAAAATGAGTCAACACTCTAATTTAATCGACTACACAAACAATAACATCCGGAATCATTTGAACGAGTGGGTCGTGGGTATAAGTCGTGGGTCGTGGGTATAAGTCGTGGGTCGTGGGTGTGGGTGTGGGTAAAAGTCGTGGGTGTGATTAATACTTAGCAATAATAGTAATCATTTAAAATATTAGTTATAACAATACATAAATATTATACAACCCTTGTTATTGTATAAGCTCGGTTTAGTGAGCCTAGTATTTCATTAATTTCATCCAACAGAGTTAACTAATTTCACTCAAAAAGAAAAGTGAAATCAAAGACAAAGCCATTATTTGCAGGATGATGTAATCTCTCAAAATGAGGGTCATTCCAAAGAGTTTGAGGAGTTTTGTTCAGGTCAAACGCTTGATCAACACACAAAAAAAATAATCTTACACTGAAAAGAGAGAAGTGTTAAACTTAAAAAAGAACAACGTTTTCAGAACATGAAAGAAGCTTCGAGGATCAGAAACACGGCTATTAGCCGTGTTCTTGAATTAAAATTAAATTGTGCTGTCAGTGCCGGTTAAAAATAAATGAAGTTTCAAAAGTAAAATTAAAGTATATCCCTCTGCTGGTCAGGGAAAATAAAGCTTGTATTGATCAATGACATTCAGACAAAGAGCCGAATGCTTTATCAATTGTCATCTCCGTATCGCGTATCATCTACCCCGCATCTAAGAAAAAAAAAATGAAGTGAAACAGCGAACTGTTGCAAGATAAGCCGATATATAGATAGCAACGTTGCAACGTTAGTTGCAGGTCTGGAGATGTTGGCTCCAAGGTTTTTCCAAGGCACGAAAATATAAAACCTCTGATCCAGTGTGCGGTACAATCGACAACCTGAAATCGCAAGCCAATGTTAAATTGGTCATGACAACTGGCATCGGTGACAAGAAATTAAACGAAGAACCAATTAATACAATCTTAAAATTTTTCTTCGTCCATTTAACTGGCCAGGTCCTTTTCTAAATCATAAAATAAACTAGATATGAAGAATTATTGAGATAAGTAAATTAATAAATAAAGAGGTTCTAATAATTTCAATTTTTAAACGATTAATTTCTTATCTGACAAAGACCAGACTCTGCAGGGTTGCGAAATGTGACGTACTCAAGAAACATACATTTCATTGTTCGTCGAGAGGTACTCCCGGCTATTACTTCACGGTAACTAATGACAGTTATGTTTCACGTCTTGTTTTGAGACGCTTACAGGATAAATTTGTGGGAAAAGAAGAATAACAACGGTTCAAGGCACGTTTCGCGAAAAAAGCCAGTCATTTCGCAATTTCCATGAAGTTAAGGCGATTCAACGTTCACGGCGATATAACCAAATCACGTTTAAAACCAGCCAAAGGGCCCTTCACGATCCCGAAAAAACCCTTTTCCCTTACAAAAATAACAGTAAGTATCAGTAGTGGTACTATTAACATTATTAAATATGAGCTCTTAACTATTAATTGTTATGCATTACCCACACCCACGACTTTTTTTACCCACACCCACGACTCACGACTTGTACCCACGACCCACGACCATTAGTCAAACTCAGAAAAATCACGCAAAAATTACTCATCATTAAGCCGAGTCAAATTTTAGGAATGAAGATAAAACTATGCTCCACCCAGAAAGTCAGTTTTTTCGTCCCCTTGCTTTGTGGGCCATTCATGAAATTCCCTAGTTTCTCTCCTTTTTTCACGCGACCCGACCCATGCCTCCCTCTTTTCTTCGACCTGACCCAAGTCTCCCTCTTTCTATCGCTACACCTGAAGGTTAGAATGGAAGAATCAAAAGTTATGGTTGTCAAAAGGTGACCTTAAAACTAAAAAAAAACCTTTTAAAAGATATTTACCCTCCTTCAAGTTGAAGTTTGGTGGTTGGGGAATAGTCACGTTATACCGTCACGGAGACAAGTAACCTGTGTAACGCAATCGGCGATTGGACAAACTTACCGTGGCACTTGTAAGGACGATCACTCGCAGTGATCTCTCGCCGATTAAGTCGTAGTATTTCTTGTCGCCCTAAATACTCAAGCAGCCATGTTGAATTGGTTGAAAGGCGAAGAAAAACCGAAGGTAGACACGAGCGAATTCCACATTCCCGAAAGTTACCGGGGCTCCGAAGGCCCGCGCTACAAAGTTCTCGAACACAACGATGGTTACGAAGTACGCTTGTATGAAGACTCCCATTGGGTCAAGACAAGATTTGAAGAAGGCAACCTAGAAAATTGCTCAAGTACCGGATTCTGGAGGCTCTTCAATTACATCAGGGGAGAGAACGAGGGGGGAAAGAAAATAGCCATGACTGTGCCTGTTTATTCCCAGGTCGAACTCGACAACGAAGGAAAATGTGAGGCCTTCACTATGTCTTTTTACACCCCAGCCGAGTTCCAAGCCACACCTCCAGTACCTAAAGATAAAACGGTGTTCCATGAGAAAGTTGACGGCTGTGTGATGTATGCATCGGGTTTTGGCGGTTTCGCGAAGGACAAGGATTGGCGAGAAAACGAGAAGAAGCTCAAAGAGGCCTTGGAGAGAGACGGCAAGGGTTATGTGAAAAATATGTACATTGCAGCCGGCCATGATCCACCTTTCCGGCTGTTTGGCCGTCACAATGAAGTATTGCTTGTAGCTGATCCTCAGCCTTCTTTAGCAGAGAAGAAACCGGGTAAAGAAGGCGCTTCTGGTGAATCAACTGAATAGATAATTACGTAACTTTACAGCGTGTTTCGCTTTGTTTACTGCTTCACGCTTCAGTAATCACTACCACTCTTCATTTGAAGAAATCTGTGGTTTCTTTTACAGACGTCCTTGATTTTGAACTGCGAAGACGCATAAAAGCCTTGTGGATTATTTCCAGAAAGCTTAAGTTGTAGAGACAAAGAAGTAAATATCCTTAAATTTTTCATGGTCATCGATCCTGATTTGAATTTTGTTCTTGATTATTCGAGATTATTTCGCAAGTCTTCCCAACTGACACTGTTTTTTCAATTTGAAAACTGTTTAAAAGCCAAGTTTG
This sequence comes from Stylophora pistillata, assembly GCF_964205215.1. Classification (NCBI taxonomy): domain Eukaryota; kingdom Metazoa; phylum Cnidaria; class Anthozoa; order Scleractinia; family Pocilloporidae; genus Stylophora; species Stylophora pistillata. Next base: position 1,998,108 of record NC_142531.1, read on the forward strand.
AGAAGCATATTAACGAACGCTGGGAGATTCCTTTATTTGTTTTGTAACAGTTATAACAAACTAACATATTAGAAGTTAATCGAAAAAAACATAGCTTTGGTGAATCGAAGCGAAATTCACTTGTTTAATTGAAGACTATGAAAGTAAAGGTACATATGCAAATGTAAACCAATTTTACTAATTAGGTTCATACGGAATTAAAAATATCTATTCGGTGTTATGAAGCCGTCGATGAATTTTTTTTTCGAGATCGGCCTCATTTTTATGAGAACCAAACTCCAGTCTAAACAAAGCAAGCGAGGCAAGCAAGTACAAACAGAATTTTAAATTGTATATGGTGACCCCGATGGGAAAATCGGAAGAAAAGTCTCTTGATGTGACAAAAACTTCTGAAACAGTTATTTTTCGTTATCGAATTTAATATCTTTTTGCAAGACGCCGTGTGTCCTTCTCTCATATGCTTCATGATTTACGTTGGATAAACATCTTCCAAAGAAAACAATCAATATGGAAATTTTGCTATGAGGAAGGACTTACTGACCGAAAAAAAAAAAAAAGACAAAAAAAAAGCAATGTCTTAGCGAGAAGGTATTGGTGCGTGTTTCCGCGCAATATATCAACGAACTCACATTCATTTCGCACTCTCTGTTGCGATCAGAATGCGAAATAAACCGCGGGAAACCAGAGGAACCACTGCTTCCGAAAACGATGGATGACGAAAATTGGTTAATTCTGAAATAATTAACCTAAACCGCAGTCAAACCTAGAAGATAAGTAACAACTGGAAAAGATTGTTGATAAAAGTTTCCTTTTTTTCGGCGTGAACTTGTCAAGTATTGACGATATGACCATATGATGATATAAGAGTATATATCTTGCATTTGTGTTTAAGCAAATTCAATAAAATTCAAGTGCATGTTCTTGGTTCAAGTGACCGATCGTTTTATACATTTGCTATGTGTGTAACTGGGATCCAAAAAAATGCAATACTGTCAGTATAATGTCAACGTTGAGGAAAACCCGTAAAATCGTTTGTTCTTTCGTTCAACGAAATAAGCCGTGAGAAAGACGAATGTGAAAAGAAGTGGAAAAATCATTATTAACTATTCAAAAGAAAATTGTTCTTATCAAAACTGTCCGATTAAAAATTTATTCTTTCAGCAACAAGAGTAGAGTTTCCCTTCCCGCAAAACAACTTCTTAGATACAACTTTATCAATTCATGGAAGATTTTAGCCCTCCTTTTTGAAATTTCAGTCAAAACACGAACAGAAAAAAGTGAAAACTGCTTAAATGTTTTCGTACGTCGAAAACTATCAAGAGGTATTCTGTATAAATGATATTTCATGGACAAAGATAATCTTCAACCAATATCCAATTTAATTTAATTCTGTGCAGGCTTTGGGAATAAATATTTCATGATAGCTTATCCAGTCAATTTCAAGACACATTTCGAATGATATAAAACCAAACTACGGAAGGCCACGATATAAGAGGAATTTGCCCTCGCTTTAATTTCGTAAGCTTCAGTTCTCTGGTAAAAAAAGTGTCATACTTTATCTTCATATTATGAAAAAATCTTCTATTTTGCTCTCAACCAGGATAAAAGTCTTAATAAATTTTCTTATTTCTTCGTTTTTCTCCCCTAAAGAACCATAAAAGACATTGTAAGTGTCTTCAAGGCCCCATTTATCTAGTTTTCCATCACACTCGAAAAATGAGATTATATGAAGTTTTTCAGCGCGCCGGGCCTGCGGTTTTCGAGGGCGTCGTTGTCAAGTAGAGAGAGAAAGATTTTTGTGGCATCTGCGATTGATTAACAACAATCGGAAACTCTGCCTATATGTATAAGGATTGTCGAGGGCGTGGACGTAAACACACTGGCTCCTGCACTAAACATTCTAAACTTCTTCTATTAAAAAATTAGCCCATGGAGGCATCGGAAATCTATTCTCAACACGAGCTTTGCGTTATCGTTTGTGTATATAATTAAATTTTGTCAATAAATAACTTAATAGGGTTTTAGTTGTAGTTTTTTTTATATTTTAGGGATAAAGCGCCTTAGGTGCATCCAGAAAAATGACTGAACTTGCAAGTGTCCTTGATTCCTTTCGGACGGAAACACAACATCAACAGCGCCATTACTATACAAAAAAATAGAGCAGTTCAGACTGCATATGGCTAGTACTGCCGCATCCCACATATCGATGAAAAGCGGAAGAAAAAAAAAAACATATTAACAATAATGATAACCATAGTAATAGTAATGATAACTTGTGGACACTAACTTAAGAACATCACTGTCTATCGAGCAGTCTATCCTCTAGTGTCCTACAATGGTTAAACTAGGCTTCATATAATCTTAATTTTGCCTGTTACCAACTGGTGTCCAAAACCCAAAATCGTAAAACGGCCACTGCACTAGCGGTCATAATCACAACTCGGCCACTAGTTGCCAAAATGACAAATGGGCCACTAATAGCTAAAATCGCAAATAAACCATTAGTGGCCAGAAAGGCAAAAGAGCCGCTTGTGGCCAAAATGGCAAAACGACCACTACTGGCCAAGATGGCAAAAGCACCACTAGTGACCATAATCGAGAGTCGGTCACTAGCGGCCATATATGCAAATCGTCCACAAGTAACCAAAATGTCAAATCGGCCACTATTGGCCAAAATAGCGAATCGCCTACTTGTAGCCAAAATTGCAAATCATCCACTTATGCCCAAAATGCCAAATCAGCCACTAGTGGCCAAAATTGTAAGTCGTCCACTAGTGGCAAAAATTGCAAATCGTCCACTTCTGGCCAAAATAGAAAATCGGCACTAGTGGCAGAAATGGCAAATCGTCCACTCGTGGCAAAAACGGCAAAAGCACGAGTAGTGACCAAAATCGCGAGTCGGCCACTGGTGGCCAAAATCGCAAATCGTAACCAGAAACAAGTAACCAGAATGGCAAATCAGTCACATTGTGACCAAAATGAAAAGTCCGCCACTTTGTGACTAAAATAGGAAATCTGCCACTATTAAAAAAAAAATGGCAAATCTGCAACTAGTGGCCAAAATCCCAAAACCGCTACTACTGGAAAAATTGGCAAATCGTCCAAAAATGGTCAAAATGGCAAATCCGACACTAGTGGTTAAAATATCAAATCGGCCACTAGTGGACAAAATGGCAAAACATCCACTAGGAACCAAAATCGAGAATCGTTCACAACTGCCCAAATTCGCAAATCGTCCACTAGGGGCCAAAATAGCAAATCGTCCACTAGTGGCCAACATGCCAAACCGTCCACTAGTGGACAAAATGACAAATCGTCCACCAGTGCCGAAAATAGCAAATCGACGGTCCACTAGTGGCAAACTTGGAAAATCGGCCACTAGTGGCGAAAATTGAAAATTGTCCACTAGTGGCCAACATGACAAACCGTCCACTAGTGGACAAAATGACAAATCGTTCACTAGTGGCGAAAGTGGCAAATCGTCCACTAGTGGCCAAAGTTGCAAATCTTCCACTAGTGGCCATAATTGGCAAATCGTCCACTAGTGGCCAAAATGGCAAGTCGTCCACTAGTAACGAAATTGGCAAATCCTCCACTAGTGTCCAAAATGTCAAATTGTCCACTAGTGGCCAATATGGCCAAACGTCGACTAGTGGCCAAAATAGTAAATCATCCACTAGTAACGAAATTGGCAAATCCTCCACTAGTGTCCAAAATGTCAAATCGTCCACTAGTGGCCAAAGTGGAAAATCGTCCACTAGTGGCCAAATTGGCAAATCGTCCACTACTGGCCAAAATGGAAAATCGTCCACTAGTACTCAATTGGAAAATCGTCTACTAGTGGACAAATTGGAAAATCGTCCACTAGTGGCCAAAATGGGAAATCGACCACTACTGGCCAAAATGGGAAATCGTCCACTAGTGGCCAAAATTGCAAATCGTCCACTACTGGCAAAATTTGTTAATCGTCCAGTAGTGGCAAAAGGGGGAGATCGTCCACTAGTGTGCAAAATGGCCAATCGTCCACTACTGGCCAATATTGCCAATCCTGCACTAGAGGCAAAAATAATAAATCCTTTACTAGTGGTCAAAATTGCAAATCGTCCACTAGTGGCGAAAATGGTAAATCGTCGAGTAGTGGCGAAAATGGCAAATCGTTTACTAGTGGCCAAAATGGGCAATCTTCCACTAGTGGCCGAAATGGCCAATCATCCACAAGTGGCTAAAATGGGAAATCGTCTAGTAGTGGCCAAAATGGGAAATCCTCCACTAGCCCAAAATGGCAAATCGTCCACTAGTAACGAGATTGGCAAATCGTCCACTAGTGGCCAAAATGGACAATTTTCTACTAGTGGCCAAAATGGCCAACCGTCAACTAGTGGCCAAAATGGCAAATCGTCTAGTAGTAGCCAAAATGGCAAATCGTCCACTTGTGGCCAAATTTGCAAATCGTCCATTAGTGGCCATAATGGCAAACCGTCCACTAGTGGCCAGAATGGCAAATCTTCCACTAGTAACCAAATTGTCAAATCCTCTACTAGTGGCCAAAATGACAAATTGTTCACTGCTGGCCAAATTGGCAAATCGTCCACTAGTGGCCAAATGGCAAATTGTCCACTAGTGGCCAAAGTTGGAAATTGTCAACAAGTGGGCAAAATGGCAAATTGTCCAGTAGTGGCCAAAATGGTAAATCGTACATTAGTGGCGAAAATGGCAAATCGTACACTTGTGGCGAAAATGGTAAGTCCTCCAGTAGTTGCCAAAATGAGAAGTCGTCCACTAGTGGCCAAAATGGCAAATCCTCCACTAGTGGCCAAAATTGTAAATCGTCCACTAGTGGCCAATATGACAAATCGTCTGCTTGTGGCCACAATGGCAAGTCGCCCAGTGGTGGGCAAATTGACAAATCGTCCACTAGTGACTAAAATGGAAAATCGGCCACTAGTGGACAAAATGGCAAATCGTCCACGAGTGACGAAAATTGCAAATCATCCACTAGTGGAAAAAATGGCAAATCGTCCACTAGTGGCGAAAATGGCAAATCGTCCACTAGTGGCGAAAATCGCAAATCGGCGAGTAGTGGCCAAAATGGCGAATCTTCCACCAGTGGCAAAAATCGCAAATCGGCCATTAGTGGTGAAAAAGGGGAAATCCGCCACTAGTAGCCAAAATGGCAAATCGGCCACTAGTGGTCAAAATCGGAAATCGTCTACTAGTGGCCAAAATCGGAAATCGTCCACTAGTGGCCAAAATCGCAAATCGTCCACTAGTGGCTAAAATCGCAATTCGTCCACTACTGGCAACTTGGCAAATCGTCCACTAGTGGCCAGAATCGCATATCGTCCACTAGTGGCCAAAATCGCAAATTGTCCACTAGTAGTCACAATCACAAATCCGCCAGTAGTGGGCAAAATCGGAAATCGTCTACTAGTGGCCAAAATGGCAAATCGTCGACTAGTGGCCAAAATTGCAAATAGGGCAGTAGTGGCGAAAATCGGAAATGGTTCACTAGTGGCTAAAATCGCAAATCGGCCACTTTGAAATTGCAAGGAAGGAAAAGGAGCCAAAATTGCCAAAGACTACCAGGGGTCAAAATCGCAAAACGGCCACTAGTGGCAAAAATCGCAAAACGGCCACTAGTAGTCAAAATGGCAAATTTTCTAGTAGTGGCGAAAATTGCAAATCGGCCAGGAGTGGCCAAAATAGCAAAGCGAGCACTACTAGCCAAAATAGCAAGTTAGGCACTAGTGGCCAAAATGGCAAATACTAGTGGGCAAAATGGGAAATTGGCCACTAATGGCCAAAATGGGAAATCGGCAAGTAATGATCAAAATGGGAAATGCGGCAATATAGTGGCCAAAATTGGAAATGGGCTACTACCGGGAAAAATGGTAAATGGGCCACTAGTAGCCAAAATCGGAAATCGGCCACTAGGGGCTAAAATCGCAAATCGGCCAGTAGTGGGTAAATTGCAAATTGAGCACTAGTGGGGAAAATTGCAAATCGGCCACTAGTGGCCAAAATGGGAAATTGGCCACTAGTGGTCAAAATCGCAAATCGGGCAGTAGTGGCCAAAATCACAAAACAGCAACTTTGAAATTGTAAGGAAGCAAAGAAAGAGGATACAACGAATAGTGCAAAGAATCCAAATGTTGCATCTTTTTATTACCTTGAAATATAATTTTACTTTGTGTCAATATGTCATCAGAACATTATAAGAAAAATGTCGTTCGTTTAATGCGCTCAAAAATCCACTTGTGACAATTGCCTGCCTGACATAGTTCTCACTGAAAGTTTAATCTGACACTCACTTGCAATTGTTTAAATGAAGACCGCATTTTCCTTGTCAATGTCCTCGTTCGAAATATGGAGTTCCAGTTTGTCAAACAAATACACTTAATGTCAAAATATATCCATAACTCAACAAAACCATTTTCTTAGAGCATTTGCCATCAACTGAGATATTCTTCGTAAACGGAAAGTGGATCTAAATCATGATGTTTGTGGAATGAGACAGGCGTCTGGTGTTCTAGCAGTGAAGGTACGTACTCATTTGGCTTGGCCTGAAACAAGAGCATAACGATAAGAAATGAGGCCGAGGGAGTGTCAAAAACAAGTAAACATTCTTTCAAACAAGTGCCTACTGTCAAACATTAAAAGAATTCCCATGAATGACCTACAACATTATTTACTTGGTGAAAAGCTGACGAGTGCGTCAGAGGAACTCCAAGTCTCCGGAAACAATTTCCCAGCCACATGTCGTCAGGAGAGTCTGGTTCCCAACAACTACATCCACTGCTTAGCAAAGCTTCGATACCCGTGCGGCTTAGAATCATACTGAACACAAAGACACACAGTTAGTGTTCATCACTAACACTGAAAGATTGATAAATGTTCACAGTTTATCTGTTTCCTCTCAATGGTTCGCTGTGTTTGATTAGATCAAGATGGGCACTCAAGGAAATGTTGGCATAGTTGAGGGTTTATGATTCAGAAACTGCCAATTTGAAATAAAAGATCAATGAAGGACTAGTTTTAAGCAAGACCAGAAAAGCGATGCAACTCTTACCTTCCTCCGCCAGTGATATACTCGTACCCAAATCCCCCCGTTAGTCCATAGCCGTACCGCTCACCCAACAGGGTTGGCTCCTTTGAATCATAGCACGCTAACAACTTTTGCAGTCGAGGTACGCTGTGGGAATCAGTCAAAAAAAAAAAAAAAAACAAAAAAAAACAAAACAAAACAAAACAAGAAAGAAATCATAGAAAATCAGGAAAATTTGTAAATATTTTCATTTCAGTTCGTTGTACCAAGAACACGAGGACTACTTTTGTCTTGCCAAGCAGCCCTGATATCTTCGTAACGAAACCTTACTGGTTATTCCTGTCCATAATCTTGTCCTAAACCGCCAAATAAGGTTTTTCTTCACTCCTTATTAGTTGATGTGAAGTGAAAATTCGAATTGCGTTCTTAACAGAAATATACCCTTACCCCCTCCCGGGGCGATGGGAAAAGGAGAGACCCTCGGTACGATTTAAATCATTGCCTGAGTTTCCCGCCGATTTTACGATAAAGGTTTCTACTTCTGGCTGGAGAAGCCAATGTTACCAACTTTTAGTTATCATGGTTACCTCATTATCGTATCATCATCGAGAATAACAAGCCAGGGTTTGTTCGCTGCCCTAGGGTCTGTGACTGATCTATTGATGATGGCCTCCAACTTAGCACAGTGTCCTGAAATAAAAACAGTACCATGCTTCGCAACTAAACTTTACCATTGCATGAACTTTTCTCCACTTATAAGCTACGTCTCGAAATTGGGCTCAAACTTACAGAGCTCTTCCGGTTTCCAGTGGAAGAAGCGACTAAAGATGTTTAAATTTAACATCCTAGCGACACGGATCAACTTCTCATCGGCGCATTTGAAAGTGTTTCTTCAGATCAGACCTACACATCGAGTTGTTCAACAGGAATATTGTTCATCCTTACCGCAACACCCTAGAAGAACCCTTACATGGATGCACAATTTATTGAGTTTAGCTCCCTCCCCACCCTACCCTTACCAACAAAGTGAGACAAACAATCGGCGTTCCGCTAGAAGCGCAAACTTATCTTCGCTCTGTTGGCCTACGTGTAGCCGTACCCTCCCCCCTTCCGTTTCTTCTGGGGCGGGGGATGTGTGGCTACATGTAGGCTATCACTTCGTATGCAACAAACTCGCGATTTGATGGGAATGCCAACAAGGAAATTTGAACTTCTGTCCATGGCTATTGTTGCTTTTCACTTTGGGTGGCCTTGTCTTAGCAAAACATGGTCGAAACAAAAAGCTGGTGTTTTTGTTATTTTCTTTTCTTTACACTGCACCAACATTTGTCCTATCATTTTAATGTGGTGTTCTGTTGACATACCCTGATCAAAATTAAAAGCAACTACATTCCATTCATTTTAGGCAGCTTTAGGAGCTCCATTTGTCGAGACATGATCTTTAAGTCATTAAAAACCATTTTTTGGGCAATAATTGGATTAAAATTGTATTGAAATAAGTTATCTCAAATTTAAATTTCTGTCAAATAACATTTTCTTTGAACATTGCCATAGAGGGAAAAGGTTTTACGACTGAACGAGGTTAAAACTGATAAGTAAAGTATTTTACTCTTATTTACAAGATTTACCATTAGAGGCACGCATGGGATTCGATTTATTTTTGGGGCAAAAACAAGTCTAGCATCGTCTGGGTCATTAAAACAGGAAGATCATTTAATGTTAAGTATCTTAAGTCTTCTGCTTACGGTCTGTTTAGGTGCAAGTGAAGACGTCTAATAAAGATGTAGACACGACAGTAAATCTTATAACAAGGTTTAAGGTAATAATTTGGATATATCAACAAAGTTGAAATGGTAAATTGGCCACCGTAATGATTACAAAAGCTGACGTTTCGAGCGTTAGCCCTTCGTCGGAGCGAATAGAGGAATTGTGGGTTGTGTGTGCTTTTAAAGGCAGAAAATGGAGCTACGTTATTGGTGGGTGCATGGCAACGAGAAAAACATGAATAAATTAGTGGAATGAAAAGCGTTCATTGATCCCTGTGGGATTTAGACTGCCGGTTTGAAAGGTTTAAGGTACCTCTTTATCCTCCACGAACAAATGTTAGAGCTTCGTAGACATTTTAAGCTGATAGACAGATTACAACTGCCTTTCGTCTTAAACCGATCAGTCGTAAAATGCGTATCTACACTGACATAAAGACTGGTTCCAATTGTAAATTATCAATACAACTTCACAGATCCTTACAGAGAAGAGCGAAGGCAAATTCCAAGCGCGAAAAGTTAGGGATGCGACGTACACTCACCAGGGAGGGTGGAGAGTTTGTTCTACCTCAAATTTGTGGCGATGATTGTGAAATGTCTGTCGCACGAAAGGATTCCCTTCACCCCAGAGACGAAAAAGGTAGAGGAAAAATTCTGAGGCAAGGAAGCTTTTATCAAGAGTTACTTAAAACGCTTTCCAAAGTCAACGGTGCTGTCGATATACCGAGGTTAACTTTCCCGACTATTTCTTCGAGAACTGAGTTCGTGAACAGCGATGGAAAAAGACCAGGTAGAAGAATGCTTCGTTGTGATTTTCCACTTCAAGGTAGGCCAGTGATTCCCCAAAACAAAAAATTAGGAAAAGAAACGTGTTTGTCTCAGGGTACTGACTTTTCTCATCAGCGACGACTTCCTCTTGTCCTATACGATGAAAATTATTTGGGAAACAGGAGAGACCAACTTAAACCCAGCTTAGAAGGCAGAAGGACATTCTTACCGATGTTGAGCTCTATTCTGGAGGTTCAGCGAATGAATATAAGGGAGAAAGATAATTTGAACAACCTGCGAAGACGAGTTTATCAGCCAGCATCTAGAAAGGGTCGCCGTAAGAGACAAGAGAGGGGACAACCTCTGGAGTGGTTCTTTTGAAGAGATAGCCCACAGGATTTCCAACCAACATTCCACCTCACCGATTACTTTAACTGAACTGAAAACCGTATGAGACCCGTTGTAGACACACTAGAAATGGCAATGTCGGTTTTCTTGTTACGAATACTGAATCTTGTTTTCCTCTCATTTACATATTTTGTTTTGTTTGGGTTTGCTGTCAAAGTTGGAAAGAAAACGCAAGGAACATCGGAGATTTGAAAGAGATCGGTCTAGGTCACGATTTAAATGCACAATAGTTCAGAACAAGAATTTGTGTAAATATATTACTAAACAGAAAAAAGAAGCAACTAAGATAATGGACTAGAAGACACTCTCTTACCCTTGTGTTTTTCAAGATAAGAGGAACGTATAAGAAAAATGTAACAACGCTTGGTCCAGTTTCTTTTCGGAACGTCACGTTTTGTTCCATAGGCTAAAACAATTTGAAATAAAGCTTTCTTAATTTGCAAAGGAGACTGGTTCAAATAAAATCACTTCTGCCCTGGGTATAATGAAACACATTCCAGCCATTTCCTTCCACAACCTTGTTACTCGGTCCAACCTGTTGTTACGGCCAAATTTCTATGAACTGGCGGCGGATTTCATCATGAATAGAAAGTTGATTTAGCTATGGTTGTTTAGTTTAATCATCGAAATTTAAGTTCACTAATGGACTTAGAGCTCAATATTCTACAGCAGTTTTTTTCGCCGACGGTTTACCAAACTTGATGGATCAAGGCTCCAGACATTTACAAAGACGGAATTTCGTTGGAGGAAAACTTAAGAAACTTAGCAGGGATCTTGACCACAAAACGTGATGAAAAAAAAAAAAAACAAACAAACAAACAAACAAACAAAAACAAAAACCGTCGTCGCAAATTGGCAATCTCCACAATTTAAATCTGTCTCATCAGCAAGAGTGTTCTAAGAAATACGATTTCAGTTGGTTTCAAAAACTCCCATTCGACAAGGAATTGGAACAAATATCTACTCGTTGAGCAGTAATAGAACGTTGCACCGAAGATCGATGTTCAAAAGTTCCCCCTCTTACAAAGTTTCTCGACAAATATTTACTAAATAACTGACTTTACCTCTCTCAGTGTTAGGTACCCCAATGTTCTCTGTTGGTATTGAGGGATCTTCTGTCTCGCTGTAGTACACGATGTGTTTGGCGTGCTTTCCGACCGTCTTCTGCACAATGGGCACTAAAATGAAATACATTTCTTGATTGTAGTGCTATTAATCATGACCTCAACATGATAGCGTCAGATGGTTTGTAAATAGGTTAACCTGAAATCACCAAATGCAATCGAAGACCATGACGAAAAAAAGGCAGAATCAATATGATTGATTATATCTCCGCAAAGATTAAATCGTCAAATTTAGTCGCTAGTACAGGGATGTAGATAATAGCCGGAAGCCGGGAAAACTACCCGGCTGTGAACGCGATTTTTCCGGCTCTAAAACACTACTTCTTTCTCCAAAACGTTTTTAAATGTTGTCAGAAGATTGTTATTTATTTACGTCATTTGTTTACACCTTCATTGCTGTCTTACCTGAACTGAAAGGATTGTAAACACTCCATTTAGTGCGACGATCGCATCATTCGCATCGCATCATTCATTTTGCATTTTGTAACTCATGTATGCGAAATAATGAATACCAAAGGCACGCTAGGGTGGGCCTTCGGCCCGAATACCCGCCTATCATTGCTAGATTCCCGCCTGTTAAAAACTATAGCTACATCCCTGTAGTACCAACAACATATTTGCAAGTTGACTGCTCCTGGCAATATTTGGAGTTGCGTACATAAGCTCTTGGATTTCAAAGTAGAGTTCCTGGTACGACCAGGCGATTCCTTTTTACACAACGAATGGAACGTGAATTGCAAGAAAACATCAAGTCAAGTATACCTCTGTCCTCGTGGTATTTCTTTGTAGTCTTGACAGCGAAAAATATTTGGTCCACAGATAGCGGCTCACCCTGAGGAAAACCCATAATGTTCTTAGAGACAATCCTTTACACTCAATACTTAGAACTAACTAAATGTCTTTTTAAACCTTTCTTTTTTTCGGTGTGCAGTTTTTCCCAGATTTTTTTTTCTCTCGCATTTAAACAATATTTTCAGTCTGCTAGGTATTACTCAAGCTCGCTGCTCGAGGTCAAGATTATGTGACCCCGCGTTATCTCCTCTAAAAGGTGTCTCTATTTCACTAAAAAAATACGAAAAAAGGAAAATGCCATTTAGCCAATTTATAGGTAAGTGAAGACCCCCTCCATCTTAAACTAAAACGTATCCAGTGCACATACACAGTCAGGGCCCCCAGTTTTCAGAGACGTCACACATTCCTGTTTGTCCATTGGTTCGCTTGTGCAGAACTCGGGGACATCTGTGAGCAGCGTGCCTCGGCCCTCGTCACGAATGAACATTGCCACCTAAGAAAATGTGACAATCCAGTCTAATACACCGAATTGAAATATGGCGTCCAATTTGAAGTACCATTGTTCTTGACTTACTAGCCTCGTCTTCACGTGGAAAACACAAAAGGATTATCACATGTGTGAGAGGCTAGTAAGTCCAGAACAATGGCAGTTCAAATTGGACGCCATATTTCGATACGGTGTATGAGATATTATATTATAGAATTCGATCTCAGGGTAACGGGTGGAAATTAAATATTTCAGCAAGTCGAGTGTTATATTTCGACAAAAACACGGGGCTTTCCTAAATCTATCGCAAAACATGGTGGATAAAGAAAATTATTTAGTTTCGCTTTTTTCTTCCGTATGTCGGCGTATGGCATAATCCGGTTGCTACTTTTTTTAATTCTTCTTATTTGACTTTTGAATAAAACAATTACCACGAGTTAAAACTTCCAAGAAGAATGTTGCTAATCAGTGGTGATACTAGTGTGAATTTCCCGTGCAGTTCGCATGTTCCCTGCTCAACAACCAATGAAATACTGCAGATTTCGATCCGTTTGTAAATTAAGCATCACAAATTTTTCTATAAAAGCGAAACCAACAGCATTTTTGCCCTCATTAAATCAATATTACTATTGTACTACAGAGAGTAGCATTGAAGATGCCACCAAAAACCGCAGGGAAGAAGGAAGAGAAAAAGATGGCTGGAAAAGTCAAGAGTGGAGCGGACAGCAAAGGAAAGAGAAGCAAAAGAAGAAAGGAAAGTTACGCTATCTACATCTACAAAGTTCTGAAACAAGTTCATCCTGACACCGGAATCTCCAGCAAAGCCATGAGTATTTTAAACTCGTTCGTCAATGACATCTTCGAGCGAATTGCAACCGAGGCTTCTCGACTCGCCAACTACAACAAGAAGTCGACAATCAGCTCGCGCGAAATTCAGACCGCCATCCGACTGCTACTGCCCGGTGAACTGGCGAAACACGCAGTGAGTGAAGGAACCAAGGCCGTTACAAAGTACACGAGCACAAAGTAAAGTTATTTAAAGCTGCTGGATTTTGTAGTGACACAAACACGTGGATTATACTTTAGGACAAAACGCATGAAACGGACGCGAAAATTTAACTTTGTGACTTGAACAATCCTGGGCAATTAACTTGACCTCAACACAAACACGAGCGACTTCTACAACATCGGACGGGGCGAAAGAAATTCAAAGACCTTGGACCACAAAAGCTCGACGAAATATTCAAGACGTGAACAGAACGGACGCTGCTGGAAGAACTAGTAACTGGAGACATCGCGACAAAGACTACGAATACAAAAACTGTGCCAAAGGTGTTCAAGAACTTGTAAAACTGACATGACAAACTTATACAATGATTATACCCAAACAATAGGTTTCTCCTGTAGCAGCAAAACATTAATTTACTCGCTGAATTCACATGTAATTGTACACTTATCAGATCTCTTACCTCGTAAAATAATTTCTCGCTTAATTCACAGGTAATTGTACACTTATTGAGTCCCTTACCTCGTGTTGTACATCTATGGTAAAGTCAGAACTTGGGGGTTCAGCTTGAAGTCTTTTTCCCATTCTATTTTTTTTTTTTAAAAAAATGAGAGCAATTAAAACATAATTTTTTATTTCAGTTTCTTTCGTTTGTTTTAGCAAAGACTGAACTTTTGTAAATAGGATTGTATAGAAGGAAATAAAAATGATTCAAGTTCTAAAATTAGTGAAGAATTGTGATTGAAACAAACATTTCTTGGGGCGGTGCCACTCACGGGCTTCCGATCTCATTAGTTTTTCTCCTTAATTTCAACCATTCAACTCTGATGTTAAATAAATAATAAATAAAATAAAAAAGAAAAACTTATTTAAGTGTCAAATGTATTTAGCTGTACAAGCTCAAGCTAATTGGGGACACTAATCTAATCAACGATTAATAATTAATTAACAATATAAATTAATAAACATAAATATAATGACCGGCAGTCACTATTCATCTAAGATACTCGCAAAATCTATAATCTAAACGACTGGAGGCAAGGTGTTTGTTTGACCAGGTTGTCATGTCTGTTCCATAGCGCATAATGTATTGAGTGGTTTCCCATAGTTAATAGTATTTGAATCTAGGTGGATTAAAGTCTTTCTTTGTCAAATTGAAGCTTAAACTATTTAAGCTAAAAATGTTGGCAACATTGGTGGGGGCAAGCTTACGCTTAAGTTCATACATAAGGATAGCAATGTCTTGAAGTCTATGATTAGACTAGGGTAGTCGTGATCTTTTGAGCAGTGTCTCGGGTATCTGACTTTGTTCTATACACTACTCTTGACGCGGGCTCTTGAAGGCGTTCAATTTTCCTGCCGTCAGAAGCCTTGCAAAAATGCCACATTAAGTGACAAGTAAGGTAGGATAGAAGACTTAGATGGTCAGCTTAACTGGACAAGGAATAAGATTACGCAGGCGCATAAGGACTCCCACTTTCTTGCTTGCTCTCATTACATAATTCACTGATATGATTACAGTACTATAGTTTATTCTGTTGTCGATGCGGACGCCGAGTATTTTGACATGATCTGTGTTAGTTATGACCTTTCCATCTATGCAAATATCGGTAAATTGTCCATCAACGTCAATATTTCTAGGATTGAGAATCATTGCTTGGAATTTATCAGGATTTGCTAATAGGTAATTATCTCGGTACCAAAACGTGGCTCGTCGTCCATTCTGCTCCAAGATTTCCCTTACGATTTTATAATCAGTTCCTGAGGTGTACATTTGGTGGTCGTCAGCGTACATGCATAAGTTAGCAGAAGTTATAGGGCAGGGCAGGTCATTCTGAAATATGTTCCACAGCAGGGGGGCCGAAAGAGGACCCCTGAGGATACCCTCTAATCATATGCTTCCAGCTGCTTGTCGTGTTTCCAATTCTTACGCTATTTTGTCGATTATTGAAGAATGACCTCATGAGGTCTAATGCTTTTGGCTCAAAGCCGTAAGCCTCTGGCTTTTTCAGGATCAATGAATGGCTGAGGGAGTCGAATGCTTTGCTCACATTGGTGGATAGAGTACATGCCAACTCCTTCTTATCTATTGATTGTTTCCATTTCTCCATCAGACATAGTAGTGTCCTTTTCTGTATGCAGTACTTAAATTGCAGAATTAGGTACTAAATCAACCACTCCTTAATCGATATTTTTCTCTATTCTTATCCCTTGTCTTCTTGATCTTGTACTGATACTCTAAAGAGAAATTGTCTTCATTACTAAATCAACTGTGACAAAAATGGCCAGGCACAGAAAAATGAGATTGTTATCAGTGGAAGCATATGGTGGAAGACAAAATATCCGCTCTTTGGTAACCACCAGACAAAGGCCAAACTTTCATTTTGCTTTCCTCTTGTCTTTTATTTCCCATGAAGAACTGTCTTAGAATATTTTTTTCAAACAGATGTTGGACTGAATACAAATGCAAATGAAAAACCATCTGTTACTGTATTTTTGCGTGAAAGCAATCATCACCACTGACTTACACACATACCGACTTTCCACAATTCTGTTTTTAGGGATAACAGCTCTTTGCAGAGTTTTATAGGGGACCTAACAGCACTGTGTGATGATCACCATTGTGTTAGTTGTTATGGGTATCAAAAGCAGACAAAAGACCAAAATTAAGAAGAGTTCATTATTTTGTTTCATTCATTCTTTTTATTAAAATAAAATTAAAAGTATTGTTCAGATACAACTATTTACCTTTGAAAAAATGAAGTAAAATATCTATATGTCATTCCCTTTCTACACAACTATGAACATTTTCACACTTGTTGACTGGAAGACAAGCTCTGAACATGGCTAGAAAAAATCTCTTTTAGATAAGCTATCTGAAAAAGAGGAATAAGATTGCTAGCTCTGAGCATTTACAACAATTATTCGTTGAAGGCAAAGTGAATGTTGTTGAATAATCTTATCTGGGGGATTATTCAACATTGTTCACAGTGCCTGAGGTGAATAATTATTTTAGTATTATTGCTCAGATGCTTTCAAATTCTGTTGCAAATTTGAGTGGCTCTCGAGGCAATTGAAAAACTGCGACCTGGCGGATTTATTCATCTATCGAAGATTTAAACTGGTATTCGAAAATCATGGGCGCTTTCCATTAAACAAAAATCACCGGTTCAAAATCTCAGAACTAATTTAGCTGGAGAGTGTTACGCATAACAAGTTACAATCCTGTTGATTACTTGTATCAAGATGAACAAGCAATTTAAACAGGTTTATCTAATTTAATCAGCAAAAACTTCATATCTTTCCTTAGGAAAGTGTTCCACCAAACTCAGTAGCTTTTTTTTTGCGCTCTTTGAATTTTAATTTTCTTCTGACATGTTTATCACTCTCTTAGAAATATTGACAAAATGCAAAGCTGCCATACTGCTATAATCACCTGGCACAAGGTGATTATAGCGAGATATGACACAATCCTCAACCAATCAGAGAATGTGCATACCTATACTCAACCAAGCCGCCCAGTTAGCCCAATGGATAGTGTGCTGGACTGTTGTGCAGGAGGTCAAGGGTTCGAGCCCTGGCCGGACCAACACTCAAGGTCATAAAATAATTGAGGAAAATTTGCTACCTATCTATAACATCAAAAAATGGTTAGATATTCTAGTCTTCTCGGATAGGGACGGATAAATGGAGGTTCCATCTCCTGCAGGGTTGGGGTAAGAGATGTTAATTTCCCACACACAAGATTACTGTGTGATGGATGTCCTCCCCTGGGGTGGGATGGTGGGTTTGCTGTGAAGGCCGCAAGTTAGATAACTCATTGGGTTAATTACGTCACCTTCATTAAATAAAGAATATTGTATTGTATTGTAATTATGCTAAAAAATACATACACAAATGAAGGAAGGAAACCTTCTTTGGCAAGGGATAAATAGATTAAAAAGGTGTTTTGACTTGCCTGTTTAGTAGTTGCACAGACAAAGCCCATCCAGCTGCAAAGTCAGGAAAAGAGAACTGTGATGGATCCTGATGGAAGGCAAAGTGATGAATAATTGCAGGCTGTTTATCTTGGATGGCATGTCCAAGAAACATCTCCTGGTGAAAAATCACAAGAGGAGAATAAATACGATGAATTCCTCTATAAAGTGTAAACAGCTGCAAGAGGATTGGGAGACCTTTTTCCACCCCTCCCCCACCCAAAACCCACTTTTTCCTCTGTTATATTACAGCATGAAAAGCAGAGCAATGAGAGGGAAGGGAGTGTAGGAAGTGTTGTGACTTCCATACATCTAGAGTATTCTAGAACCCTTTACCTCCCAATTTCTGAGGATGAATTCTCTATTCCAGGTGCTACATAGTTCCTTGTAAGTTAGTAAAGAGAATTTTGGTGTAATATCAGGATAAAACCTCACATTTAATAAGCTTGTCTATTCTCATAACCCCTTTGCAGGGCAAAGAATTGAAATTGCGAGGAGAATTGCATGTCTATTTTTCACTTCTTGGAGTTCAAGGGTTCTGCAGTTAGTTCCGATTTTCTTCAGTCAAGGCTTATCTCTTCATTTTTACTGTAACAATCCATTTATAAACTACTTTTTTTCATCACACCTGTCTTTCATCATATTTATTTAAGACTTGAACAAGTCCCGATAGCTTGATGGTGGTTTCATCCTCACAGAAAAATATCCATCTCTTATTATCACCATAATCTTCAACAATTCTAAATCAAATTAGAGATATTTTTCTTAAAAGTCATACAAAACATTCATTCTCAAGCATGTACTTTAAGATTACAAACTTTAACTTGCAACAAGTCAAGCTAAGCAATACCTGGTATATTACTTTCAAGAAGATTCACAGAATTGGACTAAAAATACCCTTGTGCTATATGTAAGCCTTTCAATCCCAGATGTCATTTATTTAGCAATTCTCCCTACAATCTGCCATACAATTTTTATAATCTGTTAGTTCTGAGAATGTGGTAATTGGTTAAGTCTGTTTATGAGCCAGTGGCCCATCAGGCTGGTGCTTAACTCCAGTTTCTGTAGCATGAAGTGACTAGGAGTATTTCTACTCCCCCCTGGATGGGATGCTAGTCCATTGCAGAGTTACCCTCCAGCATTAAATTTTCCGGTACCCATTTAAACACCTGGGTGAAGTGAGGCACTGTGAGAGTAAAGTGACTTGCCTAAGCACACAACACAACATCCCCGGGCGGGGCTCGAACCCGGACCAATCGATCTGCAGTCGAACGCACCAACCATGAGGCCAACTGGGAGGGACACCGCAACAGCTTGCGCCGATTACTGTGGGCCCAATAAACCCACCCATCCCACCCCAGGGGAGGAGATCCATCACAAAGTAATCTCGTGTGTGGGAAATTAACGTCTCCTACCCAAACCCTGCAGGAGACGGGACCTAAAATGTTGGTAGAGTACTTTATCAACTAATCATCTCCTAATTGATACATGCATTTTTCTTTATTCTCATCACTTGTCTCCTTGATATTATATTAAAATTGTAAGGAGAAGTCTTGTCTTGGTCACTCATGGGAATTAAAGGGGTTTAAAAGTCTTACCTATTTATGATTGGAAGAATAGTCCAAGCACCAAATGGTGCCCAATCCTCATGCATCATTTTTAGTTCTAAGTGATCCTGGAAAATGATTAATTTGAATCCAAATTTACATAAAACTTCAATTAGTTACAAGATTTGTTACCTTAAAAGATTTCTATTTAACAATTATTCGCCGAAGGCGAGGTGAATATCATCGAATAATTCCCGAGAACCTGAGGCGAATAATCGTTTTTATTAGGATAATTTCAGAGCCAAACAATAGAGAAATTTCTAAAATCATAACATTTTAGTAACATTTATTGACATTTTATTTTAACATTTTATATAAACCGCGTGAAGCAGTTTACATATAAGGAACCACTTGACCAATCAGATTGCTGGAAACTCTTTTCTCAGCTCTGAAATTACACTAATATCTATATAAAACACAAGATTTCACCAGTCACCTTTTCTCCCATCATTTCTGCTTGCTCTTCCAAGGTCTGTCTTAGAGATTTTGCTCTTCTGACATGAAATGCATTATGTTGACTTCTGACTACAATAACAATATCCTTTAATCCTACAGAAAAAAGTTAAACTCAGTGTCACCACAAGTCACAACCACAAGTCACAGTGATTAAAAACATTTCATTAAGAGCACCCAAAAATATTCCGTCATTGGGTATCTAGTCCAATAAAAAAAACATTACAACAAATAAAGATAATTGAAATAACTTGTGATTAATCTGTGCAAGTAAAACATGGAAAAATAAAGGAGGAATAAACTAAACTCCCCTAAACCTTTAACTCCCAAGATGATTGTTAATTCTCCCCACTAACTGCTACACATTTCCTAGTAAATCAAAAGAAGAATTTGGTTTTTTGATTAACATTAAGACTTTTACCTGATAAGTTTGAGTATTCTCATTACCTGTTTGTTGTTTAATGTATTGATATTATGAGGAGAAGTTATATATTAATCACTTCTGGCAGGCAAAAAGTTAACACTTAAAACAATTATCATTTCAATTGGATAATTAGTTAATTTACCTATGGGAGAGATATCTGTTTCATTCTCAAGTTTGGAATCCTGAAAACAAACGAAAAGATAGGATAGCTACTGATGATGCACACAGCTGATTTCTATGTTTGAATTAAAACTGAGTAAACACCAGTGGTAATTATCACTACTTTTCCTCCTTTGATAGCTATTAGTGTTACATACTCCTACCCCCCCTTCAAAGATCTCAAGACATAGACCTCCTTTTGTAATAACAAATAATGATCTGATATCTCTATTTCACACGATGTTCAGATAGCAGACAGATCACGAAATTTTCGTCTTGAAATTGGCCCGATTGTACGATCGTTTAAATAAAATGACCTAAATTTGCGGGTGCTTCTTTCATTAGTTATATTTCTGCCACGTTGATACTAATATTTACATTGTGTGAATCGTGCTAATGATTTTTTTATATGTATTTCATTGTGAGATCGAAACAACAATAGACGTCGAGAACAATGCTAACTACTGTGCCGTGTGTTTTCATTTATAAATGCATATATTGCGAAAAATAATTCGATCTTTATGACGATGATCCATTCGAGAATACAGATATGAATCGAGAGAGAAATAAAATGAAGCAAGAAATTTAATTACTCAGTGTACCGTAACAGCGCCAAATTCGAATCCTCTCAGTGGATCGTCGGGCCCAAAACCTCCAAAATCATCGGCAAGAATCGGTACTGTAATGCGATATAAACCGTGCATTATAAAAAAATGAGTATTTCCTATAAGAAATAATGCTCTAAATACTTACGAAGAAGAATAAATGAAGATACAATCTTCTGGAGAATAATCATTTCTGTCTTTTATAATCGACAGGACATGAATGAATATATTTGAGTAGAGACTGAGAAGCACTGTTTTTGTACCGCGGGCTCAAAAGACTGTAATAGTGAGCATTTACAGTACTACATATATGATGATCATAATGTACCAAAATGGCGGAGATAGTGGAAGATGAAGATATGCAAGTCTTGGTAAGAAATCAGAAAATGATGCAGTATGTATCAAGAAAGCATTTTAATGTTGTTTTTCAATAAATTTATTTGTCTCTCCTTGATAAAGAGATTGGAATTTGAATGGTTGCTACGTGAGCATGTACCGAAGGTGCTGACCCAACTTGGAAACATCTTACAGGTAAATTTTATAGCGCACTCCTTGTTAGTCCTTTGAACAATTTTGTTTTAGAGAGGAATGCTCTAAAGAGGGGAATCAAGATATCAAGTAAAAAGGTATATTCACGTGGAATAAATGATGATGAGGTTATTTTTTGAGTACATGCCAGAACACACGGAGAGCTACTCACTGACGCTCATTTCAATTTCAATTCAATTTCAATTCAATTTATTTATTTGTTAGCAATACCATATTATCACAGTCCTAGGTGACCCGCAATTAGCAAGCTATTCTAGGCGGGCCACCCTTCTAAAACAAGTGCTGTCTCTGCTAATGATCACATACCGATACAATTAAACAAAGATAATCATTAAATAAAAATACAATTGTTAAATAAAATAAAATAAAATTAAGTCCGTTGAATAATTAAATAATCAATTGCAAAGTTATCAAGATATATAATACAATTGAAACAAGACTTAAACGAAGAGTTACTTTATCAAGAGATATTTACAAATTTCTGAGCAGCGTATATCAACATTCATCTCCTCATTTTCCAAAAGTTTTAACAGGCGATTTTTAAGTTCACGCTTAAACGGGGTTCTGTTTTTAATACGAAGTTCTTTTGGGATGCTATTCCACAATCTTACACCTATTCTAGCAAAAGAAAATAAAAGTTGGTTAGTTCTAGACGCTTTAACGTATAGATTAGCCGTTGCTGAGAATCTTGTGAAATGGTGATGAACCTGCTCGGAGTGGAGAAAGAGCATAGAAATATTAGACGGGGCACGGTGATTATCAATGTCATGCATCAAAGAGGAAACCAAATGAGAATAGAGCATAGTTATTGGTAAGATTCTGGATTCATTTGTCAGCAAGCTTTGAATAACGAGGAATTGTTTAATAGATACTCTAATAATGCATTGAGATGTAATGAATAAAATGGCCTTGCGTTCTGTTGTCTTAACTAATCCTTGGAATTACGGTCTTTTCGTCCAAGTCTTTTCGTCTAAAAGTCTTTTCGTCCAAAAGTCTTTTCATCCAAAAGTATTTTCACCTAAGTCTGTTCGTGTACTTGTTAAGTCTTTTCTCGAAGCAAATAAATAACTTTTAGAAGGCTATATAAAGAACTTGTTGTGAGCTGCCACCATTTGGGTTGTTGGACACAGTGATTGTCACGTTCCCGATGCCACAGACACGTGGTGTTGTGCACCGGAGTTCGCCAGTATAACCACAGTGATGAAACTTA
Organism: Stylophora pistillata; assembly: GCF_964205215.1. Taxonomy (NCBI): domain Eukaryota; kingdom Metazoa; phylum Cnidaria; class Anthozoa; order Scleractinia; family Pocilloporidae; genus Stylophora; species Stylophora pistillata. The sequence continues at coordinate 2,020,485 of NC_142531.1, forward strand.
GACAAGTAGCAGCATCAAACTCTTTATTCACTTAAGCAGGCAGTCTTTGTACAGCACAGGCAATAAAAACTATAGAACCGATACATGAAGGTTCGATATAAGGAAAACTGAAAGACTACGAAACTAGAAATGATAAAAATGAGGAATATTACAAGCGTAACTTACATTGGATCTTGACTCCGGGGTAGAGAACTCCTAAACTCCGTTTGGCTCTAAAATGGTTTCGCTACAGTGACTCCTCGCAACTGAACTACTTGCTAATAGAAGGCGAATTTAGTTCTTACACTTTGACGTAGGGGAAATAGAAAATGAACAGTGCTTTGTGTAGCTAGCTTTGAGTGGATATTCGCTAGTCATGGAATAGAAATCAAACAAAGTACGCTAACAAATTTAATAGAAAGTCATTGAAAGTTTCTTAGTGTCTTTGTGCTAAAAACGGAAGAGTTATATAAGTAAAAAAGATTAGAGTTCGTATCCGTAAACGTAACAGTGATGTTACACTTCGTTGTCTTTTAAGCTCAATAGATGCTTAACAACAAGCCTAATATTCCCATTTCTTTTCTGTGAAATAATTAAATGGCAAGCAAGTCTTCATTTTGCTACTATTTAATAAAATATATTGCGTTACAACTTCATTTATTCTCTGTGCATGAAATTCATGATGTTGAATTCGTAAAATGAAGATTGGTGAACCAAAAGAGCAACGGCTCACATTGATAAGTTCTTTAGATAGCCTTATCTATGATATGATATAATATGATAGTTATTTATTTGCTTTGACTTAACAAGTAAATGAACAGACTAAGGTGAAAATGCTTTTGGACGAAAAGACTTGGATGAAAAGACTTTCGGATGAAAGACTTGGACGAAAAGACTTGGACGAAAAGACTTGACGAAAAGACTCTTGGATGAATAGAACGGACACCAATCCTTGCACACCCCTTTATATTTAGCATTTCGCAGAAAAACATGAGAATACACTTGAGGGCGAAAACTCAAATCGTTTATTTACAGGGATTCCAATGATAATCCAGAAATGTTTCCATAATTGACAGAGTAAACATCCAAATTTGATAGTAAGGCTGGTTTTCTACAAATAGAAATTACACCTTTGGGAGCGAAATTACAATGCACATGAAATACGATAAAACTTACTGACTGTTTCGAGTTTAGAGTGTCCAACAACAACAACAACAATTTTAGGTAGAAAATATGTGACTAGTTCTCTTTTGACAAGCACATGGTTGATTTCCCAGATGTTGACGTGAAATGTAGGCATGCAATAGGAGCTACACTTAAACTTAAAACAGTCAGAGCTCTTTGCCGTTTGACCCTCAAGAGTGTCAAGAATTTAATTTCTCCTTACAATATCACCCCTGAATCACTCATTAAGGTCAAAAGTTTAAAGGAAGTGATCCACAACTAAACAAGCTCTAAACTGTTGAGCAAATTCTCTTTGTCAGCACCTTAGGAAATGTATAGAGAACAGTATAGAAAATATGCATACTGATCTAAGGGTTAAGCTGCCATGGGGAAATAAATAATTTGATGCTAAATGTTGGAGAAATAGTAATCATGTAATGTAATTTGTTGGATAAGATCATGTGACAAGCTCTAGGGAATTACACGTACTCTCCTATTACATCGTCTAACTATTAACCTTGCAGTTTTGTTGTTCGTTTGTCAAATGCTGTTGTAACCTTCTCTCGGATTGGAATAAAGATGAATTTCTTAATACTAAATTCCCCTTAATAGTATGGTTAAGGTTGTGTCTCGGAGGCCAAGTTGCTGATAACAGTTCATAACACAACAAAATGACCCATCCAGGTGTTTTTCATAGACCCCTTTGATTTGGAGTCCAGCTTGTTAACCTTTACAACCATAACATTAGTATCCATATTTTCCAAACTCTTTTCTATACAGTTCCTAAGAGATTCACAAGAAGATTTTTTTTTTGACAATAAAGAGCTTCTTAAGTGGGTGATTATTTCCTGTATTCTCCTTACTTTGATGTTTGAGTGAGAGGTGACACTGTAAGGGGAAATCAGATGCCGGTCATTTAGGTGTTAAGGAGTTGGTCACTAGGCTAGTGTATCTTGCTTATATGGCTTAGAATAGCTTTCTGATAAGCAGATGGAGGGAACTTGATGATAGCAGTACATTTCTTTCAATCTCTCATCAAAGAAAAAATCATGTACAACTAAGGATCATTCATTACAACTTCATTATTTGTTTTTTCATTTACTTTACTACTTAGTAACTGAAAAACAATTGACAGAAGTAGAACTCTTTCAATTTTTTGTTCAATTGTTTGATCCAAAGGAATGTTCAAAATGTTTAAAACTAACAAGTATACCATCAAAGGGACCTACAGGAGAACTACAAGGTAGGAACAAGAAAAGAAAATGCTTTTTGTCTGGTCTGCATTTTGTCAGGTTATTCTCAATATATGTTAAATTTCCAAACCCTCTTTTGCTTTGTCGATTTATTTTTGAATTGTATTAATCATTTTTTTGGCTAAATTTTAGGAGAGATAAAGCCACAAGATTACTTTATGCTTTCCACACCCAAGTAAGAGAAAGGCTTATACTTAAATTTGGAATCAAAATGAAACATTTAAGTTAGAAAACTATCCAAAAACTAGGTTGAAATTGTCTTATCATTCTCACAGGATTAAATTAACAATTCTTGTAATTTATATTTGATAATAGTTTTGAAGTCAGAACACATCTTTTCTTTTGTTAACTAGACAAACACTAGTTCTTTTGTATACATTACTAAGTAAATCTTTTGGTAAATTTGATTTTTGAGGGTTTAAATCATTTTTAGAAGTATTTGATAAATCTCATTCCAGTTTATTATTTTGTTTATGACAGTAGTGACACTCTTAAAGGTTACGTTGCTGTGGAGGGTGAAAACATTTCAAAAGCTGTAAGTTACTTACCTGTCCAGTGTCAAGTTGCTTTTTATCTAATCATAAAATAGTCAGTGATTGGCTGAAATGTCTTCTAAAGGGTCCAAATTAGGTTCTCTAAGAACTGGTGTAGCAGTAGTTTAGTGACCTTAATTCTTGTTTTATCTCTTCCCTTAGTCAGGTTTGAATATAATAATAATAGTAATAATAATATTAATAATAATAACTTTATTTATCCTTTATTAAAGAGGCATTGAATTCATATATCTTATTAACCAAGCGCGAGGGCCGTACTGGAAGAATATTGGCTCGAGGTCTTGACAGTACAGACCGAGTGCAGCGAGGTCCGTGCAAAAAGGACCGAGGGCCGATATTCTTCCAGTACGGTCCTGAGCAAGCTTGGTTAATAGGAGATTTATTATACGACTGAAATTCAAAGGGACACAAGTGTGGTATCATCGGGGACCATTCAGGACAGTGCCCGGTCCAATACTGAGAGAATATTGACTGGCAATAGAGCATTTTGATTGGTTGATTTTAGTTATTGGCCCTCTGACTGCCTGAGTCGTGTAATAAAGGAGTGTTACTAACCTGCCTTTATAATTTTTTGCAGGACCTCAAGTTCAAACTTCCCAAAGTTTCAAGCTCTGGTTTTCGTGTGTTTGTTAGAGAGCGCCTGCCATGGAAATTAAGACAGGTGAAAATATCTTTTTTTTTTATTTTTTTTTTATTATGAAGAACTCTTTTCTTAACATTAACACTGCTTAATGCCAACTTAATTTTAGTATCAAGAGTTGTTTTTACCTGATCATGTTTAGTTAGTCAATAACCAATGTCAACAATAATTTATTTTTGTAGATTCAAGATGCAATAAACTACTTACAGCTTACTATTGAGAAGGTTCAAGAAACCAAAGCTAACTGTAATTTTTCCTCTGGAAAAGAAGTCAGCAAGGTTGGAGATTTTTATAATAAATATTTCTATGTAATCTTGAGTATAAAGTAGTTTTGTCCCAGGACTCTCAGCCGGAAGAGTCTTAATTGAGTTTAGATACAATTGAACTCAGGTTTTTTTTGTTGAAATTTACTAATTTTTTAGGTTGTAGAAGAAATTACAAACCTTTTGACAAAAGGAAAGACCAGACTGTCTTTGCCTGACAAAACACCAGTTTTAGATATGCTGGCATCTGGAGACCAGGTACATCTGAGTATCTATTAATTATTAATAAAAAATACATGGTATTAAATAGTCTGCTTGGGTCACTTTTGAGTAACATTCCTTCTCTTTCAGCGAGTGTTCAAGCCTGGGTTGCCAGATGATGTGGTTGCATACTTCTGCCTTAACAGCGACAAACTTGTCTTGTCAATTTACACTTTAACAACACTACCCATACCACCTCAAAGTTCAGTAAGTATCTTTATGCAAAAGGATTTGTATGGGTCCTGGAAAACCTGGAAAGTCCTGGGATTTTATTTTGACATTTTCCAGGACTGAAAAGTCCTGGAAAAAGTCCTGGAAAAAGTCCTACAAGTCCTGGAAAGTCTTGGAAATCTGCTTAAATGAAGCAATAAAGTTTTCAAAATCAACATTGTAATAAATTAATGTAGACTGTAAGGAGAATTGATTTTGAAATCTTGGGAATGGATGGGTTTAAGGTGAAATCTGGAGTCCTGGAAAAATCAATTTGAGCCTTGGAAAAATCAATTTGAGCCTTGGAAAAGTCCTGGAAAAGTCCTTGAAATTTGTTCTGAAAAAATAGATGAACCCTTTGTAAGCATTACTGGGCATGTTTAAATACCAAGAATTTGAAAAGTTATGCACGTATCAGAAATGGGATGTAAACTGATATTTAATGTTATTGTTTTTTACCTCCTGTTTAGAAGCCTCCTCAAGATAATGACCCTGTTGGACAAACATTGTAAGCACTTTTCACTTTGTATAGTGTGATGATGAGGAGTGAAGGCAGGGTTTTCATTAACCCTGTATGCCCTATCATCAGTACCCATGTTCTCCATTCCCTTCTCTAGACATAGTTAAACAATCAAATCTTCTTAGGTTTGCGATCATTTCCTTTATTCTCATGAGCTTATTGAGTGACTCAGAAGTCTAACTGTGAGGAGGAGCTAGATGCTGCTCACTCGTAGGGTTTAAAGAGTAAAGGAGTGTTGTTGCAGGAAAAGAAGTATGATATAACCGGAGGATAATTTCGATGTCTTAAGAAAAAGATAGCTCAGGCCATCAAAGTTAATCCAGAGAATTATGTTAAGTAGCTGGTGAATTCTATAGTTGCCTAAGAGACCTCCTCCCCCCACTGTGAAGGTTTTCCTGAAAAATCTTCTTGTTATCTGTTTATCAATTTTGAGTCTTGATGGATAACATGAGTGACATAAATTTTGATTGTTGAAATGATGGTCACAGAGTTACTTGAACAGTCCTTTTAGGATTAGCTCATCCAGACAAGCATGTTAATGTAACATGTGATTGTTAAATATCTCTTTGGTAGAATTGTGCATCAGAATTCTGTACTTATTGTAGTGCTGAGAGGGGGATGACAATAATCAGGAAGAGAGGAGATGCACCTCAGATATTGGACTAAATACTTGTCATTATGTCTTGTCTCGTGGAGGCGCAGTGGCCTCATGGTTAGTGCGCTCGAGTCTGGATCGAGTGGTCTGGGTTTGAGCCCCGGCGGGGACATTGTGTTGTGTTCTTAGGAAAGACACTACTCTCACAGTGCCTCTCTTCACCCAGGTGTATAAATGGGTACCGGCAATTTAATGCTGGGGGTAACCCTGCGATGGAGTAGTATCCCATCCAGGGGGAAGTAGAAATACTCCTAGTTGCTTCATGCTACAGAAACCGGAGTTAAGCACCGGCCTAATGGGCCACTAGGCTCGTAAACAGACTTTACTTTACATGTCTTGTCTCATTATATACCTTCTATTTGGCTATTTGTTTGCTGCATTTTATTTTAACTCTTATCTCATTCTTGATTGATCAGGTATTAACATTTAATCAATTTGGTACAATCTTTTACTTTGATTGTTTATAAACAGTGAATTTAACAATAAATGGATGGAAATCACAAGTCACTTTGAGGTAGGGTGGACTTAAAGCTATTGTGGAAAAAGGAAACATTGCCATTGTCAGTTTTGTTTCATTAGGCCATGAAATTTAAAATTTCCATTCATTTGAATAAATTAAACTTAGTTTCAATTGCATTCTTGGTGTTTAAGGTTGATTGTTCGATCCCAAGACTCAGTGATTCTGTGTTACTCATTGGAGCAGCACTTAGATTGTGTCAACAATTGAAAGATAAGGTACACATAATTCTGTAAAAGTAGTAGGAAGGCTTCTTGGGTGATTGCAAGATAATTTGGCTTCATCAAGTGAGTTGATAATGTAAGTTGGAAAGTTTCCAAAGCTGAAGATTTGTTAGCTCTTTTGCTCTGAAAAAGGGTTGGTGCTCCAAACAACAGCTTTAGAAACTTGCTTTGGGGCTAATTTACACTATCGAATCAGTTGATGAAAGGATGGTTTGGAGACAGTCTCTGAGACAGTTTCATTTTACTCCACTAGTTATTTTTCTGCAAGGTGACTATGGATTTTAGCTAGAATGAAAATTTTCAAAAATTTTAAATTAGTTTGTTTTGAACCATTTCAGTCTGTCCTTAATGCTCAACTGCCTTTTACTGAATAAATCTTTGTTGATTAGTTTGCAGTTTTTTCTGTGCTTCCTGCAAGATGATCATGGAGATTTTGAGTCTTAAATAGGAAAGAAGATTTATTTATTTAATGTTTCTTTTTCATTCAAAGATTGATGCTGAGCACACACTAGCTGAAATTGTATGATTGAGTAAATTTCTATATGTAATTCCTGATTAAATCAAGGGAGGAAGAAGTACGCAGTATATAATTGACAGTTTCCTGTATGGTTGAAAACCAACTTTAAGACCTTGACATTATTAAGACAGAAGTATGTGAATTTATAAAGAAGTTTTACTTTTAGTAAGGTTTTTATTACCAGATCAAACTTTTGACCAGTTTGTGTCATGAGTGAGACTTTAAGTGGTCAAATTGAGGAACATAAGGAAACCCCTGTGAAAAGTGGTTTTTTAGGCCCACCCCTTTGAAATGATAAAATGTGACTGCACTAACTGCTCCACTAAAATTCTTTACATAGCTCTTCAGAAATCTAAATAAAAGCTCTAGGAAGAGTTTTAAAAAACTATAAAATGTATTTTAGATTTAGTTAGGTTTCATGATTGTAACTGTCTTCTGTAATTTTTGAATTTTTTTAACTTTTCAAGATTTTTGGTGTAGTACAAAACTGTGCAAAGTCAAGCTCAATAATACTGAATATAGTGACACTAAATCATATTAGTTGTACTGTTATCCCTCTTTTCCCAATTGGTATGCATTTATGGTATTTATAAAAATAATACCAGTAATTATCTATAATTCTATTCCAACCTACTTAGTCTTATTTCATTTACAACTTGATAATTACATATTACATGGCTTAGAGGAATTTTAAATATTGCAAGCATGCAAGCTACATATTAAATGCTACTGGAATATCTCTTGACTTTTTATTACAAAATCAAACAAATTGTGGACACCTACGAACTTTGAAAAACTACTTTCATTATAGTGTGCACAAAACTGTGATGCAGTCTTACATTTATCAGGTTCTTGTAAGGGTTCCAAAATGTTTTCATGTAGGCATCAGACTCTACAAAAGTAGGTGACTGGGAAAAGATCATTAAGGACCAAAAGGTAATGAATTTGACAACAGTAATCAGCAACATGTTACTGCGTAGCTGGCAGAACTCTGGCAGTCGCTGGCTTGTTTTGAAACTCCTGCTCGTTGAATATTTCAATCATGTTTTTGAGGTGTGAGTACTTCCTTTATCCCTGTATACTTTTCTTCCTTTTTCTTCATCACTTTTAAGCTGCTACGATGGGTCAACTGCTTTTTTCACTTAATATCAGCAATTGCTTTATGTTTACTCTAGTTAGGTGCAGGAAAGATAAGAAAATACTTCTGTGACTGGCACATGTCAAGATGTCCACAAGGCAAGGGTTTATAAAAACAACCTAGAAACTAGGTTTCCATCATTGGAACTTATGCTGACATTTTGCTGACATTCCAGGGCATGGAAGGCGATTTGTCATTATACACTATTGCGTTTTCTTCCACACATCTTTCAAACATTGATTTGGATCTTATTTTTTTGGCTATTAATTGGGGCAGCAGAAAGATGTGGCAACCAATCTTTTAGGATGTGTTGACTCTAAGCATGCCCCAACCTTCCAAGGTTTATTCTGCATTATTTGTATCAATTTTACATACTATTAACAGGAATTATAATGATTTTGATTATTTTTTTCTACCCTCCTGGTTCAATTCAAAATTTAGTGTGTGATCCACCCCCCCCCCCCCCCCCCTCGCCTCGTCCCCACTCACTTCCAATCCGTACTCAGTCTTCTGAATCTAGCTAACTGGTAGATGTAAACAAGTTCGCCATGCACAGGAGTTCTTGAAATTTCCTGTTGTTGCTTTCTTGTCGAAATGGCCTCCAAATTGGGTGGAAGGCCCTCAGTGGAACATGTTTCGTCCCTTGCAGAAGTTGTAGAGATAATTCTATCTTTCTTGCCCGCCAGAGCGCTTTTTAGTTGCGCGCAGGTTAGCCGCTTGTGGCGAGACACTGCAAGACGAGTTCTTCGCTCTCGACGAAAATTGGGATGGCTTAGTTTTGAGGCTCACCGTGAACCTCACGTAACTCCTTGTACCTCTAAGGTAAGGAAAGAATGGCGTTTATTCACTGTTGATGAAGAAATCATTTTCCTTTAGACCGCGAACGGTTCCCAAAGCATGCATTATGTCGGCAAAACATTACACAATATTACCTTCGATGTTTCAGAATTTTCTGGAAAGCTAACTAGGTCTTCATAACAGCAGTTCTGTTTAAAAAAATGTTTATTATTTTTCCTTTAATTGACGTTTTGTCATCTGAAGCGACCAGTGAATGTATCTGCGATCCTATTTTGGCTCTCTCTTTGTACATTAGAGAAGGGGGTCTTTAAATCCAGAAGAATGGAAATTCATCAGCGTTTTTGGATTCAGAACATTTCCTTGTGTTGGTTTTCTGCGTCCTTTTGCTTTCGATCAGCGGTATTGTTTTTTAAACAACATATCCTGAATGAGGAATGTTCAATTCTGTTCATTTTCCTTGTTATTTAAGGGAAATAATTGGTCGTAATGGTGTGGGCTTATGTAAGAAAACCATTAACACCATGAATTATTTTTTAATTAATAATAAGGTCTGTGATAGGTTCTGGGTGGCCATTGATAGAGAAAAGGGTTGGCTATTGAGGACAGGACATTTCAAGGATCAGAAGAGGGCAGGGTTGGAGGTTAAACATAAAATCTGGTAAATTCAGGTCTCAGAGTCTCAAATGTGAGTGTTGATCTTGAAAGGAAACTTTTGCTGCTCATGGGAGGGGGGGGGGGAGGGCTGGGTTCTATGGTGAAATTGTATACCTTGCTCAGATTCAGCATCCCCAAAACTCTATATGGTGTGACATTTACCAATCATCCAAACAGTTTTTTTGATCTTGGTTTGTCACCAGTAACTTATGTTATTGTGGGCTAGTCATTATCAGTATGTTTATTTTGCCTTTTTGATGACATGGTCATCAATTTGACTCAGATCAGTCTCATAAAAGCTTTTTAAAAGTACTTGTCAAAAGACCAGGATTATTTTTTTCTTAGCTCTCAATGGAAATGCTGGGACAGAAAATTGTTGAATTCTTGGATGAGATACCCATGGTTCCTGCAGCCTGTATCATCTTACTAAGCAGATGCAGGGATTACTCTCAAGAAGGCAAAAAAGATGACATAAAAGCCTTAGTTACAACAGTAAAGGGATGTTTACCTCGCTCATGTGCCCTTGTTGGTAGTGTTGGAGCAGGAATTATTGGAACCACAGAGAATGGTTTTGCTGAAGAGCTGGAAAGTACTGAAGGTGTTGCTTTATTGCTCATGCCGCAAATAGAAGGTGTTTCAGCTGAGGTTATTAATTTGAGTGTTACAGAGGTTAAAAACAACAGAAATTTCAAATCTCGCTGGGAGAAATCTTTGAGACTCCCCTCTGATGGGAAAGTCAAGTGTGCTTTTCTCTTAGCGAAGGGTGACACATATAATCTTGATGTTATAGGAAAAACAGCATCAGGAATTTGGCAGGTAAGTTTTATTTCTTATGCTCTTTTTCTTCATTAGCTTATTATCCACAGGAAAAAAAATTACATACTGTATGTTAAGCACTGGTCTATACTTTTTAAATACAATGTAACAAATATGTGGAACGGACGTATACAAAACATGGACCGGGGTCCATGGACCACCCCTATGGACCTGGTCCATGGACCACCTCTATGGACCCGGTCCATGGACCACCCCTATTTCTTTAAAAGAAGATTGCCACTGTTAATATGAAAATTTACTGGAGGTCAGGGTACGAAAAACACGGACTCGTATTTATCGCACCCCTATAAATGGGAAGACCATAAACTCGTTTTGAGATATAGTTTGTTTCTGGAATAAATAAAGTACGTATGTATCGTAAGTTCAAAAACTGCGTAATTGAAACCGCGTGTGCGAGAATTCCTTGTCATGTTTTCTACCAGTTTAAATTTATTGTCAACACTTTGATAACAACACAAAAATCAGGGTATAAGATTATGTAATCTATTTTACTGGACCTTTTTTCTGTAAAGTTCATGATCACAGTACTAAAATTGTAGCACAAACAAGGCGTGAAATAATTTATTTTGGGGTTAATTGAATTAACATTCATGTCTGAAAGTCTGATGCCAAATTAGTTTTTGCAAAATGCATCAACTTTAATACGGAAAGTAAATGATTCTGTGCTCTCTCATTAAAATTACAAGCTATCCATTAAATTTTTTCATCAATATACCTTGATTACAAATTTGTGTTTGTAGGGTAAACTTCGCTTTTAAAATAAATCAGCTTATTTTATGCATGATAAAGTATAATAAGGGTGGTAGGGGTGTCTTCCTGATCGAATTGCAATTTGGAAGGGTTGGAATGAAAATATTGGGGGTAGGAATGCACTCAATCTTCTGTACCTCAAAATGAGTTTATGGTCTTCCCATTTATGGGGGCGTGATAAATACAAGTCCGTGTTTTTCATACCCTGACCTCCTGTAAATTTTCCTATTAAGAGGGGGATCTCCTTTTTAAAAAATTAGGGGTGGTCCATGGACCCCGGTCCATGTTTTGTATACATCCATGTGGAACAGCTTTACAGACAAGAGGCAGTATTCAGCAAGCATGAATTAAATCTCCATCAAACAAATAGGGAGAAACACCTTTTTTGGTGTACAAAATTGCCATCTTTGAAATTCCTTGTCTCATTTATTTGTTGTCTGATCAAGAAGTGATAAGAAATAATAGTTCTGTGTCTTTTTTCTGGTCTCAAGGTTTGTAACAATGAAGAAGATTATAAGTCAGATGTAGTAATAATCGGAGGACTTGTTGAGTCATTTGTGATGGTGGACAATGAAGTGAAGAATGCAGGTGTTGTTGGACTTGCATTTACAGGAAATGTTGAGGCTGTTTCAATGGTTCATCATGGAGAAACTGCAGAAGGTGTTCAGCAAAGCCTGAAGCGGCTGAGGAAGTGTGGCATTGCATGCAACAAAAATACGGCTTGTTTTATGGTGTCATGCATTGGTCGAGGCAAGGATTTTTACCACGCCAAGAATGTTGAGACTGGAATTTTCCAACAAGTATTTCCTGGTATTCCAGTGGTTGGTTTCTTTGGTAATGGAGAACTGGGTCTGGATCTGCATTCACATGAGGGAAAGCTTGAAAGAGATGGCCATTTTCTGCACTCTTATTCATCAGTATTTTGTTTGTGTTCCTTGTCATCACAATCTAATGACAGCTTACCCACTGAAGGCACAGGTATATCTGCAATGAAGGAGCAGGAGAAAGATAAAAGAGACAAGAAGCCATCCAAGTGTGCCTGACTTAAAACATGTGACTTGGTAATCAAAGTACCATAACCATATTTGTTGAATGGCAGATGAACTTATGGATTAGTAGAATAAATTTGTTTTGCTTTATAAATTACCTAACAGAGTACATTTGTATTTTCAGATCTGATTCAATAATTGTATCCAACTTCTTTGATTTTCCGTGTAATATTGTGAAAAAAAATTTGTTTACTGGCTTTGATGAAGTCTGTTTTGAACAGAGGTTGACATTGGAAGTGTCTCCATTGTAAGTTCAAGTTTTTCTTTGATAAATCATAGTTGTCTGAGAAGAGGTCGTCTGATCTTTGGAGGGCCTTTACTTGCACAATGGTAAATTGCATATTTAACAACTATTCACCGAAGTGGAGGTGGTTAGTGGTGGATATTTACCAAGCCGCGAAGCGGCAAGGTAAATATCCACCGCTAACCATCGACATGGAGGTGAAAAGTTGTTTTAGTATATACTAAAACAGTGAGATAATATACACCACCAAAAATTGATTTTATTTCATACATTCCAGCAACGGTTTCAACATTTTCACGTGCGGAAGTGAACAAGTGAGGTTACGCAAGATTAATTTGCATTTGTAAACAAAACCTTTCTCCTTGGTTTTATCGATAAACTCCGGGTTAAAAACTGAAATCATTACCTTTAAACATGGCCAAACCAAATTTAGTTGCTTTCTTTGTGTTTTCAGGGACTGCTTCGTCGTTAATTTGAGTGATTTCTTTGCTTGTCACGGATGCAAACCGAGACGCCATTTTTTCCCGAGTTGCTCGGAGGTAAATAGCAAAGGATATTTGGAGTTTGACTAGCCAATCAGAGCACGCCCTCAACGCTATCGACTGTTTTAGTATATACTAATAATTGATATCTATTAATTCCAAAAAATGTCTCAGAGTTCAAGTTAAATTACAGTTTATATTTTTGTAGATAATTTCCTATTTAATAATGGTTAGCCAATTAAGGCGAGAAAGATGTTTTTTTCAGGTTTGTGTTTGGATGAATTTTACAAGTGGTAGGGATGACTAGGTAGGCTGGCTGGCTATGATCATGGAAAACGAGTTGTGTTGAGAGAGGGGAATTTTTGAATCAGAGTGTACTTGCTACTCAAATGTGGAACAATGACTGCTTTATCTCTAATACATTTTAAAAAGTAGTTTTACCAATCAAGGGCAGCAATCCATAGTACCTTGGTTACAAGAATAACCACACTGAGGTGAGCGATTTCCTATAAGGCTCTTAATTGCGTTTGTCCCAATCATTTAGAGAAGGGAGTAAAGGACTTACATTACCACTGATCATCTTACAAACCACTCCTGAAAAAAATATTTTAAGTGAGTCACTGGTTAATGGGGCATTTATTTTTTGTTTCCAATGCTGTCAGTTGTTACAATCTTTTAATGAAAGATGAAGTGTATAACAAAATTTAAGTGCTGCTTTGAACTTGACAGTTTATATGTAGTCAAAGAGCATATATAATAAGGTAATTTTATTGGAAGGAGATGCAGTAGTAAGTCTCACTTGACGAATCCACCATTGTTAAGGACCAATGGTCAAGAATGTGCTGTATGTGAATGTTTTTTTTTTTTAATATATGATTAGCTGAATTGACAAACATTTTGATTGGTTCTTACTGATGATCCATCTTTTATTAAAGAACAACTGCACTGATGATGTCACCCTTAACAACACTGTGCTTTTTTATCATATGAAAAAGATGTAGATACTTTGTTGCTGTACATCAGGCTCCGGTTGTTCAAAGGGCGGATAGTGCTATCCAATGGATAAATCACTATCCAGCGGATAAGTGTTACCAAAACGTACTACGCCATCCACTGGTTAGGGATTTATCCACTGGACAGCGTTATCCATCCTTCAAAATGTGGTAAGAACATCGGCTGCACCTTGTATGACATTTTTTTGTGCCTAACACATTTTGAACTTATCTGTGATCTGTTTCTGTACAGACCACTGGCAACATGGAATCTATTTGTTAAATACAGTTGTATGTGATGGAATTTACACTCTTGTTTGAGAATGCCCTTATTAGATTAGGATGTTTAATTGAGGTTATTTGTCATGCGAGGAAACTTTAGTGATGTTCTAAGTTTTAGATGTAATTAGGTTACAATTTGTTGAGTTAAATGTTAAAATTGACCGAATTTCCTTATTATGATTAGTAATAAATTGTGTTGTAAATATTGTTAACAAAATAAAAGAGATAGTGTAACAAAGACATTCACTTCATTTCCTTTAATTTATAAATTGAGCAATTGCAATCTTTTCAAAATTTGTTGTGAAAATGGGCCTTCATATTATTTCTATTTTTCAATTGTCAACAGACTCCAATTGGAATGGTGGCAAATGAACTGACTTTGAGTGATTTAGCTGGAGGGAGGGGACTACCTGGAGTAGTCAAATCTTGCGTATTTCCTAGTGCCAAGAAAAATGGAGTTGAGGGCAAAACTATTATTGCTTAGCATTTGGTGCAATAAAATTTGACTCTCTCATTCTAGGTTGTGGCCAAAAGGAATTTCTTCATGAAGTTTTTATTTTTAAGAAGAAATACAATGAAAAAAATGTCAGAATTAACATCAACCATGAAATTCAACATTAGATTCTCAGAGCCCAAGTTTTAAATATAGTTTATAGCATACAAAGGGAAGATATTCAATACTGAAAGTGATAGTCATCATTCACAAGGACTTACCTCAAGAAAAAAACTTCAATATAACAAATTCTTCTTTTCTGTTGATAAACTTATAGTGAATGCATGAAAAAAGTTGTAAAAAATAATTGCAAGAGTTGATGTCTAAATGTTACATCATGATGGTATTTTTCCTCTCTCTGATCTAATAATAGTGCCTTATCCTGGTTAAAAAAATTAGAAACAAACAAACAAAAAACAAAAACGGGTATCTTTGGGGAAAACAAACGCCATAATTTTGGCAAAACTGATTCATGTTTTAGCTGCCTCGTTTTTTATTTTCATCTAGATCTGGATGCTGAATCAAGACATTACCATAATGTTAAAACATAAAAGTGATCGCCATGAAAATTGTTGGTGAGATGTGGCAGCTGTAATGTCTCCCTTAATTTCCTTGAAGCGAAAATGAAGAAACACGGATGTGTTAATATGCAAACTTGTCAGAAATCATAAAACCGTCAGACGCGTGAAGGAAAAACGCTACTTGCAGATCATGTGGAACGCACGGGGTGTCACGTGATACCGGCTTTTTCACACCAATCGTGGGCGCGAGTACGCCATGAGCTCATTATTGTTGCTGGGAATGGCGTTGAACTTTGTGGATTTTTACCCTTGTTTTAGTTGAACTTCACACCATAATTTTACGTTTTTAAATTTTTAGTCAAAGTAACAATGGCTGAAGTCTTCCCTTTAGATATAAATGATCAGATAGACGAGGAAGATTTGAGCGAAGATGAATTTGAAGAGGTAGGCTCAATTTGAATGAGTTGAGCTATCGATAGTATTGCGTACAACGAATCATTTTTCCTTAAAGAGGAAGTGATAACTATGAGGATCGAATTTTGACTCTTTGAGGCTTTGTTTGTAGGGGCAAGTAGGCGATGAGCTGATGGAAAATGATGAAAGGTTAGAAATGCCGGGAAGCCGGTATCTGTTTTGAAATTTATACACGATCAGTGAAGCATTTCACTGTCAATGCGTGTGTCACTATCGCTTCGCTTGTGGAAGTTGTCTTAGATCAACCCTTTCTCTTTCGTATAGTATGCATGAAGTGGAAACCTTGGCTATTTCTGAAGAGACTGTTAATCCTAAAGATGAGAAAGTAGGCCCCGAAAGCTTTGAACTTCTCAAAGTTTTGGGAAAAGGAGGTTACGGTAAGGTACGTACGAACAACGCCATCTACATAAAATATAAGCTGATCGATGCTAATAGGTAACTGTGATATAGTGAAGAGTTTTGTAACTGTTGAATTGATCTTGAAAGGTTTGACTTAAGGTTAAATAGAAGAACCAATTGGCTCCGTTTTGTATTTCTGGTTAGGTTTTTCAAGTCAGAAAAGTAGATGGAAGGAACAAGGGGAAAATATTCGCGATGAAGGTGTTGAAAAAGGTTAGAGTTTATGTTGTGATGGTTGCACTAATTTTTGAGTTACATAACAATATAAGGTGTAGAATAAAGGTCAAACTACTAATTTAGATTTTAGCTTTGACCTGGTGTATATTGATCATTTTTTTTTACTATTTCGTCTGTCAAAGTTTTGTGGTTTAAGGGGATATGTTCTGTTAACCCACACTTGGGTATCCTGTACAGGAAATTAAGAAAAGGTGAATTTATAAAATGATATACATCCTTATCATTCCAGATCATTCATTCCCCACCCCCTGTTCCTCTAGTGATTGCCAAGGTTAAGCCCTGGCCTTGTAATATATATAATATTTATTTTCTTAAGAAAAGAACTAGAATTCTTGAAATTTTTGTTTAGGAGGTGGATGTAATTTATTTGCCATTCAGGGGCTGGTTTGATTAGCTGATCTGGTTGACATTACTGGAAAATTCCTCCCAAATTGGTCTCCTAGATTTTAATTGTTTTTGTGAGTGCTGCAGGATAATTTGTGCTGTGAAATATTGTGTATCGATATCTCTGTGTTTAGTTTGTACAAAAGGCGAGTGTAATTTGAACATTACTTTGAGCTTAAAAAAAAAACAAAACAAAACAAAAAATGTGATCTGATGAAAGATGCTGGTATTATGTTTTACCACTAGAGGTGAAAATGAAAGATTGGCTTTTAGTGAGCTTAAAGAACATATTTCCTTTTGCTTGTGCAATCTGCTGCTTGATTATGTAGTTGATCAAAAATGTAGTTCTGTTTGTTAGGAAAAGGAAACTGGTTATTGGTTATGGAGCTGGAAAATTCACTTGACTAGACTTAACAAATTATTGACTTTTAGTAGCATGTAGGAGTTGTTTATTAGGCAGAATTTGTAATGTTGATTATGAAAATATATTGCTTAGAATCAGCAAGGTGTCCTTTCATATACCATACTTATGGTCATAAAATGTGTATGCGCTGATTCATATTTCCCTTCTTTTTACATAATCAAACCAGATTTAGTTTGATTTTTCTTTGTCTTGTTTGATTCATCGTAATTGGAGATAAATAAAGAACAAACTTAGCCAGAAAAAATTGAAACAGAGGATAAATCAATATGTCATAGTACTGTGATAATGTCAGATTTTGCTAAAAAAGTGGATCTTGCTCTGAAGTGTTTGGCCTCAGACATAACAGGTCACAAATACTGCCAAATGTAAGTTGAACTTCATGAGTTATCATTACAATGAGGATACTTTTTTTTTTTGTCCACTAGGCTGCCATCATTAGAAGCCACAAAGATACTGCCCATACCAAAGCAGAAAGAAATATTTTAGAAGCTGTTAAGGTTTGTGTTAATTGTATATACCTTGGACAGGGCACAATTCTGTTTCTGTCAGTTAACTGGGAGTTTGTTTATTTGTTTGTTTATTTTTTAAATGATTTCCAAACCATGTCAGCTTGTGTATAAATGTGTTATATTTGTAAAACGGGGGAATGAAGTAGTATAGAGAAAACTCGCATAACGCACCCTATTTTACATTTCATCCTTATTTTACATGCATAAGGCCTCAATTTCAGAATACAAGGCATTATAGGAACCCTTTAGATTTCTTTTAGATCAGAGCTAAAGGAGGTTTTTAAATGGACATACATGTAGTTGTAAAAATTTTACATCTCTAACTTGGAAGCATGGTTTATTTTTGGTAATCAGGGGTCTTTTAAGAGGGTTGATGTTTGGTATATTTTTTGTTGTTTTTTTAATTACTCTCTTTGTCTTATTTATGAAATTGCAAGAGTTGGATAATAAAACAGTTTTTAAAATTTGAGATGTTTCTGGTTTCAGCATCCTTTCATTGTGGATTTGATATATGCTTTTCAGACCGGAGGAAAACTGTATCTTATTTTGGATTACCTCAGTGGTATGCCTATTTTATTTAATATATGAATGTAGGTGCTGTTTTTGGAAAGGTTTTCAGATGGTTTTTACTTGAAGAGAAGTGTTACATTTTATTTTGTGGACTCTTTTAAATGAATTCAACATTTTTATACGTGGGAATATGAAGGATTTATAACTGTTGCTGTTTGATAGGTGGCGAATTGTTTATGCACTTGGAAAGAGAAGGAATTTTCATGGAAGACACGGCATGGTAAGATCCAAAGAGTAGCTGATTCCTCTTTAACACTGGACTTTGTTGTCACTTTTAGCTTTTACACTAATGATATGTTTGCTCATCATCTTCACAGTTTTTACTTGGCTGAAATAGTGCTGGCCCTAGAACACCTTCATAAGCAAGGAATAATATACAGGTAGGCATTGTTTTCTCAATAAGAAGAGAGAAGGAAGAAAGGGTATCAGTAACTAACTGACAATGCTTATTTTTTATGGGTCTGTGATAAACAGTGCTACAAATTGTTTGCAGTGTACATTTGGCAGATGGAGCAGTTTTGCACAATATACAGTGTAAATTTTAATAATTCCTTCCAAGGATAAAAGCTGTCCTCATAAATTTAACTCTTATTTCCATCAAGTGAAAACAGTTTTCAGATAAAGTCTGGTTGCATTAAAGTGATTATAATTCTCATAATTTTTTGCAGAGATCTTAAGCCTGAAAACATATTGTTAGATACAAGAGGTGAGTTTAAGATTAAATTGATTGACTGAGTTAATTGAGGTTGTCTCTAAATAAAATTGTTTCCCTTAGAAATGTTTACTTCTCATAGCAGTACTTAGGCTTTCAGTCTTTTCCAAACTACAAAAAAACCTGAAAAAGTTTGCAGCCTCACTCCAAACATAAGGCTTTGTCACTCAATTGCAGATAGTACTCAACTGAATTTTTTGGAGGTGTGGCTTCAAAACCTGAGAAGCCCTTGATACCTAAGGGTGATAAGAATTGTATTTCTCCTAACAATATCACCCCCAAATCACACACACACGCATGTATAAAGGAAATGATCACCAGCTAAAGAAGCTCTTGATTGTTAAACAAATTCTCCTGATCAGCACCTTGGATAATGTATAGAGAACAGTATGGAGAATATGCATATTGATGTTAGGGTTTAAAGGGTGAAAGCCTTAATTTTCTTCAGGCTTGATTTTTTGCAGTTTCTTCGGTTGCAGTTCACCTGTAAGGTTTAATTTGTTATTTTCTTGGCGTTCAGTGTTGGAAAATGTGACCCATATGTGTACCAAAGCTGTCAATCGTCAGAAATCTAGTGAAATTCCCCTAAGTATTGTAGAGTGTTGGGGAATAATGACATTGGTTTGTGATAATTTGTTATCTTTAATAGGCCATGTGGTGTTGACTGATTTTGGTTTGTGCAAAGAGGCAATATTTGAAAACAGCTTAACTCACACTTTCTGTGGAACTATTGAATACATGTAGGTATACTTTAACCTTTGTGCATGTGTTGTTCAAACCCCTGGTGGGTAATATGTGATCATATGATGATGGTTGACCATTTTAATATAGTCTAATTACAGATGCATTTCTACATTTTGTCGGTACAATGAAAGAATAAAATTGTATATAAAATCACGAGAAAAGGAAATCATTGTAGTTGGTACTATATGAATTCAATATTTCTTATAGGGTGGTAACTTGTTGACTTAGAGTAGCATGTGCTTAATAATTTTCAGACCAAAATTTTCTTTGATTTAGGACTGTATTCTGACATACGGAAATTTAATTGGATTAAATCTCTCTGCTTGATACCACTTAAGTAAGGGTTGTTTCCAACCCTTAAAATTCCCATGTTCCTTTCTTTCAACTTCTCAACACTTGGAGGTGAATGGCAAACACTAGCCAGTCAGCATCTGTGAAAAGCTCCATTATTTACCATAATTGCAGGGCACCTGAGATACTTACACGCAGTGGCCATGGCAAAGCAGTGGATTGGTGGAGTCTTGGTGCTCTCATGTATGATATGCTGACAGGAAGTGTATGTAATTTGTTTTATAAATGGTTCATTTTTGTGTAACGAGCAGTCATCTTTGAGAAAATTTTTCTTTTAAATGCAACTTTATCAGCATGTTTCTAATGGCTTCTAAAACAATGTTTTTATTTTATTTCTTTAGCCTCCCTTTTGCGGAGAGAATAGAAAGAAAACAATTGACAAAGTAAGTCTTTCAACTGTGCATGCAAGAGTGTGTCACTCTTGGGGTTTAAAGAATCCCCTCCTGAAATCTGGAGCAAGGATGTTAGTAGAAGTGTTATAATGCAGTGCATTACTCTTCATTTTTATACCACTTGTTACAGCTGCCTCAATCAAGTTTGGCAGACCCCCACTTTAAATTAACCTGAAGTTTTTGCAGTTATGCTTTAGATACAATGGCAGGATTAATCTGAGATACACTGTAAAGACTTAAAAGATATTTAGACTGTGAACAATTTAAGATTTAACATTTTTGCTCTTTTGTTTAGATCTTAAAAGGGAAGCTGGTTCTTCCTCCTTTTCTCAGTTCAGAAGCCAAAGATTTTGTAAGAAAAGTGAGTATTTTACTTTGATACATATTTGATATTTATTTTATTTTTTGGATGTGGTTCAGTGAGAACTCAGTCATGTTACTGATGAGTTGTATTTTGTTTTCAGTTGTTAAAACGTCATCATCAAGCTCGCCTGGGTGGTGGTAAAGATGATGCATCACCAATTAAGGTAATCTTCAGCTGCCTTGTAGACCTGCTCAACATTTGAGACACAGCAAGTTATACTAAGTGGTAGATGCAGCCATTAAGCTTATGAGAATGACAAAGGCTTGAGCTATTCAACAAAAATATAGAACACCTCTTTCTTTTTTTTTTTCCCAAAGAAATAGGAACCATAACAATGATAGCACAAGTGTATGAACATGGCAAAGATACTGCACATCTTACTTCCTGAATAGTGCCTTGTGGCTATAGCACCACGATTACTACTATGTATTATTTTCTCAATTATTTCTTGTAACATTCAGTTTCTTTTTTCCTCAGACCCACTGTTTCTTCCGTACCATCAATTGGGATGATCTCTACTCCAGAAAAGTAGAGCCCCCATTTAAACCAAATATAGTAAGTATTTTATCTCTTGTTGTTGCAAACAATAATGGAAGCTATATAGTGAATGAACACTAGGGATTATTATGTTCAATACTCACCCTATACAATACTAAGTTATTTTCATGTTTTAAAGCTTGAAAAGGTCAGTATGTTTACTTTTGAGTGAAATTTGCTGGCTCTTTTTGATCTTCAGCAGAGAGAGAATAAAAGTTGAAAATTTACTTTCTCAGAAGTGCATGCTATCCTTTATTTAACATTTAACCCTTTGACACCCACGAGTAACTAACATCTAATTTCTCCAAACAGTATCACCCCTGAATTGCTCATTAAGGTAATGAGAATAAAAGAAATGATCACCAACTAAAAAAAAGCTCTTTTTTAAATTCCAGACAGGTGAAGATGATGTCAGTCAGTTTGATAGTAAATTCACAAGGCAAACACCTGTTGATTCACCAGTAGATTCAATGTTGAGTGAGAGTGCAGATAGAATATTTCAGGTATGAAGGTGCTAAATTTCAACTGCTATTGTCTAAATTGTGTAATATGATAATTTTTTAATCAGTCATGCATGCATGTCAGGTTGATGGAGGGGAATGTGTTATGAAACAATTTTTTTACCTCGAAATTACCTATTTAGACAGCAGCCTCATAAACGGCAACAACTAAACAAAAACTCCTGCTCAATGTTGACAAACAAACTTGTTGGAAATTATATTTACATGATTTCAAAGTGCTAATTACTAAATTAAATGCCCCATACACACCAGCAAAACAACCTTAGCTAAACAAGGTTAGCTAAACTAGGTTAACTGACTGGAAATCAGCAACAGAAAGGCATAAAAACTGAACTTTTTGTTGCATTCAAGTAATCACTACTCTGTATTTTCATAGTGTTTAATTTTAAGACAACAAACATCGGTTTCTGCAATCTCTTTGAAAACAACAGTTTTGAACCATGTTGAATAAAACAGCATTCTCACACACCCCTGGGAGCCATGTCAAGCCAACCACCGCAAGCCTGACCTTTATTCACACAATAACAGCTATCAAATTTTACAAGTATACATGGAGTTTCAAAACATGAACTAGTTAAGAATCGAGACAAAATCTAAAATCGTTTAGAAGTGTAATGAACAACTGAAAAAACTCTTGGGTGGGTGGGTGGGAAGGTCAAGCAATGGCGGTCAACAAAAAACAACTGACCGCCTTACACATCACATGACCTTAACCCATCCCCAGGCCCCAGCGGTGTGTGAGAAAAACATTTTCGACTTATTTCGTTCCACTCAGCCAGTGGAAAATCACCCTTCTTGCACAGCCCTGGGAGCCATGTCAAGCCAACCACCGCAACGGCACAAAGCATAGAGTGAAAAACTAAGAGAAATACTATTTCCAAAAACAAAATCCACAAGGCTTACAGAATGGAACATAATGTGCAAGTAGCAAGCCTTGCCAAAGTCAAACAGTCTCATAAGAGCACTAGATAATGCAAAAATCAGTTCATAAGGACAAAAAAGGTTCTGAACAGCTTGGGATCGCGCCTATAATTCATGAGGTTTGGTCTTGAATTGTCCTGGTAACCAGAAGCAGGGACTCTAAAGATTCCTCAATATAGTTATTCCATGCCTTGTCGCTACGCCAACCGCCCTGCCTCTGGAACAGATGCTCAGGGACCCCAAAAGCTGCTGCGGTTGTAGCGCTTCCAGCTCGCAGACTATGAATTCCATACAAGGCAGGATCTAGCCCCTCCTTCCGCAGCTCGGCCTTAATCAACTCAGCTGCCCGGCTATATGACATAGGATCTATCCTAAGCTTCATTCCCTTCTTTGTGGACAACACCCGCCTGAATAGCTGCGACTTCCTGTCATGATTGCCTACCCTCAGAAACTTCTCAACCACTGCAACCGGGCAAGGTGATGAATCGCTGCGAGCTATGAAAACCCACGAGCCTTGGCGAAACTGATCATTCTTCCTCTGTGTGAGAAATATGGCAAGATGAGAATCCTCAAACTGAAGATTGTCCACAGTCAATCGACTCAGATCGTCCCAGCGAAGGAAGCCGAAGAAACCCAAAGCGAACAAAGCAGCTACCTGGATATCAGACAAAGGGCCTTGCTCGAGGCGATGGATAGCACTCTTAACATGGCTGGCTTCCAGAGGCCTCCTGCGATTTGGGGGCTTAGCAAGGATCCTTCTTCTGGCCTCCACCACCTGCTGTATGAGAGGCTGGTCACTCAGTTGCTGATAGCCGCTCTTCTTATGGACCCAGCTAGCTCCATAGATAGCAGAGTTAATACAGGAGACTGAACGGTCCTGCTGGATAAGATGTACCAAATACAAGGAAAACACTGTGGGATCCGCTGGTAGGGGAGTGGCCTCACATTGGACAGCCCATGTTCGCCAGGCTTCATAAGCACGGACATAAGTGCTGACTGTCTTCGGTGCTCTGTCCTGGATCAGGATTGCTGGTAGAGACTTCGCAAGATACTTCAGTCTAGGATGAGTCATAGTCTCCCCACGTAACCAGCCAGGTAAGTTAACACCCTCCGGGACAGGGCTGGAAACTGAAAGAGAATGTAACGAGTAAAACACTGCGTACATCATCACCTCCATAACACTCATTAAAACATGCCCAAACAGCAAGACTTATAAGGCTTTACAAACTAGCCAACACATGCACACTGGCAACCAGTACTAGAATGATGTTCCCCTTTGGCCAACACGGCTAGGGGCTACTTTGCCAAAACAGCAAACAGAGCGCACGAAAAAACTTTACAGACATCCACATTAACATACAGCCAGCATACACCGCTAACCAGTGTTAGCGATACCCCTTAGGCCAACACGGCTGGGGGCGGCTCTGCCATAACAGCAACAAACTGCTAGTCACAGTAGTGTTCACATTTAGCGGCTGTCAATCCAGAGCATAATCACAAACGTGCTGTCTTGTCAAAACAACAACTGACCAGTCATGAGCCACATCATCTATCCAACTCCCACACGACAATGTTGGCTGGCTCAAGATCGCGAGAGCTGAAAACGAGGTCCAAAACAGACTTCATCATAGTAGTTTCACCGAGAGGAATGTTCAGCATATGCCGTCAAAACAAAGTTTGAGCGCCAGAATGGAGAAGGAAGGAACGCCCGTTGTGAAAATGTCACTAGCTGCTGATCCTGATAGGAAGATCCCTTCGTATGGTTGAATCTGCATGGACTGGCTAATGAAGGACTTCCAGCTCCCGCTCTTCTCCACCAGAAGTGGCTACCAACTTGCTGAACGCCACTCAGGAACTATCAAGGTGCCATTCTCCCTTCCTGCTGACATGTGCCTCAACACACATGGAACCAGGTATGGAGGAGGAAAAAGCCAATTAACTTCATGAGACCAAGAAACTGTAAATGCATCCACTGCCACACAACCTGGGTTATGATACCTGCTGCAGTACCTCTCCAACTGCTTCGTCTTCAGTCTAGCAAACCTATCAATGGTGTGGGGACCCCACAAGGTGTCAATGTAATCAAAGCAAGCTGGGTCTAACATATAGTCATTAGAATCCTCCAACCTCGACAGCTCGTCTGCTCTCGTGTTCTCATCTCTGCTAACCCACTCAACTGTTAAGCGCATGCCAAGTTCCCGGCACAACCTGTAAACTGCTACAGCCTCCATGTGCAGCTCCTTGATGCGGCTTCCCACTGACAAAACAATTTCTGCATTCCTTTTGTCGGTGCGATGGAGCACATCTTTACCCCTGACTTCATCTGCAAAAGATACCAGCACACGCCTGATGGCAGTCACCTCTCTAAACGTAGAACTCTTTTCACTTTCCTCACGGGACCAGCTGCACCTGGCTACCTTATCACTCAACTGCACTGCAAAACCACCCCAACCTTGCCCACTTGCATCTGAGTAAGTAATAACTTCTACCTTCGGACTAGGGGACCATATAGGATAACCACCAGTGTCAAAATTAACTTTTCAAAACTGGACTTCAGCTTGACTCTCCGGAGATATCAAGAAAGGTATGTCCCAGTGAACTGTTTGACATATGTCCCTGTAGAGTGCCCTAGTCCAGAGTCGTGCTACAGGGCCCAAGGCAAGACCCATGGAAACCAGTGATGCGTGACAAGTGTCGTGCTGAAACCACAAATTTCTTAGCTATAGTATCATTCATCAATTGTTTCAAAGCATCAACCCTCCTTGGTGGAACCTGGAAAGTTCCAGATCGCAGATCCATTATAAAGCCCAGAAGTTCACCACATTGTACTGGCTCCCACTGACTCTTCTCTTCGTTGGTGATGAAGCCACTCAACAAAACATCCCTCCTAACCTCTGCTGACAACCTGACTGCCTCACCTCGGTCCTGGTCTGCACCTGCTCCATCGTCCAGATATGTAAACAATCTGAAGCCTTTACCCCTCCAGTGTTTCACGAGTGCTCTCTGGATCTTGGTGAAGAGGTAAGGACCAGTTGCTAAGCCAAATGGAAGGACCGTGAATTTAAAAAACCTTAGCTGCCCCTTGTAGAATAAGGAAAATCCGAGGTATTTGCAATGCTGAGGAAATATTTCGATGTGATGATAACCGCTTTTATAATCAAATTTAAAAAACCAATCGCCTTCATGAAATAAGTCTGCTGCTGTGCGAATGTCATCGTACTTAAATTTGCATGACCTCAGGAACTGGTTGACATAACGCAAGTCCACGATTAGGCGGCATTTTCGTGCAGAGTTCCTCACAACGCCCAGTGGGTTGCATACCACCAAGTCCTCACTTTTCACCTCAACTACAGCACCAGACAACAGTAACTTTGAAATCTCAGTGCAAACAAAAACATTATCCTCGACAGCACTGGGATGGTTCCTGAAAAATGCCTCCTGAGGAAGGGAAATAAATGGTAAGCTATAGCCTTCTTGAAGGACACGCAGCACCCACCTGCTAGCCCCAATGTTCTGCCAAAACGAAATATTCTCCCTCAATCTGCCTTTCACAACTGTGGGACAAGCAAAATCAACATTCTCGAACTCAAGATATCCTCTATATACACTCTCTTCTTGGGGGAAGTTCAGGGCATCACTGTTGACTTCCAGATGATTGCCCATTGTTCTGGCCCCATCCTGGACTTCCACTTGCGACTGATGCACGGCAATCCCGGGCGTAATGGCCGTTTCGACCGCAGCGAAAACACAACTGCTTGGGGTCACGTGCCACGTTGGACGACATTCCCACCGTTCGGAAGTTATGGGTTTTTTCAACCGCACGTTTCGACCCATCAACTCCTCGTGGTAGGGGCGACTTCTTCGGTTTCCACTTCGCTGCAGCTGCCTTTCGTTTCTCCTCCCTGAGTTGCTTGCTTTCTTTGATGGCCTTTTTTATCCGTTTTTCGTCGCCAGAATCACTAGCAAGCGGCTCGGCTGCATAACATTCCACCGTGTCCCACCCATATTTATCGGCAAGACAAATGTGCTTATTCCGTTCTAAAAGAAGTTGCTCACCTTCTTCGAGGAGCTCGGACCTAGACTCATCATCACTCGTATTCTTAGCCCTGTCAATTTTATCCAAGACGTCGCGATATAAGTTTGTACTGCTTTCTGTTTCCCTCGAAGTGAAACTCCGCTCCGGATCGCTCAGTTTGCCATGTTTTCGAAGCTTCGCATCATCAATCTCGTTCTTCAGCTTCTTTAACTCTTTCGAATACAGTTTCTGCTGCTGCAACAGCTCCTTTGCCCAACTTGGCGGTTCCTCGGTTCGGTTTGGAGGGTCCTCGCGCTCCGGGCTTTCGTGCCTTGATCCTTGACTTGATCGACTATTACCTCGCTGACTAGGGCTTTTGTTGTATGGCTCAAGTCGCCTAACCGCCCGAGAACTCCTCTTCGAACGTCTAGTTTCCTTCAGCATGCTTTACTAATGATTCGTGACTAACTATTCGTAACAAATGTAAATAATACACGCACTTTCACAGAAAAAGGTCAAGCAATGGCGGTCAACAAAAAAACAACTGACCGCCTTACACATCACATGACCTTAACCCATCCCCAGGCCCCAGCGGTGTGTGAGAAAAACATTTTCCACTTATTTCGTTCCACTCAGCCAGTGGAAAATCACCCTTAAGGTGGCGGAAGACAGTTTTTGATACCTTTGATTCTTTTACCATTTTCTCTAAAGCCCTTGATCTCTCATTTGCCAAAACTTGCAGTAAGCAAATTAACAACACAAACTTCATTGTTTTGATAGTTAAGCTGACGTATGTGCTGTTGCCATGGCAACATGAATAGATATGAATAGGTGATTAAAATTGGTTTTGTTACTTTGTAGAAAATCTAGTCATTAGATTTTCTTTAAAATTTGCATGCAACGAGCTTGTAATGATACTCACAAGTTAACACCATTTTGCTAACAATTTAACAGAGAGATCTCTGATTATCCCTTGTTGAAAGTTCACATGATTTTCTAGAATTTCCTTTGTTTAAAATCATTTTTTTCGACACTCCAGTTACTTATTTCCTAAAGTATTTTTGTACCAAATTCTGTGAAATTCTAATGAGCGGTTCTCAAGAAATAGGCATATTTCCAAGAAATCAATTTTCCATTCAATCGCAGTTTTTTTTACTTACTACACATGTGCTGCATTTAACTGGTTTCTTTCGGTAACAATGAAAAAGCTGAGAATTGCTAGGTTCTTTGCACCGTTAACTTTCCTAACATGTCTTTGTAATAAAAGATTAAAGCCCTCAATACACTGCGCCAACTATAGAGAAAAATAGCACAGATAGTGTGGATATGTGTTCAGTAAATAAAATGACCGCTCTGTTGGTGGCATGTTTGTTTTTTGCAATCCTTGTGTGTGCGCTGAATTGCATCAGCAAAAGCGCGTGTGAAAACTGTGTTCAGCCACCTTAACACACGTCCTGTCTTTGGTGTGAATGGGGTTTAAGTTTGTCACTCTAACTTCCTGGTGAAATATGGTTTTCGTTTGCCAAAACTGTGAGGTTTCTCCTATTTCTGTTACATTTTGTGATTTGTGGTGATGGTTAACACACTGGACCTCCAACTGAGAGTATTTGGTTTGAGCTATGGCTGGGTCATTTTGTCATGTTCTTGGGGCAGGAACCTTAACTCTCACATTGCCTTATTCCTCTCAGGAGTATGAATGAGAACTGGACTGTCAGGGAAAACAAGCAAAATGGCAGAGCACCCTATCCAGAAAGTTTAGACATACCCCTTATTACTGAGTGTTAGTGAAACAGGGATTTGATGGACCATTCAGCTTTTAGATTTAATGACATAAATTGATAATAATCATTTGTTTGTTAGGGTTTCACTTATGTGGCTCCTTCAGTTATGGATTCATTGCATAGAGAAATACCAATGTCACCATGGAGATATACAAGGTATTGAAAATGGAGCAGTACCTGGTAACTGTAGTTTGATGTACCATAAAAGCAGTGTTTGAAGTAGCTTGAGTCTTTCCTAAATAATTTAGAGAACAGCCTCCTGACCCTCTATCTTTTTTCTTATTAAGTTAATCTGTTCTCTATTTGGCCTGCAGATCCCCAAGAAGAAGTAACCAACCAATGAGGTGAGCATTAATTTTGTGTTGTTTCCTTGGTGTTATTGAGTTATTTTTTAAGAACATAAAGGATTTACTTCATCAATATTTTGCAGGACTAGCCAATTAGAAGTGGAAATTATCTGACAATGTATTTTTAAGCCCTTTCAATTCTTATAATTTTTTCTGTTGTTATCATTATTAACTATCAATTCTGAGATCATACTTTTAATATTTTTTTGATCACAAACTTTTGGTGCAAGAAGGTAGCATCCACTAAAGTGAGACTTCATGGGTTTTCTTGTGTAGATATCTTATGAATATTATCCCTTTATTACCTTTGAAATCTGTGTGGTACAAATTAAACTTGTGTTTATCACCCACGGTGACTGTGGGTAGAACTTAAGTCAATGGATCTGTATGAGTTAGTGTACTTAAATCAGACTTGATCATAACCTTCCATAGTTTTTAGACAGTTCACTGGAAGATTAATGAAATAACCAATATAATTATATCAATGTCAGACAACAGTTTTCAGCCAGCTATAATTAACAGTTATTCACTGATGTGGAGGTGAATAGTAGTGGAAAGTGGCAAGGTAAATATCCACCACTTTCACCGACTTGGAAATTTGTCTTGATGCTTGACTTTTTCATATCAGCTACTTTGAGGTGAATACTACTTGCTATTCACTTCCAAACTAACCAATCAGCTCATGCAAAAAGCACTATTCACCAGTGTGGTATATACTAATAAACATTTTTTTCCAGAGAATAGCCAGTAATGTCTAGGTTAGTCAGTAAGAACATAGAATTGAGAGTGAGATTTTTCCAAAGAAACCTACTTATAGGTTGCAACAGCAGATGCCTTGTGTTTAGAGCTCTAGAGCATGATGTAGGTTACTTTTGTTTTTTTGGTTTTTTATTTATTTTTGATAAAGTAGTTGAAATCTAATGAGTGTCTCATTGCTTGATTTTCTGCATTGAAAGCAAGACTCATTTTGTTTTGGGTGGACTAATAAGCATCTAAATGGTAGCCTATAGAACCTTTTATTTAGTCACCAATCTTATCAAAGTTTTGTAACATAACCCCTGTCAGTTCTTCTTCATTACTGAAGTATTTTAAAGGCTAATTATAGTAGGTGTTTCTTGGCAAATCCTTGGTTGTGATTGCAATAAGAAATAACTGCAAAGTAAACTCCAAACTAATGGAAATTCTCTAACTTTCACTAACTTTCGCCTTCTCCCTATTTTCCCGTAGTCCCACCAAGGTTAAGGGAAATGGTTCCAGTCAGTTTGGATTTGAACAATCCTGGCAACCAAACAGAACAGACACTTCACTAGCCAAGTCTGCGGCAATGAAGAATCTTGATTTTAGATCTTCAAACTCTGCTGTTGCAATGGATACTTCCCATGGAAATGATAAGCTTGTTAATGGCACTGATAGTCTGTTACAGTGTGGCAACTCCTTCACTCACACAGTAACTAACTCTCCTCTTCAAATGACGTAACCCTCAGTTTATTGTGGAATCTGTCATCTATTCCTCTTTAATCTTTCTTGTCTTTGTGGAGAATTTTTACCAAAAGGCAAAAATGTGTTGCTAACTTTGTGACAAAAATTTACCTCCAAAAAGTTATTTTGTCTCATTCTACAGTTTAGATCTAGGAAGTGATATCTTAAAAGAAGTGACTGAAAGTTACTTCTGTAGTTCCAATAATTTTGTTTTTTGTCTTCCTTCTCAAATTCAAAAGAGTGGTCCTTTATGGGGGGCTTCAAAAATTTATGGATGGATTTAAAGCAGTCAGGGTGTTGTAACAGAGGCTTGTCCACTTGTAATCCTACAATATGCATTTAGATATCAATAAGAAGTTTCTCTGTAGTACATAATTTCAGGTGCTAGTTTAGTTAAAAGATTGTAAAGTAGATGTAGTAATGCTGAAAAATGTTGATCAAGCGATAATAAATAGCTCTAGATTATTTAAATTTAAGCATATGAGTGACATTTAAAGATAAAATTTTATTGCTCTTGATTTAATTGCTATGCTGATTCTGTTAAAAGAAATTTTTCCCTTTTTCAAATAGGCATCTGGGTTAACTCTAAACAGCTAATTCAAAATTTGTATGATGTCTCCAGTAGAAAAGAGAATATATTTTTACAATGGTATAAATTGCAACAGTAACCATATAGATTTTAAGATGTTTTAGTTTTCGAGAAGTTTGCATGGTTAAAATTCTTATTTATTGCCAAGACTTCATGGTCTTGGAGTGGCACATTTCCAAAGCATTGTGCCATAGTTTTCAAGAAATGTACTTTCAAAGTATGTTGACATGTCAAGAGGACAGATTATTATGTTCATTTGTTTGCTACTGACAATAATAGGCGATGGATTTCTAAATATATGAATATCATATCCTTTTGATGAAATAATGTAGAAAACATTTTGATTGGGACAATTTTGCGCAGTGGTAAATCTAGCTGCTAAGACCATTTGCAGGTGGGGGTACTGACATAGCAAAACTAATATTTAAACGTAATTGAAATAATTATAGTAATAACTATTAATATTTATTATTGCTAGTATGCACAGGGTTTTTTTTTTAAGCCAAAATCAGTCAATGCTCTGCATTCAGTCATGTTGACAGCTCTTTATAGGAAATGAGTGAAAGGTGCAATTTTCAGTTGAAACTCAAAAAAAGTTTCACTTCATTTTGCTCTCTATCACATTGCCCAAAATGGTAGAAACCTTGACACACATCAGATCACTTGTTAGTAAAGCATTTTTGCAGTGATGCTGCATTGGTTAAAGAGAATTGTTTTGTCTATTCAACTGTTTTTAGTTTCTCTCTGATTAAATCATACAATGGATTTTCAAAATTTTTAAGTGAAGAGGAAAGTTCTGAGATATGTCAAAAATGAGATATAGGTGTGTTTTACTCACTTTATGCAAAACTATTAGTTCATCACTGACATATTATAATTGTGGTAGGATCAGACTTAAACTTCGGAATCAAATTATGGATAGAAATTCTGTAATTTGATTTGGTGTGTAGTTTATGAATGATATATTTTCTCACGTAGTTAGGTAAATGTAGTTGGAAAAAAAAGTTGAGAGAACCCAAACAATGATTACCAGCTATTTTAAGATTTTTGTTGCATGAAGGTCTTAAGTTTAAAAAATTTAATGTGTTTTGAAAGAAAAATATTAAATACTGCCTGCTGGACAGACACAGCTTTCAAATTTGCATATTTTCTCACCTTGCTTGCAAAGAAAAATTATTATTGGCAGATATGGTGTCCATATTTCAGATAAATTAAACATGGGTGATCCACCCTTTTGCACTAGAATTTTTTTTACCTGCGTACAAATGTGACTTAATTATTGTCACTCCAACCTACATTTTCTATTTATTGACTTTCATTTTTTAAAGAAAAATGGCAGATCTCCAGTTTATGCTGTAAAAGGAGCTTTAAATCGTGAGTGCAAAAAATCTAATTTAAGGTACAAAAGGTTCCTTGAACTTTCCAGCAGCCAGTTTACTCAGTTGTGTAATATTCAATGGAGTGCATGTGTCATATTTATCTTAACTCAGTAGGTTCTATTTATTAATAAGCTCAACCAGAACGCACACTAGCAGGGGATCATGGGAATTAATTATCAGTTTTCTAAAATTGCCAGGGTATCTCACTTCTTTTACCATGATTCCATGGTTTGTGTTTAAATACAGACAGGGAAGAATTGTGCTTTTAGGCATGGTTAATCCTTTCTAAAAATATATTAGAAAGAATATGACTGTTAGATGCTTCTTACAAACTTTTGCTGTAATAAAATTGGCTTGATGTGCTAAATGGATATATTGTCTCAGCCATGTCTTTCAGTGTTGGTTTTATCCGAAAACTTCATTGTGTTAAATGATTTAGTAAGGGACTAACGATTATTAATTGCTGGGGGGGGGGGGGGGTGGGTGGGGCTGGAGAATGTGGTTGTGTCGCAGAACAGGAGCCCATTACCCGGAGCTTCCATCTTCCATACTGACCTGACCTTCTGAGCCAACCCTGTCCCGTATCTTTCTATTTTTAGAAGCACCTCCCACGGCGGTTTTCGCGGGTGTTTTTATAATAACCAATCATAAGAGAGCTGTCGTCTCTATTGTGTTACGTCTCTATTGTGTCACTTGCAGGCCGCGCGAAATTGTTTCAATAATGGCGGAAAGATTTAAGAACCCCCGCAGATATCTCAGTTCTGAAAATAAAAAGATACGGGACAGGGTTGACTCAAGGGTAGCAACTGAGATGGAAGCTCCTGCGCAGGATAATTACCTAATCTCACCTCAAGATTCCCCCTACCCCATCATTTGCAGTTAATTGGCGGTCAATTTTTTATAGTCCTACCTTCATCCTCTATCGGCGACGACTGATTCCCCTCCCCCCTCCGTTTCCCATGAAAACCGTGCGATCCTCCAAAAATCATATACCACCTGGTGAATTGTTCCCATTAACTTTCCCAATAACTCTCTCCCTCTCTAGACGTTCTTTACTAAAGCTTCCCTTGAGTTTTATCAGGTGTTCTGTCTTGTCAGTATCTAGGGGATTCCTCGAAGAGTAAGGGTGTACCTGCTACCGATTTGAATTTACTTGGTATGGAGTAATTATCTTTTGTTTATTCCTTACAGTATGGAATGAAGATAGGACAGTGGACAGAAATTGGATAATTTGCTTGAGATTGGGCTTGCGTTACAGTTGCAATGTACGACGAGTGACCTCCACATTGGATCAGAAAAATGTGCCGTTTGGTTCAAATAGTTGTTTTTTTTTTATAACCAATTGACGCCATTAATTTTATTTAGAGTTTAATTTGCTAGCGAACATCGACTAGCAATTACGTTAGGTTATCACCAGTATTTATTAGAATTAATTAATCTTTGGCATTCTTGGCCACGGTTAGAGACGTTGCATCGACATTATTTTACAGTTACATTAGTCTGAGTCGTTTGTCGTGACTTGCTAAATCGGAAATTATCAGTATGGTTAAGAAGAAGATATTAAAGAGAAGGGGTGAATGGTAAAAGGTGATGACAATGACAAGGATTGATAGTGACAAACCAGGTAGAGAAAGCGTGATGTGTCTCCCTTAATTGATATCAGGACAGTCTGACTGGTATACCGGAATACTATCACTAGAGAGTTCTCCGCTATATTCTTCTCAACGAGGGAGATAATCCAGGGAACGAAATTGATAACGATATCACACTTTTAACATGACAGAAAGCTATAACCGTTTTAAAAAAAACTTAGAAAAAATACTTACAGGTATTAAAGAGAAGACAAAATGAATGGCACTACAAAAGTTTCTCTGAGACTGATCCACACTGAGCATTCATGATCAGTCTCTCGTGATTATCAAACCACTCAGTTTTGGGCTGGCCAGTCGAGAAAGCAGTACCACTAGCAAGGGCGGTATCAAAATTGTGGACTTCCTATTTAATGACCTCATTTCTTCTGAATTTTTCCTTACCGACTACCGTTTTGGTTACTCATGTTTTCAATGTCTTAATTTGACTCCAAGTTCTCGGCAATTTTTTGAGGTACACACTAGGATCACGTCAAATAATTGTTAATCAATACTCAAGCGTCAATAATTTATCGTCTTTGAAATTATTCTTTATTTTCCTTAGTTTTAAGAGTTAGCTGAACCTTGTATTTACTTCTATTTTCCAGCACACGTCAGCAGTAAAGATTTACTTGGTGTTCTCAATTCGAAAAAAGCCTCCTTTGCTATTGTCGTAACCTGAGAAAAGCAGCCGTCCTTTCGCTCCCTTCGTTTCCCCGCGAAAGGACGGCTGCTTTTCTCAGGCCACTATTGTCGTTGACTTTTATTTGTACCCGGATGAAGCCTAAGGCCATATGCACATTAAGACACCTCTCATAACACACTGTTGCATGTTTTGTGACGTCGTTTTGGGAGTAGAAGTTTCTCGATTTTCGGACTCGCTTCATTTCCATGTCATTGTGTGGAAACTGTTGATTTTTTTTTTTCAGTGATAAGGGAGTCAAAAGAAAATCAAAATATCACGCACACTATAGTTCATAACCCTTTCCTTGGAATTATTAGTATCAATGCAAGGTATGGGATAAGTGGTCCCTGTCGAGGAGCACAAGGGACACCGAAGTACTGATTTCACCAGAGAAAGGGCGTGAGGGAGGGCCCTTCATTGCAATTCTTTGCGAACTGACGACCTTGCTTATTTCATTCTGGTTTCTATAATTCCTACTAGGTTGACTTAACGTCCTGATACGACGGAAAAATCGTGTTTTAATCTAAATTCTACTCGGGCGCTGAAGCGTGAACGCTATGTGTGACTATTACCCCAAGGGCTTTTTCCGATGATTTGAGCGCAATGGAGATCGTCATGTTGCTCCACGCTCTCCTGAAAACGCAAAAAATGACGGCACTTCCGCAAGCTGCAGTGATTTGGAGGGTTTTCAAGCCCTCAAATAACTTGACCGCAATGTTATAAGTACACGATTTTAATTCCTTTTCTCCGTTAGTTTCCTTAACTGTTACACTCTTTCCTATACAAAATCTTAACTTGAAATAATTCCACACTCTTTCATTTATATTATATATTAAAAACATAATGTATATTCATAATGTATATTTACATGTATGGCAATCGTAAAAAAAAAAATGCCTCTGTTCGGTAACTTGACAAAAACTTGAATACTTTGGTCCGGTTTTTCAGCAAGTTACGAGCGCATTTTGAATGTTCAATGCCGAGACATGAGGCTACAAATCGTAGTGATAATTTTCAAAATATGTGAAAGTCTTTGCAGCTGTAATATAATTTCCTGCCTACAATACGTCACTGGTTTGAGTTTGGTGGTTCGCGGCAGCTAGTTTTGGAAGCACAACACAATATGTTGTGTATTGCAGAGATTTGTCGTGATCATATTGTCACCGAATGTGTTCTGGCCTTAGTTACGAAAAACATCGAACAAAACACTTTAACCAATCAGAACCAGGGTATTCGATCTGTGTAAAAACATCAGCGAACTATATTCAGCTCGTCAAACTTCTCTGAGTTTACAAATGGTTTTAAGAGGATTAAGCAAATACAAAAAAAGATCACGATCCCTAAATTCACTGAGATAACCGCCGAAAATATTGATGGGTAAAAGGATTTCAAATTTCGAAAAACACTCTTAAAAGTATTAAAAAAAAAACAAAACAAAACAAAAAAAAAACAACATCAAACGCAACATTCGACGAAGGACACATCTGAACGAATTATAGACGCTTTACAACGTAAGTATGTGAGAAAATTCTAAAATAATACAAAAGCACGTTGTGTTATCTGGAGTTGTCGATAATTTTGCGTTGTAAGGCAGCGTAAGCTCTTTCCAGCTTCATATTTTCCTGCAAAATGGATAGATAATTATTAATATGGGTTATAGTTGCGATTGCTATTTAAAAGGTATATCAAGATTTTTGAATGGAGTCTTCACTTACTCTTATCAACAAAATGCAAGTCGACCTCAACCAATCATTTTATAGTTTGGTGTCATGTGCTCCATTTAAAAAAATCATCATGGTCGCCCCGACATGTGAATTTCGTTTCTTGTCGTTTCAGCAGAGTTCTACAACGGACTTTATCGTAGAGACGATATAGCTTGAGTACTTGCAACACCGAGTGAGTAGTAAGTCGGGATTTGCAGCGGAAGTGATAACTAACCGGGTATGTAATCTGGTTATTTTTCTAAAATTATGTTGAGAAAACTCGAAGTAACATTAAGGAGACAACAAACATGTAAATATTCCACCGACGAAACGACAAGTGTTATCTTTTATTGCCACAACATAGAGTGAATAACCGAATGACTAAACGTCTCAGAGAACCCAAAGCTAAATTATTAGGCGAAGCGTGCCTGATGTCATGTAACGTTAAGTTACCTTGGTCGCATGCGTGAGCATTTTTTGTAGCTTGGTCATCTCCATCATCTTCTGACTCAGCATAGCTGCGTTTCTTTGGGCTTTGTCCTCTGTTGTCTATGGCGGAAACACATAAAGTAACATTTCATTAATTATTTAAATAAAACAAGACCAAACGGCTAATCTTGTGTAAGGGTTGTTACCCTTTCGAAATTAGAAAGATTTGATTTACTGATCTTCTCCATGACGACTTTCGAAGAACTCTCTGAAATTTAGGAGTAGAACGTAGCCTGATGGATAAAGAGTTTAAGGACTGGAAAAAAGCAAAGATGAATGATGGAATGAAATATACACCTTCAGTGCGGCATGAAGTCTTTTGGTTTCTTCTGTTTCGCCTCCGTTGAACTGCACACACACAAAAAAATGAAAAGTATAAGAAGAAAGGTAAAAGAAATTAAAGATGGAGGAATGGATATAATTCTAAAGGTTAGCAAATAAACAAGTGTCCAGTTTCTTGATAGTCCTGGTAAATTTACGATACCCAAAACCATGATTCAAACTCTAAATATAAAGAAAGTCAGTGCAGGTCTTAGCTCCAGAACCAGTCAATTCTGTATAGTTTCCTAAAATATTAGTGATTTGAATTTCAACACTATTTACATATCTATCTTGAATGTGAGGGTACATATAAATGTTGTGACGCGTAGCACTATAAACACAAGTGCTTTAGCACTTTAATTTACCAGAGTTAATTTTCTGTTCCACCATTTATCTTGGATGTAGACACGGTAAGGGGAAAAATAACCACCAGACCAGCAACCACCAACACGGGTCGCTGGTCTTTCTAGTTTGTGGTAAGAAAGGATTTTTCAGGAACTACATGAGGTAATTGGTTCAGTGAACTCCAAGAAAAAGAAAAGTTATGGGAACAATATCTTAGAGATAATTTGGTTTTGTCAAACGAGTCGATAATGTAAACCAACCACCGTAAAGAGTTTTTAAGCTAACGTATCCAGCATTACTTCTCCGTCAGAGCGAAAGATTTAAACATCCAATCAAAGTGGGCACAGTGGCTCCTTTGGTAACGTGTAACTAGATATCTTACCGACTCCGTTGACATCACACTACAATGACTGTCATTTAAGGACTCGTTCTCCGATGACTTCCGCAGACTATCATTTTGCGCCCGCAACTGTTGCACTCTGCCTTGCAAGTGTCGTAAAAGACGTGCCGTGCTAGAGTCCTCTCCAGGCCTCGGGCTTGGAGTCGTCGAACTGAGACTGGTGCCAACGCCACTCTCTGGAGGAGAGGAGGTCCCGTTTATCATAGGGCTGCCAGCGGGAGTCTGGGTAAATAAGATGATTGTAAAAAGCGATAGGGTAACAAAAACGAAATGTTCTGTGTAGGACACGCAATCGTTCAGTAGAAAAGTAAAGACCGTGCTATGCAGACAAAACGTCGCTATCTCCATCAGAAGTAAAAAAAAATCACGATAATACTTCTTTATCATTGCTATTATTAAGGAGTTGCATTTACCGCAGCCTTTGCCTGCTTGAGTTCCTTCTCCAGGCGATCTATGGTCTTTTGATAGGCCTGAAATAAACAGAAAACTAATTGAAGTTCTCACACAATTTTAGAATTTGATTCATTCGCCACGGGAATGGCAGGAGAAAGGAACAGAACTTTCGTCCCAATTGACACCTAACCCTTTTGTACCCACCCATCCCACCCCAGGGGAGGACATCCATCACACAGTAATCTCGTGTGTGGGAAATTAACGTCTCCTACCCCAACCCTGCAGGAGACGGGACCTCCATTTATTCGTTCCTATCCGAGAAGACTAGAATATCTAACTATTTCTTGATGTTATAGAAAGGTAGCAAATTCTTCTCATTTATTTTAAGACCTTGGGTGTTGGTCCGGCCGGGGCTTGAACCCTCGACCTCCCGCACAACAGTCCAGCGCACTATACATTGGGCTAACTGGGCGGCGGTTACCGCTTTAAGTGCCAAACTGAAAGAACTCAATGAGCAAACTCAGTGTGACCTAGCCCCATTAAGCAGCTGCTTTAACGTCACACAAAGAAGTGATCAATAGCCTACCGTTCTCTCTGATTTGATCTGCAATGCATTCCTTTCACTCTCCTCTTGCAGCTGCCTGTTGATAAGAGAAAACAATAATCAAGCATTGATTTGCCTTTTTTTCGAAAAAGGGAAGGAAAAAGTTTTTGTTACCTTTTTCCTCTGGCTATTTCTTCATCCTGAAAAGATAAAAAGAGAGAGAGAGAGAGAGAACATCAGAAAACCCACCAAGTCGAGGATAACCGGCAGAATGTTCCATCAAATTCCTACCTTGGCAATGAGCGTCTTTTTGAATAAGTGTACTTGTTGCGGAGTGAGCGGGTCTCCGCTACCCGGTTGCTGGAACTGAATGAAGTAACAGCACGAAATAAATTGATTGATTCCTAAATTTACTGCATTATGTGCAGTTGTTAAGTAATCTTCATGCACCTCATAAGATTGCATACTGAAAGAAATAGTTTTTGCAGTCCAATACTTTCCTGGATGACAATGAGTAATTTGTTTATGAATGTAAAGCCTACGAGCTCGAGCCCTGGTTTGAGTACATACGGGCATCATTGAGTTGAAATTTGCGGTTTAAGAAAGAGGAAAAAAATCCATTAAGAGAAAGGGAGAACCAACAACAAAGACAAACTTAGCCACAGTAATCGCTGCTACCTAATGACATTAGATTGGGGAGGGAGGTGGGATGGGGTGGGATGGGATGGGAGGGAGAAGAGACAAACCAATTTAATTTATCACTAAGCGTTCAATGATAGAAGATAATTGAGAATACAACGGAGGGCATTCAAAAGCCTTTCCTTGTACAACGACAAGAACGATCACATAAAAAAAAGTCTGTTTACGAGCCAGTGGCCCATCAGGTCGGCGCTTAACTCCGGTTTCTGTGGCATGAAGCGACTAGGAGTAGTTCTACTCCCCCCTGGATGGGATGCTAGTCCATCGCAGGGTTACCCCCAGCATTAAATTTGCCGGTACCCATTTAAACACCTGGGTGAAGAGAGGCACTGTGAGAGTAAAGTGTCTTGTCTAACAACACAACACAATGTCCCGGCCGGGGCTCGAACCCAGACCACTTGATCCAGAGTCGAGCGCACCAACCATGAGGCCACCGCGCCTCCACCTTTACTATGATAGGATGGAATGTATTGGGACAAAACTTTGATTGGGACGAGGTCATGCTTACAAACAAGAGCTTTACTTTATCAGCTAATCAACAAAACTTGATCCATCAAAATTCATTGATCTGAACGCTGACTGAGTTCAACACACCAGAACCAGCGTTCTGTCACACTTTACACATCTTTCTTCCATTCTTCCTGCTTTCCATTACTGAGGGTCAAATATACTTCGCTGAGCTCTCCTTAGTGATAAATACCTGCTTCTTGTTTTGTTCCAGCTCTTTACGGGCTTCAATCAAATGCTGTCGTAACTCTTCATTGTAAGATCGCAGATTCAGCTGTAATTCATAGAAGAACAAATCGAAAATTTTGACAAATTAAAGAAGCGGTTATGGAATATGGCCTGGGTTGCAACTAAACGAAACACAGAGCACGTTTTTTCTCTGAAGAGAAGAAACATACCAAGCAGTCTAACAACTGAAAAAGAGTTCCCAGTAAATGTTGTGGTAACGTTTCTTCAACAAATCTACAACTTTATTAGTTACCAGCGCCTCCCGGGCGGGACTGTCTGTGGTTGATCGAGGACTTTCACCAACATAACTGCTTGACAAATTCCTACAAGAAAAAAAAATCGGCTTTAGTTTAGAAAAAGTAATTGGCTTTAGTTTAGAAAGAACTACTTTAAAATGACCCAGACTCTTTACAAATAGAACCGATTAAGTATGGAACATTTTGGGGGGATTTTCAATTGGGCGTGATTGTCCAAAGTAATGCAGTGGTTTCACTTTGCGACCCTGTGATTCGTCAAGAAACCTTGGGCCACCTTTTCAACCAATCAGATGAGCTTTAGGCGGTTATGTTACTCTCTTAAGTCTCATTGATCACTTGTGCTTTTTATCTATGAAGTAATTGGAAGTAAGAGATAATTTTTTTTCAGTTTTGGTCTCACGACCAGTTCAAAATGCACTCCCGTCTCTGTTAATTTGTGGTTACCTCACAGGGGTCGTGTTTGCAGAATCTCCGAGCAACGCGGCCGTTTTCCGACACTCTTCTGTGAGTTCCATGGCGGTCTCTTTCTCGGAGGTCTCTGCTAATGCGGTCAGCTAAATCAATCAAAGTAAGCTGTTAGCAATCACCAAGTAAATACAAATAGCTGCTGTTTCCATTAAAAGTTTTCAGCGATAAAAGTATATCGTC
The DNA here is from genome assembly GCF_964205215.1 of Stylophora pistillata. Classification (NCBI taxonomy): domain Eukaryota; kingdom Metazoa; phylum Cnidaria; class Anthozoa; order Scleractinia; family Pocilloporidae; genus Stylophora; species Stylophora pistillata. The sequence continues at coordinate 2,061,458 of NC_142531.1, forward strand.
ACTTCTTTGTGGAAAGTTGTGTTTGGAGGTCAATGTATAGGCAGTCTGCCTGCCTAGACATATAACATAGTGGTCATCATAGGAGATGCGCCTGTAGTATCATACACTAATTTCTTTGCTACCTCCTGTAGTTTATCCCTCATCTTCACAATCTCTTCTTTAGCTTCACTTCTAACATGAGCCACCGCGTTTACTTTTTCCTGTTCAGCCTTCAGGTTCAATTCTCGTAACCGTTCAATTTCCTGCAAGGCATCGACACTGTAGTCAAACAATATCACATTGCCACACAACCAGAGACAATAAGCAGAAAGTGCGCGATTAAATAACATTTCGAGGGTTCGTTGAAAGTTAATTTGCTAAATCCTCGACAAAAAGAATGCGAATTTCTTCGTAAATTTCTTCGTAACACCCCAGTTTCAATTTCCTAGTTTGCGAGAGTGATTTTATCAGTAATTTATTGCGCCACAAAAGTTGCCTGCTGTCTTGAAGGAGTTGCATCACCATATTTCGGGTGGTACTTGGATCGTTGATCAGAAGAAACCGATAAAATGGGTAAACAAAGACCAAAGGAGCAAGAGAAAAACGAAAGGGAACATGAATAAATCGCAATGGCGAAAATTGGCACGGATTCCAAATGACAAACTTCGAAAGTTTAGGCAGCTCCTAAATTTTAAGAGTGGCATCAGCACCTCTGGTTACTGACAGTGATGGAGGACCTTCTTCCACCAACCTTTTTAATTTTATTGACTGAAGCATGAAGGTGATGATGTCCTTGTCTCTCAGTTTCCAGTTCCTCTCTCACTTGCTTCAGAGCTGATTCATATTTGTCACGTATTTCCTCCAGTTTGGCCTGGTGCCGAGCACGCTCACGATCTGTTGACTCCCGTTCCTTTTCCAGAGCATTTCGAATCTGCCAGACATAACAATCAGTCATTTAATAATAATTTGTTTCTTAAAATATTACGAGGAAACAATTTAAAGAGCCTGATGTCAAAAGATCGAAATTGTTCTTTCGGCGTTCGACAATCTAGCTCAAAATGAACCGTTTTCAAATTCGACGCTTTTGACATTGCTAATCTTTTAAATACAGTATACAGGATGCTTGTCACATATGAAACTAACATGCGGGGTTGCCTATTGGCCCAGGCATCAGTGAGTTCTCCTTAGCTCATTGGTAGAGCCATGCGGCGTAGCCTATTGGCCCAGGTATCAGTGAGTTCTCCTTAGCTCATTGGTAGAGCCATGCGGCGTTGCCTATTGGCTCAGCTATCAATGAGTTCTCCTTAGCTCATTGGTAGAGCCATGCGGCGTTGCCTATTGGCCCAGCTATCAATGAGTTCTCCTTCGCTCATTGGTAGAGCAACAGGCCCAGAATTCCAAAGGTCTGAGGTTTGAATCCTCGTGTGGGAGACTCATTTTTCCTTTAGAGAAATTTTAAGTGGGGTGTCGAATGTAATCCCAGATTGCTTTAGTTTGGCTTTACTTTGTACTGTTATTGGTCCAGAAAACTCGAGACACTCCCTGTCAACCAATCAGATGCAAAACTAAAACAAATCGCACCTTAGCCACACGTGTCTTCCCGCGTTTTACACAGTTTCCTGGTTATTCCTTTACATTCTCATTGGTTCTCTCATGTTCTGATTGGCTGTTGGTTTTGGTTTTACGACACTCAATCGAATAGTGCTCTACGTGAAAACCTCTGGTGAAGAGGATCGCCCACGATGGTTACAACAGAAACAAATCTTGCTAGCCATAACTTTGAAGTCGTAAGGGGTACCATCCGGTTCAGAATTATAAAGGACTTAATCTGGGCTTATCATCAAGAGCAACATAAAATTGACGTGTTGCAGAGTATGCCGTGTTTCAAATTGCAATATTTCTGTAAACTCACATGTTCCTGTGCTTCGTTTCTCAACTTTTCTCCCAATAATCTTGTGGCGTCTTCCTGCTGACGAACCAGGCCCCGCAACATCGTAATCTCGTCATCTTTATTCTACCAGAAAAAAGAAGAGTTTCAGGGAAACTTTCAAGGGGAACTTATAAGCCTTTCATTCAGTCCGTTTCAGCGGAGGTCGAAGAGGGATTCAACAGGGTTAACAGTGATAGTGGTGTATCAAGCTACAATTTCAACAAGCTCCTCTGTGTTAGTAGGGCTGACCTGACCTTACCAGACAGCCGTAAGACCTCCGTCACCGTACAAGAATTTAATAGTGACTGCCACTTACAGAATTACTTCTCATTCGCACTATTCAGATACTCGAATACAGAACGCGGGGTCACTTGCTTACCTTCATAACTTGCTTGAGCTCTTCAGACAGAGAAGAGGACTTTTCTTCATGTCTTTTCAATTCCAAAATTTTCTCTTCCAGAAGCTGAAAGATCGCAAGAAAGCCTCAGTCACTGGAGGAGCAGATTACAGGCAAAGCTAGCTGTACCAGCTATTCGATTCACCGTAACAACATCAACTTACCTGCTCAGTTCTTCTTATGTTTTCGTGGAGACATGCTTCGTTTTCGTTCAGAGAGTCAATCTGAGAATAATCCAGAGAACGAAACCGATGAACAAAGATCAGTTAAGAAAAGGGCGACTTACAAAATTAGCGCACATCTTTACATTTTCCTAAGCTCAAAATTGCTCGGCTTTCTTTCTAATCAAATGTGAGCCAAGAAGAAATGAATCGGGATTGGTTTCGTGTTACTTCCTGCGCTTGGGATTTATTGGTCCGTTACGTTGTCAATTTACTTTGGATGGGTAGAAGTACATAGTGCTATTCCATCTTTCAAAACACCAAAAAAAAAAATCGATTTCTCACGATTTGTGGGCGTTTACTTTATTTTAAGTGCACAAGTGTGTGACTTCCTTTTGCATTTTTTGTGGGTAGTTAAACTTTATGGAAATAGCCTTGTACCTCAATCCTCAAGGACTTGACGTGTGTGTCTTGTTTTGCTAAGTTCTCTTTCCATTCGCTCTCACAATCAAATAACTTCTTCTGTTCTTGAAATACTTGAGTCTTGAGTTTTGTTATTTCCTCCTCGTACTCCTTCAAGCTGCTCTGTAAATGAGATATCGTGTGATCTTGTTCCTATGGCGAAGTAAAAAGGTCGTTGAAGACAGCTATTCTTTAACAGCCATCTAACTAAATTAGAAGACTATTGTAGGCGCTGAGTTTGTGCACGAAGCCTGATAGTGGCGCAAAACGAAACGAAGAGGTTTGGGTGAGGTCGCTACCTGATTACTACGCACCCACCCCCCCCCCCCTCAACTGACTGAACGCTTGCAAGAGGCTAACTATGATCAGACCAGAAGCATCAAAGCCTCGAGAGCGGAGGTGGAGGAGTTAATAGTATGGAACAGGAAACAAAAGGACAACAACCCTGTCACGTGCCGTGTTTTCGGCGTAAGTGTGACCAACCTCCATTCAATATTTACACTGTCAAGCAGAAGTGAAAATTCAAATCCTCATTGTTACCTTTGACATTAAATTCTCAGATGATGAGTCAAACAAAAGTTTAGGTAGCCATGGAGTGGAGTTACTGTCTAGATCCTAAAATTGAACGGGTTAAAGCTTTTCATCGCAAGGCAAGTTTTCTGCGGAGAAGTACTGGACCATATTCTAAGATGTTTTCAAGCTATCTGATTGCATTGATAAGTGTACCTGTAACTTTTTATTGAGTCCTTCTGTATCTCTTCGGGTTTTTTCACGCAACGTCTCCAATTCCATTTCTTTTTCCTGTGTTACAAAAATAAAAAGGAAAGAAAACGGACTTTTCATTTTGTATTGTAAACTTATTCAAAAACGATCCAGCGGGGGAGAACGCAAGAATTACCGTCGAAAACTCCACCTTGCGGATAATAAAAGTAAAGAAAAAACACAAAAAAGGGTTTTTATTGCTGCAAACTACATTTTGGCCTGTAACCTTAAAATGAAGTCATTGTTGAGAAGTAACCGGCCTCTTACACCCTAACATCAGTTTGTATATTCTCCATACTGTTCTCCAAACATTTCATACGGTCCTGAAATGGAGAATTTTTTTAGCAGTCAGGAGCCTTTTTAGCCAGAAATCGTTACCCTAATTCCCGTGACCTTAAGTTGTAATTAAAAAAATTAGAAAAACTCTTAAAAAATTAAAACTCGTAGGCGTTAAAGGGTGAAAAGCAAAGTAGTCCTGGCTTCCGTGTTATATCACTCACCCTCACAAATCTGTTTTTTAGCACTTCAATTTCCTTTTCATGCATCTCTTTGGATTCATCTTGTAATTTGTGAATGGCATTGATTCTTTCGTAGTGTGAGTCCCGCGCCTTCTGGCGTTCGTCTTCAAGTTGCTATAGAATAAAAAGAGAATAAAATAAAAATGTATTAACACAGCAGTAGATTATATTTGTTGTTCATGTGGCTCTGACGATGACTTCCACTCTCAACTCAGGTTTTTGAAACATCCTCTGACTAAAGTTCTTTTCAGGACTACTCTTACCTTGACGATCACAATTTTTGAACGTTGTTTTCTTACTCGAAATCGACTCCGATATACTTCACACTTTATACTACACTAGCTCATATACCACGCAAGATCAAATCTCTTCAAAGCTGTGTTATGGCAACATTTCCACCAACCTGTTTGAGTTTTTCAACACTTTCTTTCGATGTTCGCTGCTCCTCTTGCAATTGATCTTGAGCAAATCTTAGCTTTTCCACATACTTCTGTTTTTCTTGAGCAAAATTTCCATCAGCGTGGTTAAGTTGAGATCGCAATGACTCAACTTCGCTTTGAATTTGATCTCTCTCTATACTCAACTCTAGGACTTTCAACTCGTTTCTCTTCTCGACTTCTACAACTTGTTCCGACTCTTGTTTCTGTTTTGCGAGACAGTTTCGGAGTTCTTTGATTTCATGTTGGATGTTGTCTCGCTGTAGTTCAAGGTCCATGAGCTGGGATCTGTAATTTTCAGTATGTGAAATAGTGTGTCAGACGCTACGAGACAAAATTTCCTTTTCAATGCTCGTTTTGAAGACGCTAAAGCTGAGTTAAGAAAGTTTTCCCTTTCCTCTCCCATCCCACGGGCCGGGGGGTTGCAAAACCAGGATAAGACCAAACTAATCTTGATCAGACGCATTCATGGTTACGGTTTATCAAAACGTTGGTAAGCACTTGGTGTAATCCTTAATGTATGTTAATGAATGCAAATGACCATGTATTCCCATATGTTCTTCTGTATTGATGCATGTATGAAGGATTTCACCAAGTACCTACCAAAACGTTATAACCACAACAAACAAACATAACGTCAAGAGCATTCGACCACCAAAACTTACCTAGTTTTGGTTGCTTGTTGCCTGTACTGTTCTACCAGATTTTCGGAAGAGTTGACTTCTGCTTTGTTCCGTGTGATCGTTTCTTCTAGAACTTGAAGTTCTTGTAAAGCGATCTAGTTGGAGGAAAGCATAACTTGAGTAAACCTTCTATCATTTCTATTGTCGTTAAAAAATCAAAGTGGTACCTTTTTTCTTGATGCGGCTTCTTCGAGCTCAAATTCCACGTCTCTAACTTCTTGTAAGCTTCTGTTAAGTTTCCTTTCATTTTCCTGCAACTATAATAAATAACGAGTCTGATCCACTTCAGTGCTCCACCAGTCTAAAATAGAAGAGTATCGAAAAGAGGAGGAGAGGGAGGTAAAATCAAGCCAGGACTACACGTGCCTCGGAGGAAATCATTTCTTCTAAGTGAAAGAAATTTAATTTTCCCCAACCCTCTTATCGGTACCTTTAGCATTATCCTCTGTGCTTCTTTTTGCGCCTCCACTTTCTCTGTCTAAGATAATGAACATGCGTGTAATATCTTTGATTAGTATAATGACTGTTAAGAAACACCTGTTTTCATAGAGAGAATAACATTGTTCTTTTGACGTGTGAACCAGAAAGGAATGGTGCGGGTCATGTAGGGATAATTAATATACCTTTTTCTCCTAGTGCATCAAGGAATATCCCTCAGCATTTTGTAAGGTTTCTCTGACAGATTGCTGGTAACATTTCTACTCTAGGGTAGGGAGGGAGAGGGGGGACTGTAAGATGAAAGTGTCTGGTCAAAGAACACAACAGAAACCCTGTCATGGCTTGGGCACAGACCCCTAGGTCAGTGGTCCACCCCACTTAGTTATGAGAAACTCTTTTCCAAAAACAAATTTCAAGGACTTTTTTAGGACTCAGATTGATGTTTCCAAGATTACTTTAAACCCTTTCTTCCCCAAGATATCAAAATCAGTGCTCCATACAGTCTACATACATTTCTTATAATTTTGAACTTCATATATTCATATATTTATTGTATTTCTTATAATGTTAATTCTGAAAACTTTATTGCTTGAGTTAAGCTACTTTCCAGAACTTTCCAGGACCTGTGGTCTTTTCCCAGGACTTTCCAGTCCTGGAAAATGTCAAAATAAAATTCCAGGAATTTTCAGGTTTTCCAGAACCCATACAAACCCTGAAAATGCATTTGGTCTGCATGACTTGTCTTCCTTAATAACTATTTAAAGAGCTGGTAATAATAATCAAGCACAGGAACTTGTTCCATCATATGAACTAGCATATCAAAACTGATTGGTATTCTACTCTAAATGGTTTAACCAACCTGAAAAGCCTTGGGTGATGAAAAGACAGGCTCAAATTTTTTGTGAGGAGTTGAAGTCATAAATCCTGGAGGTACTGGTCCATTGTCCTGATAGTCCAACCTTCTGGAGGTCCCACTATCAGAAAACTTTTCCACATTAAACCTGCAAAACCAAGGAGAACAAGAAAAAATAATGTAAGATACAAAATGGTACTCTGAATGGGATATGAAGGCCATCATAATTACCGCTGCACAGTCCTGTTCTTGTGTAGCAATGAAAAACCTTCATCTGAATTATGATGAGACGTTCCTGCAAAAAAATGTGTGCATAAATTATGCAGTCAGATGCTATGTACTGCTGAGTTGTAGAGGACTTGTTTGTGGACTCAGTCATACACTAGGTTTATATGTGACAAGAATCCTGTATACATATCCATGTCTTCTGTGTGAGCAAATAGGTAGATAAAGTGCTATATCAAGCTCAACTAACACAGGTGTAAAAAGACAGTCAACTGTTGGGTAAACAAACTTGTGCAGTGATGTGATGTTATATTTCTCTTGCTTAAAGTGTGTTGCATGGGGTAGTAGTGAGCTGTTACATGCATTTCTATGATAAGCTGAGTTACATACTTGCATACTTTCATAGATGATGTCACCATTAACAACTTTTGCTTCTTCACTATATTTCAAGTTGCCATGCATCTGTTCATTAATGAATCATGAAGGACATCAAGATGTGGTAAGAACAGTGGTGCAACATTTTTGTGCATACCACATTTTGATGTCATGAGCGGTCTACAACTAAACAGATACAGTCAGCAACCAAAAATATATTTGTTACTTATATATTGACTGCTGCATTCTGTATCTTCTTCTAAATCAGTAATCTACAACTATCCTCACCTTGCTGCTTTGATGAAGACTTTGATTTTACACTTGGTTCATAATTATGGACAGTTTCTGTGCCTAACTCATCTTGATTTTGCACTGGTATCACCCTTCTATTTTGTGTGTAATTCATCTTGTCAGTGTGATTGTAATAATACTTTCTCTGCTCCTCAGTATTATCACTAGCATTGTCATCATCATCATCATCATCATCATCATCATCATAGTTCATTGCTGCTCTAAAAGCAGAAGTCTCTTGAATAAACTCACCATCTGTTGCCACATGATGGTCACGCTGCGGAATTTCTTTTGATGATGCCATTTCATCTCTAAATCGCACCTCTTTACGGCCAGCTGCTCTACGTCTTCTAGCTGATGTTGACACACTAGACTCGAAGGAGCTGCTTTGATCTGTTAAGGTCCCACTGTTCTGTTCCTCTGTTCGTGACTGCACTTGTGGTGAAATGGATTGTTGAAGAGACCGCTGTGTAGTGCTACTGGTGTGACTTTGAGTTCTCCTTTCCTCAAGATGACTGTCAGATCTAGAAACTGTTAAAACACGATTTTTGTAAAACGCAAAATATTTGAATCATGGCAAACAGTCAAGACTGATGTTTTGGTAGAACAGGTTTCACAATAAAGTGACAGCTTCATCTCAGACATTTCCCTATCCTCTTTTCTGGGCATGAAAATGTATTTCAAGAATTTAGGTCCCTTTGATCAGTACAATGGATGTTTTCCCCAGGTTTGAAGAAGCTTTTAATTTTGCCTTTGTCTAAAGTTAATTTTTCCAGAAAATTTTCTCTTTTGAACTTGTTCTCATCTGAAATTATAATCATTATCATCATCTTTACTACTATCATTATGATCATCACCATCATCATCATTATTGTTCAAGTGCAGTAGTTACGTTTGAAAATGTTCCAATCTATATCCAGCAACCCAAGAGAATTTGCTATAAACTAAAAAAGAATCTAAACATCCAACTATGCTCTGTACATCCTTACCTTCCTGGACACTTGCTGATCCTGAGCTCTTAGACTGACCACTACAAAAAAATCAAATGCAATCAACTGACTATCCACATGTATGAGTAACATAACTTGGTATCCATTACAAATCCAAGGTGCTCAGAAATAGTTGCTAAAAAACATAAAAAACATTAACATTATTCGATGTCCTGGGATTACAAGTAAAGGGTATTGATAAGGTCAAGAACTCTTTCCACACCCCCCCCCCTTCCCTTGTCAAGTGCAGCACTTTATGAAAGAATATCTCAGGATAATTATGAAATCTGGATTATTTGGTGATGAGGATGGATGCTGTTGTAGGTGAGAGAGCTGTCTGTTTAGTGCTCTGATCACTCATTAGCTTAAGCATATTACAAAAAATTCACCCCACAAGCCACACTCATTTCCTTACAGCAATATTACAGACAACTTCGAGTTACATGTAGTGGATAAATATATCTTATTAACCAAGTGCGAGGGCCGTACTGGGAGAATATCGACCCGAGGTCTTGACAGTACAGACCGAGCGCAGGGAGGTCCGTACAAAAAAGACAGAGGGCCGATATTCTTCCAGTACGGTCCCGAGCAAGCTTGGTTAATAAGAGATTTATTACACGACTGAAGTTCAAAGGGACACAAGTGCGGAATCATTTGGGACCATTTGGGACAGTGCCCGGTCCAATACTGAGAGAATATTGACCAGCAATAGAGCATTTTGATTGGTTGATTTTAGTTATTGGCCCTCTGACTTCCCGAGTCGTGTAATAATTAATAATTGTTATTGTCCAGCAATAAGAATGGACACCCTCATACTGTTAAACCTGTTAGCACTGGCCATTTAACTATTAAGTATTATCTTGCTCATGGAGGGTTACCAAGACTTTCACTTCCTAATTTCATTACAATAAAATAAACCATAAGAATATTTGTAAGTTTGTTATTGCACAACTGTCAGAGTGCAAGCATCAGCTGTCTTACCCAACTTTCAATGTCTGCATATACAAGGGCTGTCTTTTCATGCTATGGTAATCATTATTCGTGGAGATGTTAGTTGACATGATTAGCTCATTTCTAGATCAGAATGATGAGAAGTTAGATTCAATGAAGCAGGAAAGGTTAGCAATATGTTATAATCTTATTTTTACACTGAATTCACCACAAAATGTTGTTAAAAATGGTCCAAACCCAGGAGTAATAGTTGATTGTGTAGCCCTGTCTGCCCTGATTATTAAAAAAATTGTTTGAGACATTAATTTCCAACAGGACAGCATGATGATTGAGAATCCTTAAGCCAAAAGGAAAGAAAAAAAATGACTAATCACCAAAAGTGAAAATATTTCATGGAAATAATCACGATTTTGACAAAGGGTAAACATACCTGTATGTTAACGGTCTTGAATGTGAATAATCACAATTTAAATAGCTTTAGTTTTGTTTCTGATTGGTTGTGAGTATAGCGAAGCAAAACCAATGTTGAAATCAATTTAACTCACCTGGAGGAGCTGTAGTAATTATCCACCTGACCACCAAACAGTTTGGATAAAAGTTCTGCTCCTTCTCTTACTTTGTCGTCAAAGTATTCTGTACACAGTAAAATATTTCACACTGTTAAAGGACTTTATATCCTGTCCCTCTTTCTTTAGATGTTCATTTTAGCAGAAACTGATTCAGTCAGTCTGCCAAACAAGCTCTGAGAGTCTAAAGCATTATCAGTAACATGAACCCAACCCTTCTCTCGTTTGTTGTGGACATAATTATGTTGTTGAGTGATTTAAATAACAAGTCTTTCAGGGAATAGACAAAAAGTCTTAGAAAATACAACTCACCATTTGTATCAGCATCATAATTCACAGCTAAGTTAAGTTCCTTGAGCTTCTCTGTGAAATCCTCTTCATCTCCATCCTGTCCTGCAACCAGATCTTCAGTTGCCTCTGACATTTGACTTTCCAAGTCATTTGTTTCTGTTTCAACAAACTTTTGATCACCATTTACCAAGTCTAGTGATATCTCTGAGTCTATTTCCCAGTTGTTCTGATTGCCAGGAATGTAGTTTTCTTTTAATGGTGACCTACCAAACTCAACTTGCTTTCTTTTTGAATTTGCTTTGTCTCTTAATGGCGGAATTAATTGTGATGGTTTGTACAATGAATCAGACTTCAAGGATGGATTACCAGTGGCATTTTGATGCGCGTGAATTGATTTGTGATTCTCTGGTGACTGAAATTTACCTATACCATGTGGATGCTTGGCAAAGTTTTCTGGAACTTGTTTCTTACTTTTTGGTGTCCTCTCACCATCTTGACTGTATCTCACTGCTTCTGAACCATAACCAGTCTGAGGTGTTTGCCCCTTTAAATTTTCTTTTGGTGTATAATTCTGTGGAGGTTGTGACTTCTTATCTGCTTTTGCTTTGATGTTACTCTTAGATGATTCTACAGAAGAAAATTGCTTTGCTATGCTGTGACCTGGTGATCTTGGTATAACATCCTGCCCTTTTCCTGGCTTAGTAATCCCTCCCTTTCTTTGTGGAGATCTCAAATTACTTGAATTGATTTGCTGCAGTTTTTGAGGTGAAGGTTGAGGTGACAAATGGTACGATCTACTAACAGATGAAGGGATTTTCACACTTTCATGGGCCTGGATGACATCATCGTCATCTATTTCCCGGATGGAGATATTCTGACCTAGAAGAAATTCTGTATCATCACTGCATATAGATATATCAGAGTGTCCACTAGTATCTGCATCCATCATATCTCTTTTTCAAACAGAATCATCTGGAAATTAAGAAAAAAAAGAAAAAAAAAATTATAACCTATTATGAGTCAAGCCAATAGCCGTTCCATGTATTTGCTGGATAAACTTAATACCAGTGTATTTGTATCATTCAAGGATAATCTTGTGTTCAGATTTTATGTTCCTATCAAGTGTTGTTGTAACATAATGAGTATCAGAACAGCTGATATCTAAAAGGGATACATAAGTTAGAGTAATTACCTATAACTCCCAGGATCTCATTGCTAATTCTCCCCTCTAGTGGTGGCACATTTCCTTAGAAATTAGTTGTGAGAATTCGGTGTTAGATCAAGAAAACAACTTCTAGCCAACAAGTGTGAGTGTTCTAATTATCCTATTTGCTGGATGGTGTGAGAACATGGGAGAAGTCACATGTCAATCACTTCTGGGAGTCAAATGGACAATTACTAGAGATCAATAATAAACCATTTGCAAGCAGTAACAAGCAGTCACTGGTTATTCAGTATCATGTCACTTCAATACTTATGGATCAAAGGATGTCATCTGTATAGGAAATGTGTCCTGCATTGGCAGTGAATGGTGGAGAGCTGTTGAAGACATGAACACTTACTTTACCCAGTCATATTAAGTATGTCTGGCAATTCTTATCTGTAAAGATGAAATTATTATCCCTCATCTTAAAAACATTCTGAAAATGCTGAATATAAAAAAATAATTTACATGTAGAGAATACTGTCTGCCAAAATTGAATCCAAAACAATGGTATTGTTTGCACTTCACTGAACATAGCTGACTGCTATCATGATCAGAACAATAGTTCTCACAAAACAGCTAGATGGAAGTGATAATAACTTGGTTTAAGAGCCAGAATGGTTAACTTAATTATACTGTTAAAGCCATCTTTGAAACACCAGTGTTGCCTCTAGAAGTTTCACTTTTCACTGAAATCTATGTACAACAGTCTTGAAATTTTTGAATTCCTTTTGACTTGTAAAAAAATTAAGATTTTTTCCAGTGATCAATTGAGAAGCCCCTTGAGCATACCCCCTACGAAATTGTCTCACAGACGCCACACAATAATTAAAACTAATCTAAATATATTTGTATGAAAATTTATTCTAAAATTTATTAAAAAGCTTAAGGGGGTTTTGTCAAAATTGATTGTTTCCTCATCGGGGTTTACCATCACCTTGTTGTTTACAAAAAGTAAACAAGTTTTAGTTATTCTTCACTTCTGACTCCTTGCTCGATGGTTGACCACAGTGGAAAGTTAGTCAAAATATCATCAAACAAGGAAACTCCCGCCTTATGAAATGCGATCAGATATTCCGTTATATAATGACATGAACTGAAACACGCAAATTTTTGTGTGATTGACTCGTGAACGCTTTGTAATAAGTAAAAGTTGAAGCGGAGAAAGATTCATCCTACTTCAAGAAATAAGGTCAAAATCTTGTTTGATTACTTCGTTATTCAACAAATTACAAACAAACGAACTGTCGTCTGTTTAACAATCGGAATTCTATAAGTACTGTAGGTCTCAATGTCCATGAAATTGGATCCGAGCGCCCCTATCTGAAACGATCGCAATGCAACAGTTGTAGTTGGTCACGTAGTCTAGTAATTTACAGCTTGATATATCAAATTTTCGATTAATCATGTAAAAGTCAAGGAAATACTGAGTATTCTCCGGCGAGTTGTTTAGTTCCCTATGAATTAGCGTGTCAACGCTAATTGAGGTAGAAACGAACATGAAGCTAAAATGTACGAAGACTTTTTTCGAGAACTAAGACAGACTTTCAGCCACACAACTAGAAAAAGCGAGTTAAGTTTACATACCTAACTTTCCTGTCTCACAGATTTAAGGCGATGCTTTGTTCCGCTGTTCAACGGCCAAGTGCTATTGAAAGGACTTTGAAGAGTGTAAACGCTTGGTTACCACGTCCCGTTCGAAGACAAGCTCTTGAGCGCGGGACAGATGTTTGCACAAAGAATGAGACAATTCACCGCTGAGATGCCATGTCAAGCCCGGTGGGTGTCTTGGATCAGCTAACCGTGGTTGATCAACGAATTGATTTCTTTGCAGAAGGATAATTTGCGATTCTTTTTCAAATCGGGGAAAAGTACCCGCCACGATCGACCAGATTCGTTGATCGAAGCTGTCAGAATCAATCAAGTTTGAAACACGATAACGAGTACAGAAACACTGGGGACGAGTACATTTTTCTAAGTAGGGAGGGGAGGGTAAAGTCAGTGCAAGCCGTTTTGCTACGTAGCCGTGCCTACTATATACAATAGAGCTTCCCATTTTAGCTGTGGGTTTCCTTGGAAAGTTTCTTGAATTAGTTATCTCATGTTCTATCACAAACACGCAATTTATCACTCGCTTAGTCTATTTTAGTCATCTGTTCTTGTTGCTATGTCAGTTGCCACTAACGGAGTGGCGAATCCAAAGGTTGGAGCTCAGGCAGAAGACGTAGCAGAAATTACAAGCCAAAGTGACGACAACATGATTAGAGTTAGACGAGGAAACAACGTTCGGGCTTATGTGACCGTGGTAGTGTTATTTATCATCAATCTCTTGAATTATATGGACCGACAAACTGTAGCAGGTAAAGTGTTATACGAAAGCAAGCAATTTATCAGAGATAACGAAGCTAGATGGCCAGTCAGAGGATTCTTTAAAAAGTTAACTACTTTACCTGATGCGCAAGTCTTTATTGTAGAGGATGTAAATAGTTTTTTACAGAGTGCGAACAATTATGGGAGATTGCGATTAAAGTGGAATGAAACACGGTTAAAACTGGTAAGGGATTGAAATGGCTGATTACATCCTGGAGCAGCTATAGAAAATGAAATTGAGATATGGGTATTAAGTTACATTGCTTTTGGAATGGATATTAACTTTGTTAGTTTGCAAATACATGGATATTTGTGGTAGAATATTCCATCACAGATATATTTTGTGGATTACTTACTGGAAAGTGAAAGATTTGTAGAAAACAACCATTTCGCCTAGAGCCTTGAAGTCACAAAAACAACATTTACTTCTGCAGAATTCAATATTCTCAAGTATCATATTGTGCATTGTACAAAATTCAGAGTTGAAAGTCCTTTGAAAAAGATGATGTGTTTTAAAATAGATCCACAGTTTTTCTGACCAAACATTTTCCTGGTACCATGATATTAAAGGATTACCCTTCAAGTTGTTTTTTGAAGGTAATAAATACATTGTTACTGCTTGAAAAGAGTTTGGCTGTATATAATGAATCATATTCTTCAATAGGCCTTCTAAATGGCATCCAAGCATATTTTGGAATACAAGACAATAATTCAGCAGCTGGCCTGCTCCAAACTGTCTTCATCTGTAGCTATATGATTCTTGCACCAGTGTTTGGTTACCTTGGAGACCGCTACAGGAGGAAGTATCTTATGGCAGCTGGAATACTTGTTTGGTCAGCAACTGTTTTTGCTAGCACTTTGCTGAGCAAAGATGTGAGTACATCCCTTAAATAGTACTCTTGTGCTATTATAATCACTAAGCAAATATATGCTTATTATCTACTCAGTGACTGACTAGAGACAGCAAACAGGAAAATGATTGACTTAAAGTCATAATTTTGAATCCTGACCAATTTTTTTTTTTTTTTTTTTGCAACAATGCCATTGAGTGCAGGGCTGGACAGCTTTTTCTGGACCAGTTCATGGCAACCTGTTTGGCCCCACACACATCAGTTTTCCCTATAGTTTTCTGTGGGATTGCATGTGTGGGATGGACAAGTCATGCAATAAATTTTAGTATTCATGCATGCATAAACTCCGAAAGAATGCAAAGTGATCTAGTACCTTCTGCATTTCCTAAGATCAATGTAATTATCTCATGTTGGTTTTAAAAAGAAGATCACCACTGACATGAATTTACTCCAAATGTAACTGGTATCTACACATGATATTTAAGTCTAAACTATTTTTATTGGTATAATCATATCTTTTTGTTTGCCATGAGGATAAAGCCCTTGGAATGAGGACAAAATAAGAGAAAGGCTAAAGCTTTGGAATATTTTTTTTCGGTTGCTATAGAAATTGTGCTAGTATTTAGTTAGTCATGAAAATGATTGTAGAATTTACACTATAGTAGCTCTTCACTATCATATACATTGTTATTAATTTTTTAAGTGTTTATTTTCAAGCTCAATTTTTAATGGGCCCTGCGCTCCTTGGTATAGCATGTTTAGATAAAGTATTGTTGTTTTTGGCATGGAAATTCATTGAAACCAGTGGTAGAAAAGCTTTTCTTGATTTCTTTATCTACAGTCTTTTTGGTGGTTCCTTGTCCTAAGAGGTGTAGTTGGAATAGGAGAGGCAAGTTATTCTACAATAGCACCCACTGTCATAGCTGATCTTTTCACTGGAGATATGAGAACTAGGATGTTGTCTTTCTTCTATTTTGCTATTCCTGTGGGGAGGTGAGCAAGGATGATCATGAGACCAAGAAATAATTAAAAGCACGTTTATTTTCTTTTAACTGCACAGTAGTACATGGCCTTTGGTTTTGGCCATGCTATCATTTGTTTTTAACTTTTGGCTCCACTGAGGTACCTGAGATATGTAAAATAATATTCCATTTTTCAGTGGACTTGGTTACATAGTTGGAACTGAAGTTGCCGCTGTATTTGACCATCAGTGGCAATGGGGACTACGTGTAAGTTTTTTTTTTTTTTTTGATATATAAACAATTATAGTAATTGTGGGATTGAAATACAGTTTTTCTGTCCAATAAATTATTGTTAATTGTGGTAGATATTGTATAATTTAATGTAGTTTGACAAGGTTATGTTTAGATTCTGTCTGTGAATCATTTGTTTTGAAGTTGATCTGGCAGTAGTTTTCATGATTCAATTCAAGGCAGTGTTTTCATTTACATTTTGAGCAGCAACTTTTAAAACTTCAGCTTTGTCCAATTTGTTAGATTTTTTTTAGTCAGTAAACTTCAGAAGCTCCATCAAAGACAAACGCTTAAATCAAATTAAGAAAAATTATTGTAAGTTATCATTAACTTACATCCACCAGGTCAGAAATCATTGAATCAGTAGATTGTTATTCCCTTATTCTTCCAAATAAGAGAATTGTTTTATTTCCAGGTGACCCCTATCATTGGTGCAGTATGCGTTCTCATGTGCATCTTTGTAGTTCATGAGCCAAAACGAGGTGCCATTGAAAGAGGAGAAAACCCACACAGTGTCTCAGCTTGTGATGTACACAACACAACCAGCTGGTGGGCAGACCTTAAGTATCTTACAACTGTGTAAGTATTTTTATTACACGACACGGGCAGTCAGAGGGCCAATAACTAAAATCAACCGATCAAAATGCTCTATTGCCGGTCCAATATTCTCTAAGTATTGGACCGGGCACTGTCCCGAATGGTCCCGAATGATACCGCACTTGTGTCCCTTTGAACTTCAGTCGTATAATAAATCTCTTATTAACCAAGCTTTCTCGGGACCGTACTGGAAGAATATCGGCCCTCGGTCTTTTTTGTACGGACCTCGGGCCGATATTCTCCCAGCACGGCCCTCGCACTTGGTCAATAAGATATATGTAGTCACCGTCGTTGATCTGAGATTTTGTAACCTGGTTCACAGTACTTAATATATAGAGAACTGAAAGTCGTAAAACCAAAACTAATCAAAAGTTGTCACAAGAGCTAATCAGATGTAATCTGGGATTACTTTTACATTCAAATCGATGATTTCTCTGTGGTTTTTCTGTAACCAGTGTATTGCTCATTGCAACAATCACCAAGGTTCTAAATATTTCACCGTTTATTTAGTCATCTTGTCTACAGAATTGTATTCAAGATCTATTAACAGATTAGAATTATAGTTAACAAATGCCAGGATTAATATACATTATCATAGCATTTTATTTACACACCAATTTTATGTCTCTCAAATCTGCGACTAGTAGTATTGGCTTCAACAATCTTATCAATTAATTACATAAGGCATTATTATGTTATGTCATGTAAAAATGTCATACACTATTTTTGTGTTAGAACAAATCAACCATCCTTTGTACTTATTTCTTTATGTATTTTCTTTCTGATAAATACAAGTACCTTTCTAGCTTGACTCTTATGATGACTGTCAGGTTGTCCAAACATCTACATTGTATGACTACAACAAGTCCTATCCTTTTCAGGAGCCTGTTTCTTGAGGGTCACATTAAGTTAAAAGGCATGTGAAGCTGTTGTGTTTTCATTCAAGATGGGGGTTTCAAAAGTTTTGAAAATAATACAATAAAACTATGTGCCAGAATCTCCTTTATATCCTTCAAATTTTGATTCTAAAAAATGACTTCAGGCCTGTTAAGTTAACGGGACTTTCGAGAAATGGGCCCCAGGACTGCTCTCATCTTGACAATCAAACTGCATGAGCAGTTGCATTATTGTTGTTCTGTTTTTTATTTTTTTTGTCATAATTGCTGTGAGATCAGAAAGAGCAAAGCATGGGTTCATGATGGTGGACCAGACTCAGTAACGTTTTGTTTTGATAGGAAAAGTTTTATTTGGCTGAATCTGGGATTTACTTGTGTCTCATTTGTGACTGGCGCCTTGGCATTTTGGGCACCAAAATTCTTACTGTACGCAACAAAAGCACAAGGAATTTCAGTAACAGAATCAGAGTAAGTATTTTTTTCATAGAGAAGATAACTGGGTCAGGGTGTTAAATGGCTCTGCAGCTCTATCAGTTCTATTGTCTAACAAAAGGAAGAAAAAAACCACAACAAAAACAAAAAGTCGTGAAGAAATTGTATTTCATCAATTCTATCGATTAGAAAGCAGTAGTTTCCGTGAAATTAAAATTTTGATAATAATTGATATGGTGGTTACTTTGCTAGAGCTCACATTGTGTTTGGGCAAGTGGGCATTTTTGTGGAAGACAAGTCGAGCAACTTCCATTAAATAGCTAACAAAAGGTTGTAATTGCCAGTCATTCTCTCATGTCTTGCCCAGACAAGAAAGAAAGATGATAAGATGATTATAGTGAATGCTATTAATAAAGTTTTCTTTTTTCTTTCCCCCATTTAAGAGTTAGCCTAAAGGTTGGGATTATTACCTGTGTTGCTGGTATTGTAGGAGTTTGGCTTGGTGCAGAGATTGCTTGGCGGTATAGAACACGGAATAGAAAAGCTGATGCTTTAGTATGTGCTGTTGCACTAATTGGGTCAGCACCTTTCCTCTATGGTTGTCTTGTACTAGCATCTAAAAACATCAAAGTGACATATGTAAGTAGAAATGGTCCATTAATAGGCCATTGTAGAAACGTGAGAGGACTGGGAAAGAGTGTGGTTGTTTTTCGTTTGTTTGAAAAACTAAGATATTCAAATGAAAGATCAACTAATTTGAGAGTCTTAAGCGAGAATAGAAGTATTTAGAGGAGGAAAATGGCAAAATGACAGCTTTTCAAGTATCACCTAAAATAGAGTTTGTATGGATTGGGTAGACAGGGCAAAAAATTTTAAGGTTTTGGATGGAATTTTTGCAACTTTTGCAAGGCTCCAATTTGGACACTTTTCCGCTGAAAACTCTCAAACTTGACTGGGTAGCTTTTCATTCATTAACATTTCAGTTGAAATGTTTAGATTTTCAATGTACCGGTAATCAATATAAGAAACGTGTCCCAGTCCTTTCACGTTTCTGCAATGGCCTTTGTAACACTTTAACTCCCAGGAGTGACAGTCATCTATTATTCCATAATTTATGGTATCACCCTGAATTAAACATTAAGGTTCTGAGAAGAAATGATCACCAACTTAAGAAGTCATTGACTGTTTGACAACTGTGTTGTTAAGTGGAGATTGAGTGGCTGAAACATCTAGGAGCTTCCACTTTTGGCAGCCAGCTCCTAGATGGAGACTTTTACCATGGCTGGCAGATCATAGCAACCCAGCCATGAGCCCCCACACACGAAAGGGAAATAGGCACCCATCACACTGAATAAGCAGTGCAAAGAAGGAGGGAATGGGTTGGGAAAAACTACCTGGGAATGCTGCAAGTACACGCTGAAAGCACACACAAGAATACCTAAAACAAAGAGCACATGGAATTGTAATGCATGCACATGGGCAAAAACCTGCTGACTACTAGAGAATGCTGATGCTCTTTGATGTGAACTCCGTTAAATTGCATTTAACCACATTTAAAACAAATTTTCCCAGTGGGTACCATAGGAAATTCATAGAGAACAGTATGGAGAATATGTATACTGATGTCAACGGGTTGTAAAGGGTTAATTACATAGATACATAAACTTTTTTTTCTGGAATTTAAGAGTTGCTTATAGAAACTAATTTTTCCAAGAAAAAAATATCAAATAACAAAAGAAATCAACATGATATACAATGAAATGATAAAATACAATACAATCCTATTTATAATTAATGGCTAAAATGAAATGAATAGATGTACTAAAAATTCATTGTTTTTATCAATGTTGAGTACTCAACTTATTATTTCCCTAAATAAATATCAACCCAGATTTGATAATTTATGTGCTAAGTTCAATTCTTATGTCTTGAATTATTATTGAGTACATTTTGTTGACTAATAAATACCAGCATATTGTTGACCATATGCACCATGAATTACGTCTAATTTGGTTTTATTTTGTTTGATGCCAGGCCCTTGTATTCTTCGGTGAAGTGTTACTTTTCATGAACTGGGCACCAGTAGGAGACATGGTTTTGGTAAGAACAAGCTTAGTTTAACTGACATTCAAACACCTTTCTGGCTTTACTGGAGATGGAAAACAATGTGGCATCAATTGTTCCACTTTTAATGACACTTCATTGACTAAGTTAGTGTAACCACTAAAGAAAACTTCTCAGAAGAGATATTTTCCCGAAGTCAATAGGAAGAGAAAACAAATGAATATTATATTGTACTCACTGCAAGGCATAAAAAAACATGATAAAAATTATTGTAAAGTTGTCTTATGGTTCAAATGTTTGTTTTGTTTGTAGTATTTAATAATCCCCTCACGTCGATCCACTGCTGAAGCTGTTCAAATTCTCGTTTCTCACTTATTTGGTGATGCAGGCAGCCCATGGCTTGTTGGAGAGGTAAGGTAGCTGAATAGAGAATGCACATCTTTTCGTGAAAATCAAGTTGATTTGATTCTTTTGTCTAAGGAGAATGTTTTTTTTTTTGCTTTGAAGTTGGATCATAACCTCAACATTTTATTGTTTCCACAGATTTCTGATCGTATCAGAGGTGAAGGGAATAGTGACAAGGATCATGCACAAAGCATGGAATATTCTCTTTTGATGTCAACCTTTATTAGTGTTATAGGAGGATTTTGTTTCATAATGTGCTCAATTTATCTTGTCAATGATCGGGAAAAAGCGGAGCAGTTTACAAGAAATGAAGATGATGATACAAGTTCACTGTTAGATACAGTCCCTTCAGACAACTTTTTTCAAGCTGGTTGTGAAAATGGAGCTGTGGACAGTTACAGTGTTGATGATAATGAAGATGAACTGTTGGATGTTGATCCAGTCTCACCTGCAATGTCTGAAAGAGAAGCATTGGTTGTTCCAGTGGATGTGCAGGGAACACCACCAACAGCTGATGAAGAACAAAACTGCCAAGTTGTCTGATTTAGTATTTAAGGTGAATTTGTTCCAATAATATATAATTTGTATTTTGTTTGAAGAATGGTTGAAAGTGTCATTTCTCTTAGCAATGTTTCTGATTTCTATTTTCCTCCAAATATTGTGGGGCATCAGGGGCATCAAAAATTGTTGGCTCCTTGTGAATGTTTTACATTCTGCTCATGTATGAGCACAAAGACAATACATGAGGAGTTTGGGAAAAATTATAGCTCTTCCAAGATGAGAAAAACAAGCAGTTACTCAGAGTGGTTATCCACAATCCAAATTTTAAGGCATTTTCCTCATTTTTTTAATTAAAAAAAATTATTTTCAGCAAGAAAACAACACTTGCTGTGCTTAAGAAAAACAATTTTGGGGGACGGGGGAGATAGTCCTACAGACATTTCCTTATATACAATGTTGAATTGTTGTTACAAAAAGCTTATTATGGGTTGTTTTGGTTGAGATGTTTGGGGTTTATCACTGACATCAACAACATTTTTGTGTCCATTCATGCATTATAATATAGAAATTTTTATGAATAATCCTCAGTTAGGATGAGGAAGGGGGGGGGCAGACTATACAGTTAGTTATAATACCTCTGGCTTCAAAGAGAGTGGGGGAAATTTTTAATGAAAATAAAACTTTTGAATTTAGCAGGCTGAATAGTAAAATGCAGCCCACCAATTTGACCAATCATAATAGCCCATTTCCGAATTATCCTTGGCCTCTTTTTCAAAGCGAGGCCTGGTGCTCAACCATTTTTGTGAAAATGAGTTTAATTTGCATGTGAATGAAAACTTATCATACGAAAGGATGAGCACCAGGACTCGTTTTGAAAAGGAGGCCAAGGGTAATTCGGAAATGGGCTATTGACAATCAGTGTTGTGTTTTAGTGGAAAGTTTGACAGCAAAATGGTTTATCTTGCGATGTATCCTCTCTTTTCACAACCTTTGTTTAATGACAGATAGAAAAAATGTGAATAAATATGGTGCTTAGATTATCAAATAAATGATTTTACAAAATGCATCATAGTTGTATTTAAAAAAAATTTTTACTTATGTTCAAAGCATTTAAAATGTATGGTCTGAAACATTGAAACACTCAAAACACTTGATCGCACTGTTACAGTAATAGTTACAAAATCTAGGTAGATGATGGTATATTTAGTAATAAGCAGTTTGACCATGTACACTTTTTTTATTCATTATCATCTACTTTGATCACAAACCAATAAAATGTTGTTTGTTTGAAAATGACTTTCAGTGTTCTAGAACTCGGACAGTTATCGTATGATTTGTTATTCATACTTAGTTTCTGCATCTTTCATGACACATGATGTTTCAGAGGGCTTAAAGGTCATATTTCTGGCTTGTGATTGAAGGATTTCGATCCAATTTGTTTCTTTGATTGTTTTTCTTTTTTAGTTAGCCAAACTATTCAGTCAATTAGTACATACTGGTATTATCTTTTTTTTTATTTTTACATTTTTAATACATTTTTTGACGGCTCTTCTACCAGGCTGATTGATTTACAATACTATCTTTTTTCACTTTGACTTTTTGTGGTTGTTCAGTTGAGATCATCTTCATCATCCTCATCAACTTCTTCATCTGGAGCACACTGGGGAAATATTTATTTCAATTAAGACATTATATAAGCTTCCATCACCCAAAATACTAATTATTTTGTTCTGGATATGTGTCAGTATCTGGACAGCAATGGCTAATAATTATTTCCTTTTTCAGTTTTAAGAAGCAGACTTGAAAATTATTTGACTGTGATGCTGTCAAAACATACTTCATAGTTACATTGCCAACAACATTCTTTCTGTTACTTTTTTTTATGAGTATTTTGCACTCTGACATCAGTATGCATGTTCTCTGTACTGTTCTGATACATCTACAGCATACATTTATGGACAGTGAGAATTTGGCTAACAATCAAGAGATTCTTGAGTTGATAGTAATTTCCTTTATTCTAGTAAGCTTAAAGTTTATTCTGGGGTGATATTGTATAGGAAAATTCATTACTTGACAAGGGAATTCTGCATTAAATTGCACTTGAAAACTGATGTTGCACCAATTGCGAAGCAGTGAGTACAATATGGGTTTTCAAGTGCAATTTAACATGGAATTCATAAGTCAAGTGATGGATTTTCCTTGAATCACATATTAATTGAATAAAAACAAGAAAAAAAGAAAACAGCATTACTTATAGTTGTTTTGTATAATTATGTAGATGCGAAACAAAATCACTTTTCTCATTTTTAACTTGCAATTCTATTGGCAAATTCATTACTTGACAAGGGAATTCCACATTAAATTGCACACAAAAACTGATATGGCACGAATCGCGCAGCGATGAGTGCGATATCGGTTTTCAAGTGCAATTTAATGTGGAATTCACGAGTGAAGTAATGGATTTCCTTGAATCACATAACGGAATAAAAATGAGAAAAAAGGAAACAGCATTATTTAAAATTGTTATGCTTACGTAGATGCGAAACAATATCACTTAGCCTCGTTTTCAACTCGCAATTCCACGCTAAATACCTCACTTTGTTAACCAATCAGAATGCAAGATTTTATTCAATGATGTGATTCTACACTAAATACCTTGCTTCATTAACCAATCAGAATGTGAGATTTTATTCAATGATGCAATTCAAAGGAGAAATTAGATGTGAGTCATGTTGACCTGGGGGTCAAAGGGTTAATTATCTCATAACAAGTAAAACATGGTTAAAACCAACCAAGTATTCCACAAAGGAGACCTGCCCATCTTCATTTATAATCATATACTGCAGTGAGAGAAAACCTCTTCCATCCATTCTGATGGAGATTTTACTTGAAAGTTGCAGTGCCTTGGTAGATGGCTTCAGAAGGCTGATCCTATATCTAAGTACACAGGGAGAATTCAAGTCAGATTTGAGTGTCTAAATGTAGTTGCATCGAGTTTTATTCCCATCCAATCAAAGCTAATTCAAGCATGAACTAGTAGTTTTTTAGCAGCAAGAAAAACTACTATTTACTGTTTTCAAAATATCTCTTCCTTCAAGAGACATTCAAGTTCATATGCAATTAAGCTAAGTGAGGACATAATGAAGTGAACCACAATTTTGCTTAAATACAAAGACAAAGGTACCTCTGAGTCAGCCAAATTGTTTCAGACATTTTTGATTCCCAATCTTCAATAATTTTTTTTGTTTTTCACATACCTGTTTGTTTGTGTTTGTTGACATTCAAATGACTCCACCATATCAGAATCTTTTGGAAAATCAGACTGCAAGATTAAAGCCAATTTACATATTCGTTCAATTTCTATTATTGAAGAAGACACAATAAAAACTATGACAGTCTTGTAGACCAAACAGTTCACTGCCCCTCCTCCCTTGGTAGAATAGTCTTTCTTTCCTACTATCTACAGTGAAAGTAAACCTTTACCCTTTAGGTACCAAGATCAAATTCAGTGACTGTCCTTTCTAGTTGACAGACATTTCCGTTGTTAAAAAGACAAAGAAAATTTGGTGCTTTATTAGATCATACCCTCCAGGTGATACTCTAATTAGTTTTATCACCTGTTGGGGTGATGTTTAAAAGTGGATGGGAGAAGTTACACATTGGTCACTTATGGATGTTACCCTTGACACCCTAGCATCGATCAGTATGCATTTTCCCCATGCTATTCTCTATACATTTTCTAAGGTGCTGACAAGGAGAATTTGTTTCACAATCAAGAGCTTCTGGAGGGTTGCCGAAGGGGGATGTTGAAGCTTCTTATTGATTGCCGCATTACACACCAACTCAAAAGTTACTCTTGAAGTGGTAACAACGCTGAATGTGAGAAGTTTAGACTAGAATCACCAAACCTTACATGCATACTTCCTGCATATCCAAAGGTTGACAGTCTAAAGTAAGGGTTGTCTGGTGACATCAAAATTTGTAGTACTTCACTTGTCATGTCAAGTTCATTGAAGGCCTCCTTCAAACACTCAGACTGTAATAAGCAAAAATAAATCATTTTCTTGATTTGATCAATCATAAACAAACCAGGGCAAGATTTTAGCCAGGGCCTTGAAAAGTTGTATCTGACAAGTTAATGGCAGATATACTCAACATTGAAACAAAGATCCTTCCATACAAAAATTGTTTATGAGTTGCTTTAGAAACCTTGCCCCAAAAGAAATATTTTCCTTTCTTACTTTCATAATAATCTTGTTCAATACTTCTGCACTGCTAAAGTCAAAATCTAATGTTTCATCAGGCTCTTGAGTCTGAATGCTGCAATCTGTCAAGACACCACCTTCCTCTAGCCTTTGAACATAGAGCAAAATGTAAAATTTCAGATTACAAATAAATAAATTCATAAAATAGATATGGCACATTAATTATGAAATCAATAAATTTTACTAGTAACCAGAACTACGATATTACAGAGGACATCATTAACTCCTTTGACTATTTCAATCATTAACTGAAACTTCAAAGGCCAGAAGAGAATCAGTGGGTTGCAGTTAAGTGTACCATAGCTAATGTATGCTAGCTCTCTGCTGTGGTTCTCTTCTTGAGGGAGAAGCATGATAAAAACCACTGAACCCCCCCCCCCCAAATACTCACATGAGAATGAGTGGTGAGCCATATCCCGCATAACACATCTTCATAGCAGTACAAGTTCCTGTATCTTTGGAGGAGCCAAAGATATTGAGACATTCCTGGTTACAAGAATGAATAAAAATTAAATTGTTAATTCTTGGAAAAAATATCTACATGTGCACAGGTCTTTCTATATTATATAAAAGATCCAATCTCATTTATCCCTGGCTTAACAAAATGTGGAGTTACTGGAAAATGAGATCAGATTATGAATTTTGGTATAAATCTTTATTAGGAATTCATAAAGTGGTGTGAATAGCCTTGCATTAAACAGGCCTCCAGTCCAGGGGGGAGTGACAGTATTCTTGGTCACTTAATGCATCTGAAACAGGAATGAATTCCAGCAGGATGGGGCCTCTGGCAAGTAACACACTTTATCATAAATTATTGTTTCCAGTAATGAGGTCTGCAATGAAGTGGAAGTGTAACAAGCTTCTGCAGGAGGCTCATTCAGGAAGAAGAACAATAAAAGAGTATAATTCAATTTAATTGTAACTTTAATTTTACTACCAGTAAAACGTTGAGGTTTATCCGGAAAGTGGCACTCTCTTCTTTGAAAACAAACTCCTGGAAGATTCCACTTTGCACAAAGGCATTGGCCTGTACACACTTTGCATCTTCAACAGTAACCTTGATACCATTGCTACTCACAAAACACGTGGCTGACTATGATACAGTACAGAAAGAAAAATTCTTTATAAATGCGGCTATTTTCATCTAATATGGTTATCCAAGAAAATGAAAACAGAATCACGTTTTCTAAAAGAAGTAGTAGCTCGGTGAGTTTCCTCATGCTATCAAAAAAAAAAAGTCCTGAGTCAGAGTCAGTTGCATCAACCTTTTACTATAACGATCCTTGGGAACCACAGTGGGATAATGCTTAGTCAGTGGTGGATCTAGTGAAGGGGCACAGCAGTGGCCACCCCCCTGCCCTCGCTCATTTTGGGTAAAAAAATAAACGCAGAGGGAAGAAAATCCACCAGGTGAACACACAAACAAAAACGCCCTCCCCCCCTTAGCTCGAAGTCTAGATTGACTGATAGGCTTTAGTACAGACTTTGCCTCCTACCATTCTTCCCTCCTAATAGAAACTCTGAGAGCTCGTTGTCTCCACCGTTACCGTACATTTCTTTGTCTTAATGTTTATACATTCCAGAAATATGCTATTCCCTAGTTGATAGTTTTACATCTTCTCACTACCACTCTGTTCAACACTAATTTGAAAATTTGAGGAGAATTTACAAATTATCACTCTCGAGATTCAAAGGACTAGATCTACAACATATCTATGTTACGTCTTTTACATGTACATACCTCTTTGAAATGTACAGCTTTCAAAATGTTTAGAAGATTACGCGCGTTGTCCAGCTTAGCCACTAGGATATAGCGATTATCATCGCCACTTTGCTGTGTGAGCCTAGACATCTCATTTCACACCTTTTATTGTTTTGCCAAGCTTTTCCTAAATTGAAAATCCCCGCGAATTATGCGCTATTTTGTTCTGAAGTGTGCGCGTAATCTGGGGCTAGCGTTTGGTAACCGCACATGTTTTGAAGACCTTAGTATCCATTCCTTTACGTGAGACAACATGGCGGATTTTTCTTCAACTTTGACAAACATTATTTAGGTTGCAGTAACCTTCCGTGCTAAAGAGTAGGGGTTGCTCACATATAGGGTGCAAGCAAATGCTACCTGACTGAAACCTCAGACCAAGTAAAATGGTATGTTTATGGAACTGTTGGTGTCATTGTCCAAGTTGTATACTTGCAATTGAATTTGGCGAAAGTTGATCTTTCTCTCTCTTTTTTTTCCATAAGATTCGTCTGTGCGCGCTGAATGATGATTCAAGTGAGGAGAGCGACCACGAACCAACACAGGAGAGTGTCAAACAAGCTAAGGTAGGGAGTATTCAGCTGCAGCAGTACTGTTGATAAAGTAATTGTGAATGGAAGAGAAATGAGGAAATAAACGAGAAAAAACAAACACATTAAAGTAGCTTGGCAAGAGTACCATATAACCCCATACATTAATTATGCATTCAGACTAGTAGACTTTGTTTTTAAAGTTTTATCCTCAAAGACAAAGAAGTGAAATGCATAATTAATGATGGGGTTATATGGTACTCTTTCCAACTAGCTTTGTCAAGGGAGGTATGTTGTCTTATGAATACTTTTTAGTCTGATTTTAGTAGCTGCACTCATTGTGTTGTGCTTTTTCAATAACACACCTCACTCAGGCAATACATATATCTTATTAACCAAGCGCAAGGGCTGTACTGGGAGAATATTGGCCTGAGGTCTTGACAGTATGGACCGAGCACAGTGAGGTCCGTACAAAAAAGACCGAGGGCCGATATTCTTCCAGTACGGTCCCGAGCAAGCTTGGTTAATAAGAGATTTATTATACGACTGAAGTGCAAAAGGGACACAAGTGCGGTATCATTCGGGACCATTCGGGACAGTGCCTAGTCCAATACTGAGAGAATATTGACCAGCAATAGAGCATTTTGATTGGTTGATTTTAGTTATTGGCCCTCTGACTGCCCGAGTCATGTAATAAATCTGTTTTCATAGGAGTACAGTCTGTTTAGTATGGTGGGTAACAATATCAGACCTGATGCATGTAAAGCATTTCTTAGCTGCATGGAATACAACCTTAATACTTGCATGCATGGCTGTAGGGCTTTCTCTTATTTTACAGCTGCTGCGTACAATGTTGTGAGTCTGTTGTGAAAAATCAGTGTTATGACAAGTAGACTTGCATGTACATCTGCCATACTCTGCAGACTGGCAAGGAGACTGAACACCTTTTCGTTTAGGTTTTTGATTGAGTTATGGTGAACTGTCATGGAAAACTGTCAAAATATTTAGAGGGAGTATGGTGGGCAACTTACATCTCATTCAAGGGGAGTGGCAGTACATTTATACTCCTAAAACTACTTGCAACTTGATTCGCGCTTACGATGGGAAGTGTTACTTAACGTGAAGGTTACTGATGTACAGAAAGCCGATTTATTTTTGGACTGGTTGCCAATGGTAACAGTCAAACTGCAAAGCAAATAATTTGAATATACCAACAAAGTTGAAATGGTAAATTGGCCACCGTTACGATTATAAAAGCTGATGTTTCGAACGTTAGCCCTGTGTTGGAGCAAAGGGGTAATGCTCAAAATGCTCAACGAAGGGCTAACGCTTGAAACGTCAGCTTTTATAATCATAACAGTGGCCAATTTACCATTTCAACTTTGTTGATATATTCAAATTATTTCGTTACCCCCACTGACACAGCCCCTAAACAGTTTCTTTAGAAACTATCAGCCTTTATGCAAAGCAAATAGATTGATTGCATTCTAGATATGATATAACATTTTAAGGGTTGAAATTGCAATGAAATGTTACCTACAATTCTCTCTGGCAGTCCATACATCTCTACATGTTCTTTTTGCAGATGTCTTCTGTTGACTGTTAGACCAGTATAAGATTTGTCACGTCTATTTAAATAAAAAGGGCTTATCCGTCCCCAGATGCCCTGTGACAGCATTCTGGAGCCAAAATGGAATAACTATACAAGGGGGTTATTTATATGAAGTATATGTTAAAAATTATTATTACATTAAGTGCAAATCCCAACTTTTAGGTCAACTGAACCAAGGAGAGACAGTAGGGACATGGTAGAAATCCTTGTACATCCTGTGCACTCATTTTCAGTTCAGCCAGACAGCTGTTTGGTAAAACATTTAATTATTTAATCTGATATTGGTTTAACAGGAATCAGAGGCTCTCGAGTTGTACAATAAAGGCCTGGCTTTGCAGCAGAAAGGAGATTATACAGCATCTGAAGAGGCATACAATCAGTTATTAAATTCTGCTTTGGTCAAAGAGGTTAGCAGAAGGCTTGAGAACAATTTTTTTTCAGCAATGCGGATTTTGATTTAGGTATAGATGTGCTACTTATGTTCTGTTATAGTTTGTAGCTCTTAAATTTGTATATTAAGCATCCACTAAAGGTCAGTGTGGGTGGGGCTCATTAGCCTTGGTCGGCAACCCACCTAGGAGACGTAAACTCCAAAGTAAAACCTACTGTCACCGCTGTCACCGTCCCAGCTTGCTAGGCCATGGCAGATGGACCTCATGCTCAAAGGGTGGGGCCAGTCTGCGCACACTGTACTTCACCAAAAAAAATCCTTAGCGCAGGCCGAAGGACACATCCACGTTCTGTGTCCAACCATTCCAAGCCTTGCAGTGATGGGAAAGGGGCGAAAGTGGCAGGTGGAAGATGTCACTGGAAGCCATAGTCCTGATCCTGCATGCAAACGGTTCAGGAGGGATGGTCGCCTGGTTGTCATCCTGGAGGTGACGACACGACTCAACAACATCCTGAGTGACCAGGCAGCCCCATTTAGAGAGAGCACTGCCTGCTCCACATGGAGAGGGGCGATAGAAAAGGTTCGCCTAAAGAAAGCTCGCCTCCTCATCACCACCCGGTTGGCTAGTGGCAGTCAACGGGCATCTTATCGTGCAGCCGACCAAGCAAGAAATCACTAAACAAAAACAAACAGGCCCTGAATGTAGCCTGCTTGAAGGTCAGGACTATGCTCGACATGGCTGACAGCAACTGTCTGGAATGCCGTTCAGCCCTTGTGGCTCACGAACTCTCTCGCCTTAACATCGACATAGCAGCTCTCAGCAAGGTCCGCTTTGCTGACGAGGGCAGCCTCAAAGAACATGGCGCTGGCTACACTCTCTTCTGGTCTGGGAAAACATCAAAGGAGAGATGCCAGTCAGGAGTGGGACTAATGGTGAGGAACTCCATCACCTCCAAACTTGATGGCCTACCCACAGGCCACTCAGACTGCATCATGTCCATGTGCCTACCACTAGAGAGCAAGCAACATCTCACACTCTTCAGTGTCTACACCCTAACCCTTCTGGCAGACCCTGCGGACAAAGACAGCTTCTATTCCGATCTGCACAGACTTTTATACAACACCCCTGCAGTCGACAAGGTCCTCATTGCTGGCGACTTTAATGCAAGAGTTGGAAAGGACTCCAAAGCTTGAAAAGGAGTCCTCGGAAGACACGGCATTGGAAACTAATGACAACAGGCATCTCTTGCTCAAGCTCTGTACAGAGCACCAGTTCATCATTACCAACACAATCTTCCAACAGAAAGACAGCCTGAAAACAACCTGGATGCACCCTCGTTCAAAACATTGGCATCTACTTGACTATGTGCTCATGCGCCGGAGAGACCTGAAAGACGTTCTACACACAAGAGTGATGCCCAGTGCTGAGTGCCACACTGACCACCGTCCTGTACACTGCAAGCTCAAACTGTAGTTTAAACCCAAACCAAAGAAGATAGGTATCCTTGTGAAGAAACTCGACATCAGCAGTCTGTGCCAAGAGGAGGTGACAGCCAAGTTCCAGGCAGACCTGCAGCTGAAACTCGACGAATTCCCCCAAGCTGTTGACCCCACTCCTGACACCCTGTGGGAGAACCTGCAATCGGCCATCCTGAAGACATCTGAAGAGGTTCTTGGGTACTCGAAGAAGAAGAACCAGGACTGGTTTGATGAAAATGAAATGGAAATCCAGGACTTACTAGCAAAGAAGAAGGCAGCTCATCATGCCCACCTAGCACAACCGACTTGTCCTGTGAAGAGGGCTAACTTTCGACGCGCATGTAGTGCTCTACAGCGCAGACTCAGAGGGATAAAGAACAATTGATGGGACCACCTGGCTATGGAAACTCAGCTGTGTGCTGATGCAGGTGACTATAGAGGCTTCTACGAGACACTGAAAGCAGTGTATGGCCTTACCCACCAGGTCCAGAGCCCCCTGCGCAGCTCAGACGGTCAGGTTCTCCCCACTGACAACACCAGCATCCTTGCTCGCTGATCTGAACACTTCTAGAGCCTCCTCAGTGCTAAGCGCACTGTGCAGGCCTCTACCATTGATCTTGTTCCTCAACTCTCACTCAAAGAGGAGTTCGATGAACCCCCCACCCTCAATGAACTGAGAGTAGCCATAAATCAACTCAAGAATTGCAAAGCAGCAGGAGTTGATGGCATTCCACCAGAAATCTGGAAGAATGGGGTCCGGCACTCCTGCACAAACTTCATGTACTCCTCGTCTGTTGCTGGGAGCAGGGCAAGCTGCCACAAGATCTTCGTGATGCTACTATCATAGCCCTGTACAAGAACAAGAAAGGGCTCTTTCTATTATATGGCCTGACCTTCCATATGAACATACGCTTGAAAAGGCCGCCATTCAGACCTTGTCGGCATGCCGCGCAGCTGCATGCAACCAGTTTATTCATAAAATTTGCCCAGGCCACCCCTCATACCCCCATATTCATGAGCGGGTACTTCACAGCACAATGCAAATGTGTCTGCGATCAGAAAAGGGCGACAAGAAAAGGGCTCTTTCTATTATATGGCCTGACCTTTCATACGAACATACGCTTGAAAAGGCCGCCATTCAGACCTTGTCGGCACGCCGCACAGCTGCCCCATATTCATGACTGGGTACTTCACAGCACAATGCATATGTGTCTGCGATCAGGAAAATCTTCTCACCGCACACTTGTCAGAACTGAGCGATTTAAAAATTTCGTTACCATTAAGTATCAACCTGTGTAAAGTATTGTGTGTATCTATTCATTTAGGTTTCCAGTGTATACATTTTTAAAACTGTACCAGTAATTCAGCCTTAGGCTGCAAGTGGTCCGAAATAAACTATAAAAAATTATTATTATTATTATTATATTATTATAACAAGGGTGTAAAGTCTGACTGCTCCAATTACCAGGGCATCACACTACTTTCAGTCGCTGGCAAAATACTTGCCAGGATCCTGCTTAACAGGCTTGCACCAACCATTGACGAAGAAAACATCCCCAAGAGCCAGTGTGGCTTCAGAGCCAACAGAGGCATGATGGACATGGTGTTCATGCCCCGCCAACTTCAGGAAAAGTGCCATGAACAAAACTCAGGAAGACAGAGGTCCTTCACCAGCCTGCCCCTCAAGTAGAATATCGCCCTCCCCACATCAGCATAGGCGACACAGAACTGAAATCAACCCAGCAGTTCACCTACTTGGGTTGCACCATCTCCTCCGATGCCAAGATGGACAAGGAAATAGACAACAGACTGGCAAAGGCAAATAGTTCTTTTGGCAGACTATACAAACGAGTCTGGAACAACAAGAACCTGAAAAGAAAAACAAAGATCCATGTCTACAGGGCTGTTGTTCTCACCACCCTTCTCTACGGCTCTGAGACATGGGTCACTTGCCGCAGCCACATCCACCTCCTCGAGTGCTTCCATCAGCGCTGCCTGCACACCATCCTCAACATCCACTGGTGTGATTTCAGCACCAATGTCGAAGTCCTGGAGCAGGCTGAGATTCCAACATTGAAGCCATGATCCTGAAGCACCAGCTCCGATGGGCTGGTCCTGTTTCCCGAATGGAAGACCACTGCCTACCTAAGATTGTCATGTATGGTGAACTCTCAACCAGACAACATGAGAGAGGGGCTCCAAAGAAGATTTTCAAGGACAGCCTAAAGAAGTCACTCAGCACCTGCAACATCAACCACAAAGAGTGGTCTGACCTGGCTACAGACCGTGGTACCTGGCGCCACACAATCAACCAAGCCACCGCTCAATTTGAGGAGGATAGATGTGAGGTACTTAAAGACAAGTGACAGAGGAGGAAGGCCTGTGCCGCCTCCATCTTCACTCCGGACACCACCTTTAGCTGCAGATATTGCCCACAGATCTGCCTTTCCCGCATTGGTCTGGTCAGCCACAAACATGCCTGCAGCTGACGTCAATGTGGACAACCTTTTTAATCTTCGTTCGTGACGTCAAGCCAACAACAACAAAGGTCAATGTTCTAGGTCTGTTATCTTTCTGTTAGAAGCAGTTTTTCTGTGAAATTAATGTGAGCTAAGGGGTTTCCTGAAATAAGTAATTCAAAATGTTATAAAAAAACAAGACTGCACGTAATACTGTCTTTAACAGGCTCAGCCACCAGATGAAGATGCTGGATTGGTTGAACCTGGTCATGTATTGAAATACTCAGCTTACAAGAATCTAGCTTCATTAGCAGAGAAGAGAGAACAGTGGGAAAAATCCATAGATGCATATCTCCAGGTGACATAGTTGAAACAATTTATTATTCCATGCTTTATTTTGGTTAACCACCAGAAATGTAAAATTGTTTCAAGATTTTTTTGTTAGGCAAAACCAGAACAGAGGGATTCATCGATTCAATCAAGACAAACCAACTGCATTTCAGTCAATTTCTTCTACATTATAGTCTTTT
This sequence comes from Stylophora pistillata, assembly GCF_964205215.1. NCBI lineage: Eukaryota > Metazoa > Cnidaria > Anthozoa > Scleractinia > Pocilloporidae > Stylophora > Stylophora pistillata. The sequence goes on from NC_142531.1 coordinate 2,095,364, forward strand.
TTTTTTTTAATTTTTATTGTTTCCAACAGATTTTGGCAATTATTATTATGGTTTGCACAGTGGAGTATGCCCTGACCAACTGACCTCTCTAATGAGACACTTTTGCCTTACTGTGTTTGTTTTATCTGCAGGCTGTTGCCCTCGATGATTCAGATGTGACAGTATGGTATCATCTTGGAATGGTAGCACTGAAGACATTTGATCTTTGCTTGGCTCGACACTCATTTGAGGAGGTTTGTATTGCCTTTGAAGTAAATTACCAGGTTATAACTTACAGCATTTGATTTGAAGACATTGATACAATTCTTTCAATTCATCAAAATTCTCCTTCAAAGTGAGTCTCAGAAGAATACATGTAAAGGGAACTGGTCACAAGCTCTGGGCCTCACTATTGAGTTGATTTATAATATATCAAAACTAATCTTAGACTATTAATCTTTTCATTCATTAACAGAAAGCAAGTTTTTTTAAAGTTATACTATTTGACTGTTTTCATTTCAGTTCTGTAACAGACATTATTTTTCTTTTTTTTTTTTGGCTCCAGCATTGGTAATGGTTTGAATTAAAGAATAAAGTAAATTTTGAAATTTAACCTTGGTTTGAAAAATTCAAAAAAAAAGAAAATGTTTGAAAATCCAACTTTACCTGGTAGTTCATCAAAGGGTTGTTCACTTCTCTCAAGTCTTGGGCTTTACCACTCACCAACCTTTTTAAGGGTGATTATGAATGTACTGTCAACTGTTACATTAACAGTGACAATTTTATATATGTATTTAGTATAATTTCAGAGCTGAGCAAAGAGTTTCCAGCAATCTCATTGGTCGAGTGGTTCCTTATATGACGCTATATAAGCCGCTCCACGCAGCTTATATAAAATGTTGTAATAAAATGTTAATGAATGTTACTAAAATGTTATATATTTTAGAAATTTCTCTGTTGTTCAGCTCTGAAATTATACTAAAAACAATTATTTGCCTCAGGTTTGGTGAATATTGTCAAATAATCCCCTCGACTTCATCTCAGGGATTATTTGACGATATTCACCTCACCTTCGGCGAATAATTGTTAAATATTGCATAGATTTTATATTATTATATTACTTAGCTATTTTATTGTATTCTATTTATATTAATTATATTAGACCAGTTAATTGTATCATATGATTGTAAATAGTCAATTCATATTTAATTTACTCATTGTAAATGCATCGAGACTCAGCTATATGTGTACTAAGAACAGTAATTAAATTAGATAAATTATCAAAGATAATTACAGCAAGATGCTTTTATGATTTTCTACCTTGTTTTCTGTCTTATCTCACAAAGGGTTTGAAGTGCAATCCAAAGCACTGGCCTTGTTTAGACTTGCTCTGTACAGTGCTATATGCCATTGGGGATTACTACAGTAAGTTGTTTATTGTATGCTTCCCTACATTTGGAATTTAACCCTTTACACCCTAACATCAGTATTCTTATTCTCCCAACTGTGCTCTTTACATTTCTTATTGTTTGGACAATTAGGAGAATATGTTTGACAGTCAAGGGCTTCATTAATTGGTGATCATTTCCTTAATTCTCATGACCTTTATATTTGATTCAAGGGTGATTTTGTAAGGGGAAATTAGAGGCCTGTAAAAGTTTTTCTCAAGTTCAACACCTCAGTATTTGGACAATATCTTTTTCTGATAAACAGCATGCCTAGTTATGATCTCAAAGGCCCTAGAGAGGGATGAAGAATATCCTAAAGGCAAGTTTTGTTATTCATATATAATGGAAGTATTTTTTCAAAATTTAAGGTTGTTTTTGTCCAGTTGTAGTCATTTTATTTTGATCACAGACTATAGATATATGCCATTAACTTGACTTTGATTTGTTACATGCATGCATGTAATTCTTGCTGCACTTTTCTTATCAGATTAAATCTTCAGATAAGCTTTTTTCTATGACATTCTTGGAAATAATGTTATATACCCCAGTAGTTTTTAAGTGTGCAGTATAAAAATATTCAATATTTGATTCCAATAGTTAACTGTTACTTTTTTCCCAGGTATAGCTTTGAAGAATCAGATATTCTCTGAGGAACCACCACTCAAGAGAGAATCACAACATCTGAGGTAAACTATCAAACACAACAGAGGCTGTTGTTTGGTGTTTGACTACTGGATATTTCAAATCTTTTACTTTAAAATCTTCAGGAGGGAAAAAAATTAGATGATAATGACAAGCCATTACCCATTTCTATATGGTATTTGGTCTGGAAAGTAAATTTCAGTGTTTGGTGTGACTTACTTGAAGTAAGGTTTTCCCTTACAATTAGGTAGTCAAAGTGATCGTAATATTATTAATATTTATTCATTTATTTATGAAATTTTGACAGTACATTGAAATGTATGTTTCTCATAGAAATCTATTTAACATGTGCTATGCAATGAGTGAGGAAGAGAAAGGAAATGAAGAAAAAAAGGTATGCTTTCATCGTATTCATGTGTTTATATTTTATTTTATGATTTTCCTTTATTTATTCATCTGGCCCTGGTAATAGACATCACTAGTCAGGACATTAATTTTTACTTTTTTCCTTTGTTACAGTTTGTGAATGAAGCTGTTCATCTCAGGGAACAGAGATTAAAACTTGTAGAAGCCGACAGGGCCCCTCCCCCTCCTTATTCGCCTGTCAAGACTCTGACCTCACACACGTAAGAAATGATGGCCATTGAAGTGGAGTGGTTTTGATAAAGTTGTTGATGGCATGGTGAAAACAAGTTCCTTTCTTTTAATTTTTTTTTCTTAAGGTGGGCAAGTCTGGGTGAATGCTTTATTGCTCTGTATGATCACCTGACATCACCAGAAACTCCTCAGGTATTGAAGCATGATTACTTTTGCCTGTGTTATGGTTTGTCGCATATCATATTCTCCTGAAGATCATTAGTTTGTAAATCATGAGCTGGAAGCTCTTGTATTCTCCGAACATCCCATGTTTGTTATTATGCTGATAAACTGATAAAAAGTGTGGTCTATTGCTTTTATGAAATAACTATGGGTTTACCAGTGCAATGAGCGATAGGTTTTGACCAATCAGGGTGCTTAATATATTATTGCAGTAATTTTATAACATGTAATTATTTTATACAGTCAACTAAGTTTTTACAGTTTGAAATAAAAAAAAAATAAAAACAAAGTGTGGAAGAAACACAACAATGTGTAGTTGCTGTTACAGCATTGGGTGCGTACTTAAGTTTGTTACAATGGATGTACAATGTAATTTTGTTTGATAATGATAATAAAATTGCTCCCAGTTATTGGTGACTAGAAGAGTCTACATTAAAAGAACATGACTGCGTAACAGTATCAAATGATACCTGGCAAAACCCCAGTGACAGCATTGTGGTTATTTGTACATGATTCCATTTTGTTGTATTCTCCCAGCCACTTGGTCGAAGAGTTGATTTGGAGGAGTACTACAAAGCAATTGTCACCCCAAGTATGTTTTATTTCTTCCTTGTTGTTCTTCTAAGTCTGTACACTATCATTTATTACTAGTTCAGAGTACTACCTGCTGAAAATCAGTCTGCATTTAATAACAGTGTTTTCCTTTTCTTTGTTGAAGACATCTCTATGTCCTACCGAGCATCTGTTGTTAAAGTGCCAGATTATTCAAGTTCTAGTTTTTCTACGGAGGGATTTTCAGTATACAAGAATGTCCAGACAGGTATCTATCAGGGATTATATCCAAACAGCGATATTCAACGACCTGCAGGTTTGGCAGTCATGATAGACAAGAATGGTATTTCCTATGGAGGGGAGGATTTGAGGTGTATTTGTTGTTACTAACAAAGGAGTTCAGACAGATGCCTATTTACATTACATGGAAAAATTAGGATGAATTGCAAATGTAGTATAATTTTAAAAGATATCACTTGAAGTTAACCAAACGTGGATGGTTTTGTTCTTAGGTGAGAATGACGAAAAGAGCAAAAAAGGACCAAAAAGAAAGAAACCACCTCCAAGTGCCATTGATGATTTCCTTCCTAAGAGAAGATCAGCAAGGGTGAGATGGAATTTGATTGCAAACTAAGATTATTTAATCCCTAAAGGAAGTTCAAAGTTAGCAGCAGTCTTTTCTGCAATCATTGTATTAAAAACTCAGTGTCTGGTAGTGGATCCTCTGAGAAACATTCCTTTTATTATTTCATTTCTGAGCACACTTAAAGAGAAAGCATTAAAATATTGCTTTTCTTATTTCACTTCAAAGGTGAGAACAAACAAAAAGAAAGAAGAGGAAATTAACTACAGGGAATTGGTGCAATCATTTATTCCTTCATTATTCAGGTTTGTTTAGCTGAGGACAGTGTAAAAGTGGTTCAAAATTCTTCTTTACTCCTTCACATCTAGGAATAAACACAAATACAAATCATGGGAAGATTAAGTTATCAGTGACTTTTAGCTTCCCAATAGGTCCTCAAGTAGGAAACACATTTTTCTGCTCCTGAGAAGATGCTATACCCCTTGCGCACCTCTGGCAGACCTAGCCTGTTGCCAGCTTGCATTGCTCAGACAAGGCCTAATCCTTTCCTGTGGGCAAAGAAATGCTCATACCAAATTGTTACTAATGAGGGCTGTTGAAGGCTAGCAGCTAATATGATTGCATTATAATTTCCATATAGTCTGGCTGATTGATATTATTTAGTCCTTTAATAGAATCCCAGCATACCTTTCATTTGATACTTTTTTGCTGCATTCTGCTTTTTTAGAGTTAGAAGATGAAAACCTTTGCAGTAACCTATTACTTACAGTTTTCCATTTTATTGATCACATGGAGTGGATTTAATTTTTCATTTCCTTTAATTCCCAGCAGTTATTAGTTTTGGCATTTTTTCTTCAGACCCAGTGTCAGTGTTGATGATGAAAGTAGCCAGGAGAGTCTCACAGATGGCTTGCAGTTAAGTCAAAGGTGTGAGACCTTATGAATGCATAACTCTCTTAATTTTTTGTAGATTACACCATTCTTGGGATTCCTGCATAGAGAGATCTTTGGAGCACACATCAACATTCCTGATGAAGATTATTATCAAATCTGATGTTATAAAATCTTACACAAATTTTGCAGGATGTTTGCAAGATTTAAACAAGATCTTATTGACAATTTTCAGTAAGAAATTTATCAACTGAAGATCTTAAAAAAACAATCTGCAAAATTGAAACATAATTATGGTTCAATCCATTACTGAAAATCCACTCTTTTTTTTTTTTGTCAATTGTAGAAGCAGCCAGTCACAAGCCTCTGAAGGGAAACATGGAGAGGGTAAGACATACAATTGACTTCACTAGCCTATTATGTGCTCACTTAGGTTTGTTAACCATACATTACTACCATACACTTACATGTAATGGCATGACTGTCATCTAAATTGTTATGATTTGGTTTGCAAAACCAGCTGACAGGAACAATTATGATGAAGTGATCACTGGGGAAGCTGAAGCCTTAGACATTCTCACCTTTGTCAAAGAACACATGGAAAATGGGTGGGTTACAATTTCTATGTAGGTGGATTAAAGAACCTCTAGTCCTGTAAAAAATTGTGCTACATATTACATTCTTGAGAATATAATGTTGAGAAATGTACCAGCAATAAGTGCCATTTTTATGTTTATTTTGCTTTGTTTCAACTATGGGCTCAGGTTAACTGTGGTGCTTAATATATCTTTTGCCTCACCTGTCTCTACTCTTGCTCCATGCTTTCTTTCTACTTATTCTGATGTTAATGTTCAAAGTTCCTTGATTTTGATTGACTTTGCTAAATAGCAAAACTGACTGCGATGTAGATCTGTAAGAATGTTCAATGCTAGAACTTGAAAAAAAAAAAAAAAGCCAAGGGTGACACCCATCCAATTTCTCCCTGCAGTATTCTCCCCGAATGACACATTGACATTGTGAAAAGAAAGGAAATGATTGCCAACTAAAAACCCTCTTGATTGTGAAACAGATTAGTTAGCACTATTGGAAGTGTATTGAGATCGGTATGAAGAATGTCCATACTGATGACAGGGGTGATGTTAATCATTAGACCTAATCCTCACACTGACAATGTTTTCCCTACTTATACAACAGTGGGATCATTGATGTAATGAATCAATATGGGATATGCCTTGCAGCTCAAAACAACAAGAAGTGGTGAGTGGCAATTGACTTTGCTGTAATTTTCCCTAGTTGGTTAAGGAAATGGATAGAAATAAGGGCAGTGATAAAGGTACTTATTACATGACTCGGGAAGTCAGAGGGCCAATAACTAAAATCAACCAATCAAAACGCTCTATTGCCGGTCAATATTCTATCAATATCGGACCGGGCACTGTCCCAAATGATACCGCACTTGTGTCCCTTTGAACTTCAGTTGTATAATTAATAAATCTCTTATAAACCAAGCTTGCTCGGGACCATACTGGAAGAATATTGGCCCTTGGTCCGTACCATCAAGACCTCGGACCGATATTCTCCCAGTACGGCCCTCGCGCTTGGTTAATAAGATATATTTCCTTCTTACCTCTGTGGCCCTTGATCTTCTCCCAAAGCCAGCATCACTCAACCCCTCACCTGCACATTGACTTTGTGTTTGGTTCCTCCTCTTTCTTGGAAGATCCTTTTCTGTTTTCTTCACTTTTTTTTGCCCACTGCAAAAAAATCTACACTCCCAAACTCAAGTTTACAGAAGAAGCAATGGACAACAAGTCACTTTGTGGATTTCCTCTTCTAAATACAATTTTTCACCTGATCCAATTCAGAATCTTTTTTATGCTTTGATTTCTGTGTTATTTAAATTGTTTCTGAATTTGTAATTATGAAACTGTTGAACAGATGTGATCTTTAGGAGGTAAATAAAATGATGAAATAAATCTAGTCAAGTAGTGTAATTTTTTTTGTTCATCTTTTTTTTTAGGCCCTCAGCCTTGGCAGATGTCTTTCTCAAGACCTATCAAAAGATGAGGAAACATGTTATTCTTCCTTCTGAATTTTGGTGAGTCTTCCTCCTACCATAATGTCTTTGCTACAAGAATTGTTTCCAGGTATAACACTTCATAGTAAAGTCTGTTTAGGAGCCTAGTGGCCCATTAGGCCGGTGCTTAACTCCAGTTTCTGTAGCATGAAGCAACTAGGAGTATTTCTACTCCTCCCTGGATGGGATGCTAGTCCATCACAGGGTTACCCCCAGCATTAAATTGCCGGTACCCATTTATACACCTGGGTGAAGAGAGGCACTGTGAGAGTAAAGTGTCTTGCCTAAGAACACAGCACAATGTCCCGGCCAGGGCTCGAACCCGGACCACTCGATCCAGAGTCGAGCGCACTAACCATGAGGCCACCGCGCCTCCACATAACACTTCATAACATGCTGCAATTTCCTAAGCTTAGTTATTACTCAATGCTGATGACAGTTTACAATGTGAAAAGAAAGGCTGTATTTGTCTTCTTTTTGGGTGGAACTAAGGGCACTATATAGTTCTGTTTTTCTATTTTGTTGTTACAGTGATGATCAAGATTCCCTATATAGGACAAGAATGGCAAAGGTATAGTTATGTTAACTCATTACACCCTACATACATAAACTTTATTTCCATTCGGATTTATAAATAGCACTAGATCTGCTAGTATCTCCGAACATATAACTACAAACAAATGACAATAAGTTTAAAATCAAAAGACTCTTATAAAACCTCATATAAAAATGCTAATAATTATATACTAATCCCCACTAGATATATAACTCCTAATAGCACGTTTAAAAACTGCTAGAGTGTCTGACATTCTTAATTCATCTGATAAGCTATTTCATGCAGAGGCAGCAAGATACCTGAAAGAGTGAAGTCCAAAAGTTGTGGTCTTTATCAGAATGCATATTCTCCATACAGTTCTCTACGCATTTTTACCGTATTGACAGGGAGAATTGGTTCAACAATCAAGAGCTTTTCAAGATCTTTTCACGTACTCTTACGACCTTAGCGTTTGATTCAACAGTGATACCGTACGGAAAAAATTAGACGCTAGTCTCACTCTCTGAAGGGGTTAAGAAGTAAAGCGTGTGGAAAACTTGTTTTTCAGTCATTGTTTATGAAATGCTTCATTAACCAACAAGTTGTTTGTTTTGTTACAAGCTTGTACTTGTGGCCAGTGAGCTGACTCTTGACAAGCTCCTCACAGCAAAGTCAAAATCCTCGTCAAGCCTCTCACCTGCCAGTTCACCTCGTGGGTTAGTGAATGTGTTTGTGGCCTGTCTTGTTAGTTCCTATTTATTGTTTGTATGACATTTTCAGTTCGCTGTTTATTCTGTCTTTCATTTATTTTTTTCATTGACTGACAACTGATTGAGTGGGTTGCCGGTCGCTGATCTTGCCAGCCATTTACATAAAAATTGATCGTCAAATCTGGCACTTAAAATTTTCAATTCAGAGTTATATAGATGCATGGATGGTCTCTTGCAATTGTGGACCTCTGAAAGCATTACCCTGTGTCTTAAATATTTTCCTATGTTGAATTCTGTTGTGATTTTATAGTGGTGGTGCTGTTGTCTCGCCATGGAAAGTTGGCGGGTTTTCCAGTCAATATTTAGCAACAGATGTGGAGTATCTTCACCGCATTAGCTGTGATCAGAGCATTCATGGAGACTTCACCCTAGAAATGGCCATCAGAGGTAGTTGCATCACTTATGAAGATGTCATGGTGTGCCTTGAAATTTGCTGAACGGCGGGGTTATGTTTGAGGACAGATAGTCAGTGAACAAAACTAAAATGATCTGGATAGAAAGGCTGAAAGTAGCTAGTCTTGTGTAATGCAATCGTCCTTTTAACGAGAGCGCTTACTAGAACTGTGGACGTTGGACATTAACTGATGTTTTAATTAAGCATAGGCATCGTTAGAGTCAATTGAGTCCTGGGTGCAAATTATACACTGGGAGTACTTCTCTCTCGCCTCTTGCAAACCCTTCACATCAATATTCATATTCTCCCTACTGATATCTAAACATTTCATAAGGTGCTGACAAGGAGAATTTGTATAGCAATCCTGAGCTTCTTTAATTGGTGACATTTCCTTTTTCCTCGCGACCTTTAGAAATTGGATTTTAAGCGTGATACTGTATTGAGAAATTACACGTCAGTCATGAGGGGGCAAAGGAGGGGGCAAAGGAGGGGGGAAAGGAGGGGGCAACGGAGGGGTCAAAGGGTTAAATGTCACTGTCGTCGGAGATCTTCTTGAAATCAACCTGATTGTCACTTGCTTGTTTGATGCAGTAAACTGGATGCGAGCAAGATATCTTATGCTACAGGGTCAAATGGATTATGCCATGATGTACCTAGACAGGGTAAGTGAAGTTCCTATATCTCATGAAGGCGTAGACCACGAGCAGGTCCCATTTCCTAGCTTAGTGCATAGCTCGAGTCGAAAAAAAATCAGTGGAAAATAAAAAAGTGAGAGCTGTGCGTGGCAATTTCTTTTGATCTACGCGACAGACGATGCTGGAAAAGAGTGGCGATAAGACTATGAAAAAGCAGCAAGGAAAAAATTGCCGCCGCATTTTGTATCGTTTGGTCGAGTTGCAAATAGTTTTTTTCGTAGCAATAAAACTGTTCTGTATGTGAAACAATATTTTACCACGCATAAATACTGTATTATATATATTTCAGTCCAAGATGCTTTCTCTTCTTTCCTGCCTCAGACTTCAAAGTTTTTGGAGCTTAAGGTCAATTCCATCGAGGGACCCACCACGGTCAAGCTGGTGAACTGTAAAGTTGATAACCTTGTTACAATCGGTACGCGATATCTTGTATACAGTATTTCGTATAACTCTCAGATAGCAGAGCGCTTTTCGATTGATTGTCGTAAAACCAAAGCCAAAGTAATCACAAAGACGGATCAGAGCGAAGAAAAATACCCCTAATAACCAATGAGAACTCAACGTGAAAACAAACAAACTGCCTTAAAGCGCAGGAAAACGCTCGTTACCACGTCACGATTAGTTTCAGTTCTGCATCTGATTGGTTAAGAAAGTGGCGCAAGTTTTGTGGACCAATCACACAGCGAAGGAAAGCAAACCATTACAATTCGGAATTACTTTCGACAGTAAAGTGAACGTGCTTCGTCACAACACTGTATAGTCATGGTGACTGTGATCACAGGTGGCTTTATTTAATGTTTCGTGAAGAAAATTTTGGAGTCTACTTTTGTTAAGTCATTTAAAAATTCCAATGATGTTATTGGACATTTGGAGTCAGAAAGCTGCGTCTTTCCCCTCTGATTTCCTTTTCAATAATGTGAGTTGTTCTTTCGGTTTATCATGGGCACATATACGTGTTTTTTATTTACACATTCTCTTCAGCATGTTGTGCGCTCTTGATCTGCTTTTCTTCTTTCACAGATCAAGTTCAGAAGAAGTTAGAATCGCTACAAAGGTGCCAGTCATTAGAAGAGGTATGCTCGCAATGTGTATTATTAAGTGCAAGGGACAGGAAGCCAAAAAAGGGACGCAAAGAAAGTCTGATCTTATTTTCTTTTTATGTATTTTTTTTCTTTTCTCTCGTTTCTAAATCTAAAGACAGAAAGAAATACTTAAAGAGACCCTTTTTAGTTTTAGTACAATCAATATTTGTTTTAATTTCACTTGCTACTTTGATGTTGTAATATCACTTTGTATAGGACTTGAGCATCAACTTCTGCCGTTCCAAGTTATATTTATCTTCTCTCGTTTCATCTTTCTTTCGTTTCGTTTTATATCTTTGTTTCGTTCTTTCTTTCATTTGTTAGTTCATTGGTTCATCTGCTCGCTTTCTTCCACCAGCTGTTTATTTTGCTCATCCCTTTGTCAATGAACAGTCTCCTCTTTCAATGAATCATATAGTGGTTTTATTGTGTGACCAGGTTCATCGACTGTACGAGTCAGGTTATTATGAAGATGTAGTTCACCTTTTGTTGCCTACACTCCATCAACCACAGCCTAAAACTAAGGTAGGATCACTAACAGTATATCTCGTGTTTTCCCGCGCTTCAAGTAGCCATCGATCTTATTGGCTCCTTGTGATGTTTCGTTTCCTCTGATTGGCTCTTGCGATTTTATCTAATTTTGGCTTTTACGACACTTATTTGAAATCCGCTCTAACACTAAAGAGCAAGAAGTGGGTGTTTCAACTTTTGTTTTAAAGAAAGCATCGACTAAGAAAAAAGATTGATCAAACGAATCCTTTAAGTTATCTTATAACTTCAATTTGCAATGGGCACAGGAACAAATTTGAGTTTAAAGCTAAATCATCCTCTTTCCTTGTCGGTAGGGTGGTGAACTCGGCATGTCTATACCTGAGAGACCGGCTCAGCTGCTGTTACTGCAGGACTCACTTATTAAGCTCAAGGATTACGAGGTTTGTTGACCTTGACAATGAAGTCTATCTTGCTATAGACGTATGCTATAGGGAATCCATTGGTATTACAATACCTTTACCTGACGCTAGACTTGGTATGAGACCAATGTTTTTGCCAGACATGATTGCTCACAATCACTTAGTCAACTTTAAGATGGCCTAATTCCTGTTCTCTCAGTGGGTTCGCGACTGCGTTTGCACTTAACGATATTTAACAGGAATTTCTATGGGTACAGTTCGCATACTTTCGCTTCATAAGGAAACCTTGTTTTACAGTCTAGGCACGTGATCAGGTAACTCTTAACAAGTAAAAAGCTATTTAAACTTTCTATCTCACCTTGGTTTGTTACTACTTTTATTGCCATCCTTTAATTTTAAATTCAAATGTGAACGTAGTCAAGTCAAGACCCCTAATTTAAGAGTTACAACCTGACAAGATTCTGATTTCTCGAGCTTGTATTTGCTTCACCCTCTCCTCCCCTCCTCCTCCTCCTCCTCCTCCCTCCCCGGTTTTTATCATTAAAGCCATAGAACCAACGTCATCATTGGAGTCACTGTGGTGTCATAACTTTTTACAACAGTTTATACTATGTCCTTTTACTGTGTTTAAGTAGCAAAGCTCACGTGTTCACTGTTTCTTGTCAGCGATGTCTCACGTGTTCAGAGGTAGCCCTGAACGAGGCCGTGTCTCAGATGAGTCCTTGTGAGGCCTGGTCCACAACTCTCTCCAGGCTCTTTGGTTGCATCGATAGGTAAAGACTCGCGCAATGCCTTTGATAAACTCTAATTTCCTAGCTATGGAGTAATTGGATTGTGAATCTCCCAACGTTACCACAGTACATCGTAGAACAAAGAGGTGGATAAGGGAAATCATCAACTACGGCATGTTGTTTGGTAATATTTATGAAATTCTCAGAACAGTAAAGAGTTGGTTTTCCAAAAGTTGGAAGAATCAGCTTTGAGATCCAGGGGTTAAAAGGTGTACGGCGAAGAAGTTTTCGTTTTTTCGTTTTCTTCCCACAAGGAGTATTTTGGAAGGTGATAACGTACTGGACAAGATTCCTCAAGACAAACTCTGTAGACTGACTAACAACATCGTCAAGGTAAAGAGATAGATAACCCTTTACACCGTAACATCAGTATACATATTCTCCATACTGTTCTCTATACATTTCCTAAGGTGCTTACCAAGAGAATTTGTTTAACAATCAAGGGCTTTATTTATTTGGTGATCATTCCTTGTATTCTCGTGCCCTTAATATGTGATTCAGGGGGGGTTTGGTGAGGAGAATTTAGATGTTAGTCACTCTAAGCGATGAAGGGTTAAAGTTGGAGTAACTGTTGGTGACGGAAAACATGAAGATCCTTCCTCGAGAAAGCTTATAGAAAGTCATGGAATTTTAAGATTTGGAAAAAGTACAAACCCTGTACATGCAACGCACCTGGTAAGAGTATGAGACTTAACAGCTCTCTGTGTTCGCCTCTTTGTTTTCAGGTTCTAGAGGCTTCCATGAACTCTTCCGAGAGCAGTTCTGATCCACCGTTAGCAACTGCGAAACCTTGGGTACTGCTCTACAAAATCGCTGAACAGTAAGTTAAGATTACGGTAAAATGAGTAGTTTGAATAATACACTCTGCTGTTTTACTATACCATATAATTATCTTGATCTTTCACGTTAAGCCAAGAGAAGTACAATGAGACAGCGGACAGTTCGTCAAAGACATGCGCACCTCCGACTGTTCCTCCGCCTGAAGACTCCCCAATGCCCGAGTCACTAAACACAGACAGCAATATGAGTAGCGGTGATGTGACTGGTGAGGTGCCTGCAAGTAACCTATCACCATCGCTACAGTTTTTGCGCGTAGCACATGAACATCTCGGCAGGTAAGGAAGACCAATTTAAACTCGCATGGAAGTGTTTCATATTGAAGGAGGGTCATCTCGGGATTGTCTGTTGTCGTCATAGTGAAAGCATAATCATTGGTCGCGTCGAGACATACCTTTGGTGTAATTCTTTTTAAGAGACCTTTCATATACTAATTAATTGTCTATTTCTTCTTTACTTGCATATATCTGTCCTCTTATTTAAGACGTGGCTGGTGTTGTAACAACGAGGGAATTTTTTTGTTGCTTAAAGTGGAGGTTCTAACAAAGGAACTTGCTAAAGCGACAGTTCCCGGCAGAGAGGTTTGTTCTATCTGTCACGTACCTAAACACATTTAGTGGGCTTATCAGTTGCAAGACTAAAATGATCGTGACTTCAGATGTTCCCCGCTTTCACCTCCACTCACGTGTTTAGTTTTCAAGTTCTTATTGGCTTACAGCACGTTTTCAGCTCATGTGGTGCCTTTGAATTGTTTTGTCACTTTTTTTTCTGCAATGCGCTGAATTCTGGAAAATAATTCGAAATGCTTGATTTTCATGGTTTTGTCCGCTTGTTTATTTTCACAGGAGCTGGTTCGTGATCTAGAGCAGTGTTTCCTGTGTCTTTATGGGCACCCTTCTAAAAAAGCAAAGGTATGAACTTTTTTTTTTTTTGCGAAGTTTTAGTTTTCCATCTGAAGGTTCCTTGTGTTGCAATGTGGCGGCTTGTTAGCCTTCAATCAGTGACACATGTCTTGTAACACTAAATTTTTATCCTTACTTGGCAGTTCGCCTCCACTCTCGATATGGTTTAGGGAAAGGGGCACTTCTAAATCGATTGAGAACTTTTAAAATCAAATTACTTTGTCAAGGAATTGTATTAAACTCATTGTCCGAGGAACATTTTTTTGGTGATTGCAGACTAGGTCCTTCACAATCTGTAATCTGCAATAGCACAAGGCTTCAGTATTTACTGAAATTTCCAAAAAATTCTGATTTGCGATGGATTTTGTCCCAAGTGTTTGGTTTTACGTGCAAATCTCTTCCCGTTTCAACTTCGAGTGGTATTATGATAGAACTTCTAACACTGTTTCTCTTTCCTCAAGGCTCGCGGCTTACAGGAACACAATTCTCCTCAGGTACGGTCTTGAATCTCCTGCCTAGCTTTTTTTCTTGTTTCCAAAGAAAGAGTTGGTAAGATAGCGAAGGGTGAGGGAATACGTTCACAGTGTTTGTATCGGACAATTTATCATGATTTGTTATTATCATTATTATTAATGAATTATTGTTTTTGTTGTTAGAACAGATCGCCTTGACTTGGAGCAATTCAGTGGGAGTATTTGATTACTTCAAGCCCCCACAGTCACCCACGTTTGACAGTAAATCCAACACTATCTCAACAGAGGTAACACCATCACTGATCGCTCTTTGTATTATCATTACTATTGCCTTTATCGTTATTTTTTTAATCTTTGTTAGACTCCTTTACGGGAACGGAGGACTCACTTCCTCTCCCTCCCAACGTGTGGCATCGTAGCTCAGTTGGCAGTCGTCCAGGTTCGATTCCCGTCGAAGCCTGGATTTTTTTCACGCTTCTTGCCTGAGAATTCTTTATTCCTTCAACCCCCAAAAGTGATTGGCATGTTAATTTTCCTAACAGTATGAATCAAACGTTAAGGCCGCTAAATCTAAGGAAATGATCACCCACCGGAGATGCTTTTGATTGTTGAACAAATTCTCCTTGTCAGTATCGTAGGAATTGTATAGAAAACAGTAGGGAGAATATTATACATACTGGTCTTAGGGTTTAAGGGGGCAATTGTAACTCACCCGCGAGGGTCGTTTTCTTCAATTGTTATCAGTACCATCATTATTTTTCGTGACTAATGTGATGCGGCGCTATGAAACAACGTTATGAATAACTGCACCTGTCATTACCTATTTGTAAGTCTGCTCATCAGTTTCTAACGGAAGTTGTTGTTAGATAAAGGCTGATAGTTTCTAAAGAAACGTTTTGGGGCTGCGTCGGTGGGGGTAACGAAATAATTTGGATATATCAACAAAGTTGAAATGGTAAATTGGCCACCGTAACGATTACAAAATCTGACGTTTCGAGCGTTAGCCCTTCGTCGGAGCGAATAGAGGAATTGTGGGTTGTGTGTGCTTTTAAAGGCAGAAAATGGAGCTACGTTATTGGTGGGAACATGGCAACGAGAAAAACACGATTAAATTAGTGGAATGAAAAGCGTTCGTTGTTAGATAGACAGATAGATGAATCGCTGGCCAAAAATTATTAAACCCTGTCTTTAACGCTAGACTTTCCTGGTTTTTTACAGGTACAGAATCTCCTCCGTAGAATAACGGTAGTAATTCCACAGCAGGAACTAGAAGGTTTGCCCTCCTTATTATCCTGAATCTTCCTTTAAAGTAACTTATCCTGCTGTTTCATAACAACTACGCACAAATTGTCCTCCCTTTACCTCCTCTTGGCCTTTTTATTCAGTTCATCTTCATATTTTTGAGGGTTCAGTGTCTATTGAACAATTGTTCAATTTGATATTTATCATTTCCAACGATTATTCTCAGCACTTGTCACCACCATATAAATTGCATCAACTCATTACATTATATTATATTTATTACCGAATAACTTTTTTTTTTAATATTGTTTATACGTAATGCTTTTTATATTTTCTCTGTCAATCACTTTTGTCATGAGCCTCTGGCTCGGGAGATCTGGGCGACCGCTCCCTGTGTAATTGACTTTAAATAAATTATTATTATTATTAATCTGTCTGTTTGTGGCCCTGTGTATTGGTTTATAGATAGTCTGCCAGACTTTCAGTCTGTCTTTTTGTTTGCCAGGCTACCTGTCTCTTAGTCTATCAATGTGTGAACTTCTGTCGCTTTTCAGAATCAAGTAGCTCTCACGGTAGTTATTTGGTGTAATGTTAGCCAGGATGTTTTTAATCCGCAGTGTGGGATTTGCATTTTTTTCCCAACAGCTATCAGTTTTGAAAGCGTCCAGTCGTTTATCGAGGGGGGAGATGAGCCGATCCCTAAGTTGCCCGACCGTCTTGTAGGCGTTAAAAGGTAGGCAATGTGCTCATTTTTTATCTCTGTGATTTGTCAAGCTGACTTGTATCTTCATTTTTTTTTTCTCCACAGACCTGTAATAGATGAAATTTTTTATCTCCTCGCTGATTTCTACTTTAAGAACAAAGAATTCAGGTGTGTACTGTTAACGTGAAGCTAAACTAGAATTAGAAGCGGATTTTGCTAAAATACCAACTTTTGGTTAGTTCCAGGCTGCAAAACATGCGTAATTTCATTTGGCGTATTTTAGGTGGGCGAAGGCAAGCGCAAGGCGACCGCGAGGCTACGGTATGCCAAATTTCAACTTGGAGAGTTTGGATTGGGTGATTTTAAAGTCAGCTGGAATATGAAATGAAACAAAAAGAATTTTCACTTTTGTAGATTAGGCTCTCTGACAACTAAAGATGCTTGCTGAAAATGACGATAAAAATTCTTGTGGATGTCAAACTATCATCACTTTTGTTCTCTAGCAAAGCCCTCAAGTTCTACATGCACGATGTGTGTGTCCAACCTGACAGAGCTGACACGTGGGCCGCTATGGCTCTCGCTCGTAAAAGGAGACTGGAAAACAAGTTAAACGCGGTAAATTGTCAATCCTGCTGTTCATTGAAGCTTTAGTGCGCTTTTCAATTGAGCATGGTGAAAGAAAAACCCACATTATTTTACAACATCCAACCAAAACAAAGGAAAATATCACAGAGCGCCATCCGGCCATAAGCGCGGGAAAGTGCGAGTGACGTAAGTAGGACTGGTGTTAATCTTGCATCTGATTGGCCGATAAAGTGCTGCGCGCTTTCAAGTTCAATCGCAGATCTTAGTTAGTCAAACCCAATACAATGCGATGTTACTATCGATATTCAGTGGAAAAATTATTCTCATATGTTAGCAGAGGTCGCAAACATAACACTTTTTTTAAGTCATGTGCCTGATTTTTCAGTGCGAACCTAAAAGTGAAGGACCGATACAAAAGCTCGCTGTCTCAGCTCTCAGGTAAGTCCTGCTTTATAAATTTATCCACAGTCAACATCCTTACTGATAGCTTGATATTTGATTTGTAATGTTAATCACTGCGGATTAATCTCCTGTGTACCTTTCCGTTCAGGTGTTTTAAGAGAGCGTTAGAGATTGACGGATCAAACAGCAGCCTGTGGGAAGAGGTTAGTTGAGCATTTTATACCATAGCCTTGAATTTTGTAATTTCTTGTAAACTGCAGAAGTTCAAATCAACGTTTATAACTTCGCACAAGGATGGAATTTTTCCCAATAAATTATCATTATCAATAATTCCTTGTATTACTTGTTTGAGCTCCTTCTTCTTCCGGGGAGAATCATGCATTTTCGATGTTAGCGTCTTTAACCCTTCACAAAAGATGAATAGAGGGGAATAAGTTTCTAGCGAAACCGTGTTGCTGCGTTGAAGGGGGGGGGGGGCATTACAAGATAATTTGGCTTTTTCAACTGCCTTCATAATGTAAATTAGTATATACTAAAACAGTGGGTAGCGTTGAAGGCGCGCTCTGATTGGCTAGTCAAACTCCCAATATCCTTTGCTATTTACCTCCGAGCAACTCGGGAAAAAATGGCGTCCCGGTTTGCATCCGTGACAAGCGAAGAAATCACTCAAATTAACGACGGTGGTGTATATTGCCTCACTGTTTTAGTATACACCAAAACAACTATTCACCTCAGTGTCGGTTTTTAGTGGATATTTAACGAGCCGGTTGGCGGCTCGGTAAATATCCACCACTAACAACCGACACTGAGGTGAGTAGTTGTTAATTAGCCACCGTATAGAGATTCTGAAGCTGATGTTTTGAGTGTAAGCCTTTCATCAGAATGAATCTCTTTACGATGGCCAATTCGCGTTGTCAACTCAGTTGCTAAAACCAAAGTGACCCTTTTTACCCTAACATGAGAATACACATTCGCCACACTGCTTTCTACCTCTACTGAAAAGTAGAAGTTGTTTAACAGTCAAGAGGTTCTAAAGCTGGCGATCATTTGCGTTATTCTCAGGGCCCTAATGTTTCATTCAGCACCGATACTGTGAGGATACGTAAGATGCTAGTCACTCCTAAGGGTTAAAGGTTAAAGGGTTAAAGGTTAAAAGGTTTACCTGATTATCAGACCTCCTCTGTGCCTGACACCGGCATCAGAAAACAGGAGCATTTTTGTGACCAGTTGATGCATTACAATAACTTGTGACAATCTTGTGCTAATTTTTCCTGTTCTGTTCGTTCTGCAGTATGGAACACTTTGTTACATGTTGTATTCTCATGCTTCCAGGCAGTTAAACCAGGTGCGTGCAATTTTTTAAGAGTTTATTGTTTGACATTCAAACCTGCAATGCTAGTAACTCGATTTTGTGATGACATTAGTTCATACCTGTGTTGATAAGAGTGTTGTCGACGTACGTGTAAGAAGTTTTGGTTTTAAAAAGTCTCGCCGCTATACTGTTGACAGTGGACTCAAATTGTCGAACGTCACATGCATGAAACAGCCTTATCAAAACCTTTTCTAACATTTTGTATCTGGAAATACAATACGAACTTTTGGTAATGAATGTTAGAAGTGGTATTGATTTTGTAGCTAACCGGAAGGTATGTTTTTTTTTTTTTATAAGTTTGATAAAGACGAAATGACCCCCGACAACCGTGCGTCGTTGATAAAGCGACGTGACGAAACGTTGTTATTATCTGAGACCTGCTTCACGTCTGCCCTCGGCATTGAGGACGGCGAACCCTGGCTTCATCACTACATCTTAGGAAAGATCACAGAAAAACTCAACAGACCTCCAAGTGTTTATCTGGAACACTATCAAAAGGTAAGTAATGTTTGAATAGTATTTCTCCATCTACACGAACCGGTCAGATTTGAAAAGCAGCTGGGCCTAGTTGTTCGTTGACCGGAATTTCTTTGTGTCCTGTGGTGCCGTGTTGAAGCTGTCAAAAGCGAAGGCGTTATGTCGAAAGAAACTGGCACAGTGTATTTTTCATTACCATAGCTAAGCCCAAGACTGATCTGCTTCGTGATTCTCCCATCTGGTGCTATACATTTTCATGTAAATTATGTGAGAGGATATTGGTACATGATATATAGTATCAATCAACGTTGCGGAATGCGTTCAGTTTGGCGAAGTTTGTCTCCCTGAAAACTTTTTGTTTCCTCCATTTAGAGTGCGAAATATCTAGATGATGACATCGCTAATTATCCGAAGAAAATTCACTATTATTCCCCACCAGAGCACCTCTTGGAAGCTTTGGAGGTAGGAAATTTGCTGTCCCTCATTTAAAATCCTGAAAAGGAGCTAACAATGTTTTGTTTAGGGATAGGTAATTTTCCTCCCGCATTGTCTCCGTTGACAAGGCCTATATTTGTGTGGAAATCAAATCGCTCCCTGACAACCTGCTGGGTAAGGAGGGAGGGAAGATAGTGCTGGAATCATTTGACATCAAGTATGATTAACAAAACTTTTAGTAACCGAATAATGTAGCTTTTATCATGGGGAGATTAGTTTTTATCATAGGGAGATTAGTTTTTATCATGGGGAGATTAGTTTTTATCATGGGGATATTAGTTTTTATCATGGGGAGATTACAACCAAGCCTCTAGTTCGTTATCCTTTAAAATATTTCAGATTTATTTCCGCATCCATGTGTCAGTTCTTAAACTTCTCTGTGACAAGTTCCCGGATGTGGACGTTAGTGTCCTTGAAGATCATCTTGAGCGAGCTTCTAGGGGACCCTTCTATCACGCGGAGTTTGACACTGATATCGGACCGGGGAACGTCTACAGGACCGAGTCCACTACAGCAGGTTTGTGTTATGCACACACAATCTGAAACAAAGCTTTGGGAGGAATCGTTTGAGCCTGGAAGCTTTGAATGGGAGTATCCTTTGGCAGTAAAATCTGGATTTGCGCTGATCCTACTTCGAGAAAATCGGCTTTCATGTAGTAAATGAAATATTTGAAACAGTGCGACGAGAAAATAGTCGTTTCTTTGATGAAACGAGCATTAACGTAGAGCTGACAGATAACTCCAAAAAAAATGTCAAGGGGCTCAGGAAACACGGAGCAACAACCTGCTTATTTCCCATTAAAATGAGGTCATTGTGTGAACTATTTTGGTCAACAGTTTTTAGCACAGTCCCGAGACAAGTTCTATATTTTACAATTAAGGGACACAGGCAAATCCAAGTGGTGGTTTTGGGAGCAGGGCATCAGACTATGACAATGCCTCACTCCAGCTAAGGGTTTAAATGAGTACCGGCGAACGGTCGGGCAAACCTGATGAAATCCTTGGGGTTTTTCTTGTGATCGATTAGCCTCCTTTTTCAAAGGAGTCGACATGCTCTTCGTTGACTAGTGCTACAGACTAGTGCTACAGAGACTGAGTATGAGGACCAATACTTTAAGATTTAACCTTAATTTTTAATCTTGGCAGGATGGCACAACAAGGCCTTTCAATTTATAGCATAATAATTAAAAAACTGAGGGTGTGGTTAGGGGAAGCCAGATCTAGAATGCGCGTGACCCGTCTTTCGCACGAAAGAAACGTTAATAAGTTATGATATGGAAATGTTTTTGAATGTCCCCAAATTCCAAGTAAGGTGTTGGTAGAGGACCTTCCTTCCCCCTCACCCCTCTATCGTTAAGAATCCTTCCAATACTCCTAACGTTGGGCCCCAGCAGCTTCTGACAAAATCACGTTTCGCAGTTTCAGGGGCGCTATTTGAACTAGGTAGCTGAACGTTACGAATACCTTTGCGTTTCTGAGCAATTCACTGCTTCTCTTTTTGATTAATCCTTATTAGTTTTTTGTCTCTAATCTCTTTTGTTGTTGTGTCGTAGAATCTTTGTCAAGCAGCGTTTTTGAGGACACAAAGCGAAGCGAGCCAAAGTCCTCTGAGGAAAGTGGTGGAACCAATTCTGTAGTTTCTCCTGAGCCCCAACCAAGTGAAGACCTCAATTCGCCCCAAACAGAGGGTAACATTGCAGAAGAACATAAAATCGTCGCCAGGGGGGTTTCCGCCCCGGAACCCTCTACAGACTTAACAATCAAAGGTGTGCCAGGTTCGCAAAGGGAGCCCGCGCCGATGGAAGTTGACTTGAGTGCTGTACCGAGCAGTTTTACAACTGCAGAGGAGACTGCGGATAGTTCCCAGACCCCTTCGGTAGTTAGTTCTAATGAGCAGCGCGAGGGTTTGGAAACCAAGCGTTCTGATCAATGTGCCCAAGGTAAGGAAGAAATGGAAAGTTCCGAAAATACTGAGCTGTCTTCTAAAGGCTTAGATGCAATTAGTGATGGAAAAACTTGTAAATTATTTAATGCTTTGGAAGGTTTAGGGGAAATGGGTATGGAAGTTGAGTATTCTGGGGAGCAGGAAACGGTCACGTGCTCGGAAAACAAACCCAAGGATGAAGAAGAAAATGTGAAGAGTCCCGAGAAGCTGGTGGAAATCTCTGATGACCAGAATAAACAAGAAGCAGATAAGTCCATTGTGAATTTCGAAGATAAGGAAATCACAACAGGTAAAGAGAGTATTTCGAATGAAACTACTGAGGTCGACACTAAACCAGAAAAGATGGAGACAGACGATATTCCCACTCATGGTGCAGAAAATGTTAAAATGACGGAAAATACTAGTGCACTTTTATCAGCATCACCTGGTGACCCTGTGACACCCACGCCTCCTGATGCTGATATGACACCGACTACTGACTCTGCTGCAGTTTCTGCTTCTAACGTGACACCGATGGAGAACACAAAAGCGCCATTGACAGAGGAACAGCAGGCAAAGAAGAGAGAACTAATGGATCTCTGTATTCTTGCTCTTGAATATTGTCTTCGGCGGTTTCCTCAGCATCACAAGTCGCGCTATCGCCTGGCGTATGTTTACTACTATTCTTCTGAGCATAAGGTAACGCAATATTTTCTCTTGGTCTTTTTTGGAAAGTCACGCCGTCAGCTGACGAAGGTTTAGCGCTTCTTTCCTGAACATAAAAAAGACGCCGTAATATGTCCGCTTTTGTTAATAGGAGTCACACCATCGCCTGATGTGTTTTTTACTGTTCCCCTGAACATAAGATAACGCGAATACTTTTCATTCTCTGTTGTTACATGTCACGCCATCGCCATGGAACAATTTGTCATTTTCTTTCGATCTAAGTCGGGCTACGGCCTTACGAGTGTACTACTTTCTCTATATCTCTTTATGGTTTTGGGGTCATTACTGGAATGCAGTTACGTTTTATTAAAATATTCGTTGTGTTCCTGGTAGGACACCAGAGCATGCCGTGATTTACTGTTAGGCAGCAATACAAGACAGGACAAGACGTTTCCCTTCCCGCATCAAGGACTTTTCAACGGGAAAAGCAAGACAAACCTGTTCTCGGTAAGGAGTTTAAATTGCTTTTCGTCCAGCAATTTATCGAGAACATTCATTAAAGTGAAGCTACTAGCAATTTGTAGTGGAGGGTTTTACTCTAGGAGACACTTATTTTCAATTCAAAAGGAATCATAAACTTTTTTGTTTTTTTGTTTTATAATTATTTTATTTATTTGTGAAAATTGCAGACATTAAGTCGTATTCGTAGTCGTATACATGTCATCTTGAAAGCTCCTAAATATCCAGTCATTTACTAATGTTTTTGTGTTCCTCAGATATTTTAAGGCCAAGAGTGTTAAGCGTCTCCACAAAATAAACCCATAAAAGCTTGTGCGCCAACTCTCGTTCCTGGGCTATCACTCTTCTAAAGTAAGCTCACACGGCGGTACAGAGCGAGCCAGGTGGCAGTTAAAAAAAAAAAATTCACAGGTCGATGACACGTTGATTCTTAAAATATTTTAACGACTTTTTTTGTTTGTTTTATAGGCCTTTTGGAGAATTCCAGAAGAAGATATAGACAGGTGATGAAAAAAGTCACTTTTTGAAATATGAGGGTCCAAAAGAATCCAAAGGGTAAATGTGAAGGATTAGTAGAGCACCAAAATAGGGAAGGTTGCTTGTATTCGAGCGTAGAACTCTTCTTCCATAGAACAGTTGGAGAACTGTAGGAAAGGAAACGACCAAGATATTTGATTCGAATGACTCTTGTTCACGTACAGATATTTATTTATTACTCAGTTATATCTCCCATGCAAATTATCATTGGTGTTAGTCCGGAGACCTATCTCTTTACCTCCTCACCTTAATGAATCTTTTGGTCTCCTGGATGTTAGTTCTTTTCAATCTAACCACTGACATTTTACTGCAGGCCGGGATCTTTTTGCACACACACCTACAAGTCAGTAGCTTTGTTGCTGGAAGTTCTCCGTGAGTTAAACGAGTGGGACACGTTATTACTTATTCAGGCTCTTCTCTATCGAACACCGGAGGCGGGCAAGTAAGTCGCGGAAACTGTGGATTAACACGCGCGTCATCCGCGCGTCCACACTCGCATCTCAATTTTTTTGGTCGTAAATTTCGTCTAAGAAGCTACCAAAAGATGTCCTGTGGATGGCGTTTTTCAGCTTGGCTAATCCGGACATCGTTTGTCTTTTTTACTTTGGACAGGAAATACTTGAGGGACAACGAGAGGAACTACTTGGCCAGGAAGGTGAGAAATATTCCAGTTCATTGTACTGGATTAAAGATGTCCTATGCATTCGTTTCTTATCTGTTGGTGAAATTTTTATATCTTGAGTTTGCTTTACAGGCGTTTGAATATTCTTTGGATATAATGAAAGCGAGAGTTTCCAAGCAGGACCCTAAGGTAAGAGGTGTGGATTGAGAACACCTACCGAGAGTTGTCCACCAAAGAAACATTTGCAATACGTTTTGACTATTTCTTATTCTCCAAGGATTTCGGTAATGACGGTTTCTAAACGGATTACCTAAGAATAAGGAGGCCAATATCGGTGACATGTCTTTAAGCCTGATTCTTTCTTGTGCACCATATTGATATCGCTAAAAGAGAGCATTTAGAGGTTCGCTATCCTTGTGAGAACTTCCTCTCGGAAGCAGAGGAGAAAAATTTTAAAGGAATCTCTGTTCTTTAGCGCTTGCTTGTGAGCCCTTGTTGTGTTTCTTTCGATATTTTGCTTTAGTACCTCGCGTCCTAATTGTAATTCACTCTTAGTAAGTTTCTTTCCTAGTTTTCATCGGCCAGAACGTCAAAAAAAACTTCCCAGCACTTATATCATTTTTTGCCCTGGTGATTTCTGTTCTTGAAGGTGGAGGTCTCCTTTCTTTCTCAACTGGTTATGGATGCACACGAGTGCTGGAAAACTGGACAAAGATACGAGGCCTATGTCAAGGTACGAAGTTCAGTTTCCTGTGTGACTAACAATCTTTGTGCCGCTTTTTCCCATTAGTCTTGACTACTTTTGCACGAAATTATGTCTCCGCTGATTTATATTGTTTGCTTTTCGTAGGCGACAGAGGGTTTATTAACACAGGCCTTTGAGATGTTCACGGCTTCCCAAGTGAGTTGCTTCCGACTCTGCAGTGTCTTGTGAACCCCTGCATTCCTAAGGGAGATCAGTATCCATATTGTCTTTTACAATTTCAATCTACCATTAATCAGATCAAAAATAGAATTGAGAGAATCATTAATTAGGTGAAATTGTGGGATATATCGGCAATTTTCGGAACTTGCCAGTAGAGTAATTTTTGGCCGGTCGTTAGGGATGAGAACTGATCAGCTTTCAGATCAAGGAGTGAAAGGTCAACAAGTCACATCCATCCTGTGTTATTGATATCGAGCTTTCCACGCCTCCACTATCTGTCACTCTTCTCATAAATCTCAGATATTTGTTCTTGCCCTTGCGGCAGACTGTTCTTTTTGTATTTATTCTAATGCTGTTGCGCTCAATTTGAGAAGAAAAACTTTTC
Source organism: Stylophora pistillata (assembly GCF_964205215.1). Lineage (NCBI taxonomy): Eukaryota > Metazoa > Cnidaria > Anthozoa > Scleractinia > Pocilloporidae > Stylophora > Stylophora pistillata. The sequence goes on from NC_142531.1 coordinate 2,120,599, forward strand.
TAGTCTAACTACTTAAGTGATTCTCAAGGCAACTGCTACATTTCCCCGTATTTTCTTGTTCAAAAATAACAAAAATTTTCCCAGTGCCTATTTTGAGAATCAGTGCTTCTCCTTGTGCAGGGAGAGTGTTATCGACCAAGCGTGAGGATGGCTAGATATCGGCCGAGTTTATATTATTATTATTATTATTATTATTATTATTATTATTATTATTACTATTATTATTATTATTATTAGTAGTAGTAGTAGTAGTATTTTATTAATTTTTTATTTTACGGGCCGAAACGAAGTCGAAGTTCATAAAATTTCCCCTTCCCCCTCCCCCCCAAAAAAGGACGAGGCAGAAAGATCCAGCCATCTTAACGGAACACGCTTGATCAATAAAGGATTTATTATACAGTAAAACATTTTTTGATACAATAAGAGTCAAGAATGACTTGGTCATTTCGAGAGCCGGAAAAGAAATTGGACTGTGTCTGTGCTATTTAATGTTTTCCTTGTTCGTCGCTTTTTGGTGACTTCATCGCCGTCATTGTCCAAAATTTACGAACTTTGTGAGTCCGCTTCGTGCAATCTTTTTCTTGCGCAGGATCAAGGGAGGCGATCCCGAGCGGGCAAGTTGCGGGTTCATCTTGCTCGCTCGGGTAGCAAACCAGAACACAGGTTTCACTTCATATTGGCCACGTGCGCTGCCGGCTGTATAATAATCTCAAACAATAGGAGCATGCTCATCTCTATATGCAAGTCGGCTCAAAGAGGTTATTATCTCTTCGTTAGATAGCCTGAAATGTACAGCATCGTTGGTACAATTTTTTAGCCCGCGTGGCAAGTGCTAGCAAGAACTTAATAAGCGCAAGAGAGAGAAAACATGCGTGGGAGGAAGAAGTCGAGCGTGCGTGACTCCTTGCTTGCGCGTGCCGATCTAAACAAAACGCCCCTGGTTAAATTGAGTGGCTCCCACCCAAGATTCTATTAGTAAAACTGACGCACCTATTTTCTTGACCTCAGTCGGTTTCAGGAGAGTCGCTTAAACTTGGCCAGGACACACTCTCAGATTCCCCAACGTCTCTTTTGGATCAGGCTTTGAAGTACTGTCAACAGCACGTCAAACCTCAGGTAATCTAGTTCCTTAGCGTGCTTTCCTTTTAGACGGCGTGTTTTTCACTGACACTCTAAGGATTCTGCGGTTTTCCGAAAAAACCAACATTCCGTAGAAACCTAACGAAATATTCGTTGGTATCCAGCAACATAGGCTTAAAAGCAAACTGCTCACTTGACCAGGCATCCTCTTAATTTGGCATATCTTTTTTTTTTTACCAGACTTCCTCCAACAATACGTCAGTTTCACAACAAACGAAAGGATCGTCGGGAACTGACACCGGTAACGATCAAACTTCGGGCTCCGACACCGATGTTGTGCCGACTGCTTTAGAACAAACCCTGTCACCTCCGATACCACAAAACAAAGAAAGTAACACTTCATTAACTTCACCAATCGGAGATCCTACTCAAGTTTCCAAAACTGTCCTGTCAGATTTTCCTGCAGGTTTTGCTCACGAGGGAAAAATGACAAATGATACACAGACTCGTTCCGAGGACGTTCCGATGATAGTCGACGTGAGACCATCATCTGAGGCTCCGATCACGGAGGTCGCGCAAAAAGACTCTGATAGCGTAGCTCTTGAGACTAAAAATGAAAAAAATGGAGCGCCAAATGAAAAAGATTCAAACTCAGCTACTGCGGACAGTATTACATCAAAGGATACTAACACTAGTGTATCAGACGCCCCCCGGACTACTGATTTTCCTGGGCAAGCTGACACTCCAGCAGCACCTATTAATCTGGGGGGTGCTGATATCACCGAGGGTAGTGATGTTTCATCAAGCACCTAGCGATCGCGCACATGTATCGATTGTATGAAAGTGTACACTGTCTGGTGCAACAAGATGCCATCTTGTTATGATAAAGTACGTCCACATTGCTAGTAATGAAAAATGATAGTCTGAAAAAATCTTATGAAAACAGCGCCATTGCCAAAGGAAGTACGTGGCTAAAACCCAGTGCACATCCTGCGAAGCTCCTGGTCAGTAAAACACACAGAACCTACTTCGGTAGAAAGTCTACTTTTCTCGTTCAGATTCTAAACTCAAAACAACATACAACTTCAAATTATCATATTGGCTTATTAGATGCAAACAAAGCAACCCGTGGTTGTTCCATCTAGAAGACCTCGTGATTAAGTTCTGAATTGTTTTTCTCCTTTGCCTTAATTCAAAGTTTGGGAGGAAGAGGAATAACAGTAAGCAAATATCCTTGGGGCGGGGGCTTGGGGCGGGGGCTTTGGGCGGGGCCGTAGCCGACTTCAGAACAAGACGAGGCAAGTTTCGAGCGCCGAAGGCGCGAGCCACAAAGGGGTCTGGGGGCATGCACCCCAGAAAACTTTGAAATCTGGAGGCTCAGAAATGCTCTTTTAAGCATTTTCCGTGGATTTTTTTTCACAAAAGTCAATCTTGGGCAAAATCAAGACGAGGCAATTGCTTCTTCTTGCCTCATGCTAACTACGGCCCTGTGGGGGATAAAGATTTCTTCTTAGACAACCGACGGGTTTTCGAAATAGAGAGAGAAGAGATATCCAAGAATATTTGCATTTTATCCCTTGGAAGAATTCTAGGGGAGACAACTCTTTTTCAACAAAAAGGAAAGGAAAGGAAAATTTCGACATAAATGAAATGTTGAGAAATCCGGGTTACACTGCATTAATACCTTCATTTCTGCACGGCACATACTTGTATGGTTTTCAACTGAAATATGTGTATTTCTCTTTGATAGAAACGTAAATGCCCGTTTACAAAATATGACATCTCTCGTTGCTAGGGTTTAGTAATATTACAAAAAAAAGATACAAAAAGTCTCGAAAAATTCATTCAAACTGCAACATACCTATCTACCTACCTATTTATAACAACACTTATGTACTTTTACACCTCCTAACTTAAATAAAGCAATTAATGAGTTTCAAAATTGTTCGAAGTTCTTATTCTTGAAATTCAATTGACTAGCTGGAAAACTGTAAAACCGCACCAAAGAAACCATTGTCTCTGGTCGTCATCCTTTTTTTTTTTTTTTTTTTTTTTTTTTTCCATGTAACATTTGAAAACAACTTCTTCTAAACTCTCAAGCCAGGTTTCCCGGTCTTGTGCATTTTTATTTAAAAACACCGCAATTTATAACGCAGTTTTCCTATTAAGAAAATCCTCCCACCACCGATGTGTAGAAAGACAACTTTTCGAATAGGTGCGTTTTAAAGTTAAATATGAACTACGATATCTCCCTCGCTGCTTCCGTTTAAATCTTATCAAAATAACTACATCTACATCCGTGCAGTGTCCACTGAGGAGGCTTGCTTTACTAAAACTCATGGCAAACGGACAAACAGATACACAAAGATGTTCTTTGCTTCTCTTCGACGTAAAGAAACGTGAGTTACAAGCTCTTGACAGTCAACGGTTTTTGGCCAGCTTCTCCAATAATCGACTGACCAGAGCCGTCCATCCTGTTTGATGACTGTGGAGAACAAAATTTAACGTTTTGAACAAAAGAATATGCAAACATAGGTTTGGCATGGTTAGAGTAACTAAGGTTGGGAAATTTAAGGTGTAAACCAGTTTCTTAAGCCATAACATTTGAATTCTCTCGATCTTCCAATGACGACATTACTCACAAATGACGTGCTCATGACGTTTTGCGGCATTCGCTTAATACTGACTAGGAGTAAATATTCTCTGCGTTTGCGCTGCAATTTCCGAGTGTTGTAGAGAAACTACAACCTGCCCTTTTATGCGAGAGTACAAACCTGAACTCCCCTCAGTCTCCTAAGCGTTCTTGAAAGAGTGATTTACTCCGGCGGCGCCATGAATGAACGTGAAACTTTTTAGCTAAAGTTAAGACTGGCATTCCCAGTCTGGACATCTTAACAAAGCACCCTTAATTTCACTGACGACTTACCTAGCTCCGCATCCTCGTCCCGTCTCAGGATGAAAGTACTCGTAGAACAGCACCAGATTATTCCAATACACATCATAGGTGTACCTGTCGTCCTCACCATGACACGGCCGCCGTCCTTGTTCATTTGGCAAAAACAGAGACACAACACGCCGGCAGAGCTCAAGGGCCACATCACGCAAGCGCATCAGGTTTCCCGACCGAGTGGGGCACTCGATCATGAATTTGTCACCATAGAAATAATCATACCGTTCCAGAGCCTCGATGAGGAGATAGTTCACTGGAAAACAAGGGAAGTTGTACCAGGGGAGAAAATCAGAAGTGGACTCTCTTCTTCGGCACAATAAGATCGTTATTAGTTATGCTTTGAATGGTAGTGGTCTTACAACTGACAGAGTGCTTTAGTAGTTTGAATTTTTGCGTCTAGTCAAAAACTGATTCCCATAAATCGCGATAACTTGGATAGAGGTATATTGTTCCATCCTTTCATCGCCTTGACGTCATGGTAAATTATTTACAAATTTACTAAAAAAGAGAGATGTACAAGATCCTCCATGCGCGCTTGACGATTGGCATACAGAGATTTAAGGCAATTCTTTAGTGAAAGAAGCTGTCACTAATTTTAGGCATTTAGGCGCGAAAATGCGCAGAACGGGATGGGAAGTGCAGTGCCAAGGAATCACCTTAAGCCGCCTGTTAGTAACTTTCTTGATGTCAGGCCTATTCGACAAGTAACAATTTCACTAGAGTGGTGTTGGGCATACGTTGACTCAGTACTTACTGCAGACCCAGATGGGTCCTCGCCAGTTGCTGTTCCCGCCAAACATGAATGTGTCCGATTCTCCCGGCACATACTGCACGCTGTAAACCTCGCCGCTTAGTTCTAATTTAAAGGGGTTCTTCTCGTGAAACTTGGACAGGGAGCGGATACCATAAGGGGACAGGAATTCATCTTCGTCTAACATGTAGGTTAGTACACGGAACAGCTGATCCTTGGTGGGTATAGCAAGTAAATGGTGATATTGGCTCTCGCCATCCCCATCCATGTAAGACACCTGCAAAAAAAAAAACATTGCGAAAAGTGTTTCAAGACTCTGGAGTTGCCGAGCACCGCAAAACAGTTAACTTGAAATTTCGCACCACTTTGGTTTTCTTTATGTCCTTTTAATTTTTCTTGGTCTTTTCCGACGGTGGGTGGGAAAACGAGCCTCAAAAAAGGCCTTATGATAGGTTACTTGATTTTGCCTTTTCTTTTCATTAGGTGGTAAAAGAACAAGGTTGATGAGACCGATTTTTTTTTTCTTCTTCTTTCCTGGCGTACTGATTCACTTCTCTGAGTCTAGTGGGTCACTAACCTGAGAAGCAAGATCTGGTCGGTTCTTCATGAACCACTCGAGTCGCTTTCTGAATCCGGGAAGTTTTTCCATGTATTCGTCATCAAGCACAAGGCATGCCATCAAAGGAACGAGGCCGACCATACTGCGCACGCGTAATGGTAAAGAACACGTCTCGGAAGTGAGATGATCGTAATAAAATCCATCGACTGGATCCCATAAGCCAACACCGTCAGACATTTCATTTATTGCGTCTGAAATTTGCGTGAAATGTTCAAAAAACTTAGATGCCATGTCCTCGTAGGTGTCATCTTTCATTGAGAGATCCAGCGCGATGTTCAACATTATTACACAGTAGAAAGCCATCCATGCAGTGCCGTCAGCCTTGGGATGAGGACAAGGGAAACCGTTTTAATAGAAATTGCCAGCAGTAAATTAAAAAAAAATGAAACTACAGATAAAATTATCAGCGCTTATGATAAAGAAGCTTTTCCTGGGCAATGCAAAAGTGAGAGTCTTCAAACCGTCATTTTATACAAAGTTCACCCGCTCACGAAGATAGTAGGGGCCTACAAACAAAATGAAACGGACCTTAATTAAAGACATGAAAACAAAATTCCGTACCTGCAAGAGATTTGCGTGAATAGGCAAATCCTTCGATCGATCAAATATTCCTACAAAAAAATTGCAAGACGAAAATTTTCGTTAATAACAAGGTGGAAAGAGAGGATATTTTCGTTACTTCTGATGGTATAGACCACTTTCATAAATGGCTGCCGGATTAATATTCTTTTGTTTAAATTCAAATTAGCCCTTCTGGCCTCGTTCTCCAGTACAAATTCAAAAGAATACCTTATCTCAAGCGAGGCCAAAAGAGCTAACTTAAATTTAAACAAAAGAGTATTAATCCAGCAGCCATTTATGAAAGTGGTCTATAATGATGAAATAAATTTTCTAGACTACTATTTTCAGAAATCTAAAGCGTCTATTAAGTGGAGTTAACAGTTGGTGCTTAAAACGCATTCACGAGTCCGCATAGGTCAAGATTGCTCACCAATGTTATCAAGTCCAAGGAAACCACCGCCAAATATATTCTTGCCTGAAGGATCTTTTCTATTCACCCACCTAAAATCAAGTAACCAAGAGAAAACATTCAACGACAACAGGAAAAAAAAATTAGCTCACACCAAAATAACGATCTACCGGTACTTCACAAAAGGACCCAGTCAAAATGAAATTCCGGTCTCTGCAGAGTGACAATACTTTGATCAGAAGTACCACACTCTCCCCCTCCCCCTCCCCCCTCTCCCATCACCCCTTTCCCGCCACCTATGTAAACTTTAAGTTATTACACAAAGTTGACAAGTACAGCAGCTCCAATCGCGTGGAATGAATTTTCTCTCTACATGCGGTGAATTTTAAGGATGCAGCTAGTTCAAAGTAATGTTCTCTTACCACGTGAAGTTAATAAGAAGTTTCTGGAAACATCGCGCTAAATATTCGTCGTCCCTCGCTCCTTTGCGGCCTGTCATCTTATAAACCATAAGGCATGCAAGTGCATGAACCGGGGGGTTCACATCCCCCAGGGCAAATTCATAAGCTGGGAGCTGACCGTTGGGGGCCATGTACCACTCCCGGAGGAACAACAGCAACTGGTCTTTGGCAAACTGTGGATCGATTTTGCTAAACGCCAGCATGTGGAATGCCAGGTCCCATGTAGCATACTGAAAGAGAAATGTTTGAATTTAGCAATCACAAACAACAGTTACGTTAAGGATCTACTGGCATTTGGTTTCCTAAAGAAAAAGTGTTTCGAATAGTCTTAATTTTCACGAGGACGTCTTTTTTGTATAAGTCACTGTTGAGGATTGAACCAAGGTTCTTCACCTCTAGCTTGTGAGCGAATCAAAACGCAAAGTAAGCAGTACGACATCATGTTGAGCAAAGAAAATCGCGCGGAAGCCGATTTATTAACAACCACATCCAGACTTTTTGGATAGAGCACACTTTCATTCATAGCCGCTACCTGCAATCAAAATACGTAGTATTTCATTGGTGGGAAAAAGACTTGACTCAGGAAAATGTGAAGCCAAAATCGTCGCACCGATTTCCACTTAATCCTAACGTAACTGTGTTCTGTCCCGTCCCGTCCCGTCCCGACCCGAATAGTTGTCCTCTGGCCTCCGATGGTGCTATCTCAAGGCGCAACGTTCAACTGGAAAAAAAGGATTGCTAATTGTTCTACCCACCCAAGGATACTCCCACTTGTCCGGCATGGAAACAACATCTCTATTGAACAACTGTGCCCATTCTGCCTCTGAATTCCTTCCTTTGAGTCTTTCCCTGGGTGGAGCCGGCGTTTCGGGGTCTCCTTTCAACCAGTCTTGGATGATGTAATGGTAAAACTGTTTGCTCCACAGCAGACCAGCATACGACTGTCGAGATACTTGGGTTTCCTCCTCAGTTAAACCATCTAATAAATGACAAAGTGTCAGAAGTAAAAGATTCGAAGCCTGAATCTATGTACCACAGAGTAAGTAGGCTTTGGTGCTAAATTGAGTACGATAGTGAAACTTCTAGAAAGAGGATTCACAAAAACTTCCCCTAGCTAATTCTACGGTTAACACTGTGGGAAATAAGATCACAACCAAAACTAAACAGGTTTGTAAGGATCGTTGAAAGGTTACCAATGAAAGATTTCAAAAACTGATCTCGAAGAGAACCACTGAGAATAGCAAAAGGTTTTTCATGGTTCTTCTCAGGATGCTCCTGTAAGTCTGGCCCCGGTTGTTCAAATGTTGCATAACGCTATCCGCTGGAGAAAACTCTATCCAGTTAATAGCGCAGTGCGTTTTACTATCACATATCCGCTGAATAGCGATTTATCCGTTGAATAGCGTCATTCACCTTTACTACAACTGAGCCCTGATCAACCTCGAGACTTTTCACCTACCGGACATTTACCGGTATTTTCGTAGAAACCCAACCCCCCCTCAACCTGGCTATCTCCAAAGACTAATGAAATGTAAATTATCCCCCTCCCCGCCAGAAACACTCACCAGGTATTGCGATATTATAAAACTCGTCTGCTTCTTTGATTCGCTTTTGCATCACGGCTCCAAAATTCCTTTCAGCAAATGGATCTGTTACAATCTCCTCGTCAGCCATGAGACGGCATCTTATGACACGTTCCTCATCAGCAGGAACAACAAGAACGTAATAAGGAGCTACTTTTGTGCCTTTTTTCTTTGGGTTTACAGCATCTTTCTCGCCATTAATGATGTAACGGTGAAAGGCATCCTTTGTGAAGGTTGTATAGTTTTCTACATTAAACAGACTCTGTAAATTGGGTAAAAAATGGTAAGTCAATCCTTCTGTTTGATAAAAACAATTCTCACTGTGCCTCTTTCCACCCAGGGGGTATAAGTAAAGGAATTACACTTCAAGTTAAATTATAAGGTGGACTTAAAAAAAAAAACCCTACTCTGATCCAATGCAAGTTTCTAATTGACTAAGAGTTTTATTCCAGGAGACCCCTCAATTCTTAGAACACTAATTTGCTCCAGAGTAATAAAGTGCTCCTGTTACCCTGGGTTGTACCTGTTACCTTCACTGATGGGATAACTGTAGTCAGGGAATACTTCTTCAGGAAGGGGTGACCTTCTTTCTTGCATATTTGAAACTCAGTTAGGCCTTAAAATACCCCTACTTCCAGCTCTACCATTGGGCTTATGCCTAAATAACAATCAGCATGGTTAGAAATGAATTGGTGAACTTACCGTTGTGTTTGTTTCATTCTCAGTGAAGAGCAGTTCTGGAATCTCATTTTCAGGATTCACATCAAAAACAAACGTGTACTTTCCCAAGGTTTCATGGGAGCATGCCACTGAGTTGGGAGCAGTTTGTTTCATATTTGCCTTCCGTGTGCATCCTTCATGTTTGCAACCCCAGATCCATGTGTTCCTGAACCACAATGTTGGTAAAATGTGAATTCGTGCTGTGTCTGGGCCTCGGTTTGCTACAGTTATTTCGATGAGGATGTCATTGGGTGTGTTCTTTGCATATTCTGCGGTTATGTCCCAGTAGCGACTTTCATTAAATACACCTTGACAAAATTTAGACAAATTCAAATAAAACTGATCCACTGTATTGTTAGAAGCTATTTGTAAAGTGTGAACAAGACATTCAGATAGAGTTCAACAACCCAAATAATCTTGTTAAGCATTGCAAATGAAACCACATTGTGAGTTCATTAGAGAGAGATGTCCTTCTTAGGTTTGTCTGACACTGGCTTGTAGCAAGTACTTTTTGATCCACCTAGTGATATCTACTAAGTAATACTGAGGGATCACCTCCATTTGATGATTAGATTCCTTCATATTATTTGACAGTTTAACATATAATAATTTATGAGCAGATATTTTGCAATTACATAGTATTTTACCAATTAAGCCCCATAGGGATGAGGAAAAATACAAGCAATGAAAAAAAAGTCAAATTGTTATAATTTTATGTTAGACCAATGAATTCCACTATTATTTTATTTGCTAGTATTTTGGCTTCTAGTGTTTTAATGCATCCTTTGGTGTGTCTGAGCAAAGTATCAATCAAGTATGGCCTGGGTGACAGATGAAAACAAAACAAGTCAAATTACTGAAATGATAAGTGCATGTGAAACATGCAGAGGCAATTTCCTGACTATGACAATACACTGGAATTTTGACACTAGACAACCCAAATTGTTATTTCATCATTTCAGATTGTTATTCCCTTACCAGTGTCAGTGAGCTCAAACTCTGGTTCTTGCCGTGATCTGTTTCGATTTTCATCAACGATCCAACCATAGGGATACTCATTCTGTGGGTATTTATACAGAGCCTTCATGTACGAATGAGTTGGAGTGGAGTCAAGATAGTAATAGCACTCCTTCACATCTTCCCCATGGTTACCTAGGAAATATGGGTAATGTAAGATAAGGTCATCAGTATGTGGCCTTCTTTAATTGATTATACCCTGCCCCAAAATAAGCAAAGCTTGTTAGAGCAAAGATATTATACATATTCCCCAAACTCTACTCCATACATTTCCTAAGCTGCTGATAGAGAGAATTTGTTTAACAATCACAAGTTTCTTTTGTTGTTAATGTGTGATTCAGGGGTGATATTGTGTGAAGAAATAAGATGCTAGTCACTCTTAAGGGGTCAAAGCATTAATAATCATAACCCGATTAAACAGCCTTAGAAACTTATTTTCCTCCAAAATCAAGGTTTCAAGTTCAAAGCACTATAGCTGTCTTCTTTTACATCTGATTTGTGATCTTGGATCATGAAGGGGACAGTCATGCTGCAATTTCTTGAAACATCAGCCAGTCATTGCAGATGGCAAGCCCATTTTTCTACCGAAGGGATTGAGGTTTATTGTGTTTTATGTTCCACTTTTACATTTCCTTGTTACTACTTTTGACAAGAAAGAAGAGTTTTTAGTCAGCACCGGCATCATATTTGAATGGGTGCTTTTCCTTTTCAGAATATCAGTTTAACACTGAATTATTGAGCTTCATGTATGAATACAGACACACTAAGCTGTGTACCATTGACTGCTGACGTCTGAATCCTCCGGTACCCTACATTTTTTCTTAAAGAAATGTTTTCAACGCTTTGAATTCATGAAGTAAAGATTCCACTGTTCAACTGACCTTCGGTTCCTGTCAAGCCAAAAAGCCTTTCTTTGAGAATAGGATCCTTTTCATTCCACAAAGCCAAACCAAAACACAGTCTACACTGTCTGTCGGTTATTCCCAGAAGGCCATCTTCACCCCAGCGATAGACGCGAGACCGTGCATGGTCATGAGAAAAGTAGTCCCAGCTGAAATACAATTTTTTTTTGGTTAAAAACAAAAACCCAATTAATGCCTGTGTCTTATTTCCCCTGTTCTGAACTAGCTATGCTTTGCAAATTGGTTTCTAAACTTCCTTCACACCATGAAACTTTTAATACAGAGCAAGAAACAAAGATGAGGGTATTCTGGTGATGGTGGTTGAAATACAACAGATTTTTGTGGGGAAAATTGGCCAGAAAAGGTCATACAATTTTTTTCCAAAAGGAATGGAAACATTGCAAGAGTTCTAACTGTGAAACATTCACAAAGCTTAACCCTTTAATCCCAGACATGATTAACATGTCAATTCTCCCTGGAATATCCATACATTATCCAGCAAACAGGTAATAAGAATACTCAAACCTTATTGGGTAGAAGTTATCTTCATCTAATACTAAATTCCTGTAACATACCCAGAAGGAAATATGAAGCAGCTAGTGGGGAGAATTAACGACCAGATCTTGGGAGTCAGATGGTTAAAATTTGAACAACTCACTCCCAGACAAAAATCGGTCCTTTTTAATTGTCTGTCTGTTAATGCTCAGAGCTGGTGCATTCAACCTTAAAGATGGTAAGCTTGCATTAAGGTAAACATGAAAGTGACACCTAAAATAAATGCATTGCATTTTTTTCTGTGAGCAAAATATTCAGGAGTGTGAAACAAAGAAAACGAATGATGTTTCCTTTCACCTTAAATCGTTGGTGAACGGTGGCTTAAAACTTTGTTCATGATTATACAATTCAAATTCACTGTTATTTATAAAAATATTACCATCACAATAGGGTGGGTGCAAAGCTTTATATTCAAAAACCTGGTTGAGATGGATTTGTCAAGTAATGAAATTAACACAATACACAGATAACTCATAACATATGACTATATCCACAGTCTTAATTCCTTAACGAGTACAGAAACTGCTGTTAATTAAGCCTTGTGACTATTTGCGTGTCACTTTGACATCGATCACATGCAAGCTTATCTCGATAAAATTCTTACCAGGCTCCATCGAATGAATAATCTTCCCTCACTGTTCCCCATTGCCTCTCTGATAAATAAGGGCCCCATCGCTTCCAGTTTTTCTCTCTATCGGAATCTTCTTCCAGTCTTTTGGTTTCGGCCAACTTATGCTCGATCACAATAGTTGCCTGGCGCTTAAGCCTCTTGGATTTAAACATGATACCTTGGAATTAATCACTTCGATCCAAACCTTTTCAAGTTCCAATGAATTCAACCTTGTACCGGAGGCCTGCAGAACAGCCAGAGATGCTGATGATTTCACGATGGAAGAGAATAGAAGGAAATCAAAGGTGTCGACTTTAATAAGGCGGCGATTATTCAATCGTAAAATATGCAAATAAAGTAATGTTTGTGAAGGTGTAGTCTGATCGTCCGGGTGAGTGTAGTCCTGAGAAGGACTGTTGTCGGTGGTAGTGACTGACGTTTCGACAACCTGTGCGGAAGTCATCATCAGAGTCAAGTGAATGATTTTTGTCAGTAGTCATTCACTTGACTCTGATGATGACTTCCGCACAGGTTGTCGAAACGTCAGTCACTACCACCGACAACAGTCCTTCTCAGGACTACACTCACCCGGACGATCAGACTACACCTTCACATGTTACCCCCGGGTTCAAACCATTTACTGCAAAGTAATGTTTACCTTAAATCCACTAACCCCGAATTGTCGAAAGTCATGAAATCTCTTAATCAGTTTGCACGTATAATTTCATCCACGCTAAGTACTCGCGTAGAAATTATTCCTATCACGCAGTTCTGTAATAAGGCAATCGACCAAAACAGTTCACTCGATCGAGTGGAGTCGAATCCAAAGAAAAAAAAACGCGGGAAGTTCTGAGAAGACCTGGAACTAGAATACCGGTCCTTTTCCCAGATCTCCTCGGTAGTCCAACATGGCGGATCAGATTGACCAAAAAGCCGTAAAAGAACTATTGCCTTTTCTCTCGCTTAATGCTCGTGGAGACGTGAAATCGTTGGCTCTGGATTATATTTTAGGACTCTCTGGTTCTGATAGTGGAAAGAACTTCCTGAACCAAAACGAAGAATACTTGAGATCCCTTTTGGAACTGACGAGAGATTCGAACTCAAACATTTCTAGAGATGCCTTCTCGACGATCGTGAATTTGTCCGCAGAACTCGCCATCTCGGATAAACTCCTCAAATTTAACATAATTGAGCCCTTTTTGAGCTATGCTCTCAAAAAAAGTAGTCAACACGCCGACAAAGTGGCCATGATTTTGTCCAATGTAACAAGAACAGAAAGTGGATGTCGTGAGGTTCTTAAGGTTACGAACATGTCGGAAGAATGCAGTTTTTACAATATTGTAGAAATTTTGTGCAAAGAGAAGTTTAATCCCTCTGCTGAACTAAACTATCTTGCCACTTTTCTATCGAATTTGACGCAATTACAAGAATCACGAGACTATATTTTGGACAGGGATCGCTGTGTCATTCAGCGCCTTTTGCCATTCACAACCTACAGTGCTTCTCTTGTAAAGAGAAGAGGAATCGTAGCTGTACTAAAAAATTGCTGCTTTGAGACAAGTAAGTTTCAATAGGCCATTTTACAGTTGTATACTTGGTTACAAGCCTTTGATTTGGAGTGAGGCTAAAGGTGACCTTGTTTTGATAGAGACCAGTATCTAGTTAGCATGACAACAAAGTAATTTACATTTGAAAAGCAGCAACATCTGTATCATAACAAGGTTATCCTTAGCCTCAGTCCTGTTCAAAAACCAAGAGGTTTGTCGTAGACCTGACATAACTGATTTTGATTTATCTCTCCTACTCCCTATCAAACTAAAACTTTTGAAAATCAGTGTTCAACCCTTAAACTGCTATGAATGACCAACACAGAATTTTTCCTAGAATGTCAATGCAACATCAAGTAGACAGGTGATGAGAATAAAGAAAACATAAATTAGGGATTGCTAGTTGATTTAACACCAAATTCTCCAAGATAACATCACAAGCATTGTATGTCAGACGGTAAGGCGAATCACCAATGAGATCTTAGGAATGAGTTGGTGCAAGATTTTTTGTCTACTTTGAATCTCCTACAATTGATAGGAGAATTGATAAAAATAATCTATTGTTAGTTAGGTATTATGTTGATTGTATATTGTTACCAGGGAGCCATCAGTGGTTATTAAGTGATGCTGTGGACATCCTACCACACCTGCTACTCCCCTTGACAGGACCAGAAGAGTTTTCTGAAGATGAGATGGAGAAACTCCCCCCTGACCTCCAGTACATGGATGATAACAAAGAGAGAGAATGTGATCCAGACATCAGGAACATGTTATTGGAAGCCTTACTTCAGGTCTGTCAGTGTTTTTACTTTTTATGGTTGAAAACAAAGTTTGGGTGGCACTCCAAGCTGCAAGCCTTTTGATGGCTATGGTGATAAGAAAAACATTTTGACATCTAACTATAGTATTCAGAGAAAGTCACTGAATTGGGGACTAGTGCTATGGGGTCAAATGGCAAGCTCAAAAAAATTGCATTCTCTAATATGCTGGTTTCAGTAGCACAAAACAATAAATTTTCCTTCTTAAAGTTGTTCTCTAATTTACACCCTTTCTTATATCTAAAGTTATGTTGCAGTGCTCAATGTGTTCTTACTAGGTTTGTTTGCTTTATTTGCCCCCAAATCACCAGAAACCTCATTTCAATGTGTTTTGTTGATTTTTTTTTCAGCTGTGTTCCACGAAACATGGCAGGGAGGTGCTGAGGAAGTTTAATGTGTATGTTATTCTGAAGGAGTTATTTAATTGGGAAGTAGATGAAAAAGCAAAGAAGTCGTGTGAAAATGTGATTCAAGTTTTAATAGCAGATGAACCAGAACCATCCATGCAGGATCTAAAACAAGTGCAGATTCCAGAGGAGGTCAAGAAAAAGTTTGATGAAGAACCACAAACAAATGTAGAAAATTTATAACATGGATGATACATCATTAGTTGAAAAAGAAAAACAAGACTTGCTGATTGCAAATTTAAGTGGGGATATACTCTTAGCTTGTTGTATGATAAATCTCCTCTTCTGTTTCGAAATAACCCACAGCCTATGAGGTTTTAGAGATAGAGAGGTAGCAACGGTTATCAACTGGTTACAAAAACATAATAAATTTGACATCTCTTAGCTTTTGACACAGTTTTAGTGTGGAGTGTAAGTTGAGTAACAAGTATGAGTTGTCAGGAAACTCTACACATTCTGTTGTAAGACAATAGAAAAAATGGTGTCAGATAACAAGGATATTTATATCATGGATGATTTTAATATAGATCTACTCAAGTATGAAACATCTAATATAAGCCAAGATTTTTTACTCTCTCTTCGAAGCTGTTATCGTATTCCAACAGTGGATAAACCGACGCGCGTTCACAGAACTTCTGCTAAGCTGATTGACAATATCTTCGTTAACAATCCTGACAACCTTCTCGCTAGTGGAAACATTATTTCTGATTATTAGTGATCATTTTTCCCAGTTCTCAGGTATTACAACATCAGCGAAAGATAAACTTCAACAAGAAAAAAATATAAAAATACGTGACTATTCAAGATTCTCCGCTGATCGCTTTGACGATGACCTGTCTGAAGTTGACTGGAATCGATTAATTGCAAATGGATCAAATTATGTGAACAAATTGTTTTCATCGTTTTGTAACAAGTATAATACAATTCTTAAAAAACACGCCCCCGTGAAAAATATGTAAAATTGGAAATCAAAGCTGCTATCTAAACCTTGGACAACTAATGGAATTAAAGCGGCGATTAAGACCAAAAATAAATTATATGCTACTGGAGACAACGCTGGGTACAAACACTATAGAAATAAAATCTGTACACTGGTACGCTTAAGCAAAAGGAGATATTATGACGACTTTTTTGAAAATAATATGGGCAATATAAAAAAAACCTGGCAAGGAATCAATGAACTTTTACATCGACGGAACAAAAACTTAAAAGCCATATCTGCATTAGAGGATTTCAACAATCGCAACAAAATTGCTAAGGAAGGAACGCGGATACCTAATATTATTAGTGAAAAATTTGCAACAGTCGGAAACAGACTTGCTAATAACCTCAGTGACCACTCCCCGAAAACATCATCAAGACTATGTTGATAATTGCAAATCTCCAACTTTATTCTTCTTTTTTCAACCCGTTTTAACAGAAGAATTACTGTCAGAAATAATACTTGTACCAAATGATAAATCGTATGGTTTATACTCCTCATGAACCAAATTATTCAAATGTTCGAGTACCGTCTTAGTTCCTGTCCTTTCAGAGACACTTAATACATCGATCAGATTATGGACTTATCCATCAAAGCTCAAAATTGCTAAAATTACACCAGTATTTAAAAGTGACGATGATACTGACCCAAACAACTACAGACCTATCTCTTTACTTTCAAACTTTAACAGAGTATTCGAGAAAATAATTGAAAATGGATCGACTAGCTACATAAAGAAACACGAACTTTTGTATTCCTCACAATACGGCTTTCGTAAGGGGCATTCAACCCAACACGCAATATTGGTCATTGTTAATGATATACAGGCAAACATGAATCAACGATTGTTGTCTTGTGGAATATGATTCGTTGATCTCAAAAAAGCTTCGACATCGTCGATCACGACATTTTGCTTGATAAACTCAATCATTATTAATGGCTTTCGTGGATTAGTTAATGATTGGATCTCCTCATATCTTAAAAATCGCACACAAACAACGCAAGTAGGCCATTGTATTTCAGATAAAGTTGTCGTTGGATGTGGTGTTCCTCAAGGATCAATTCTTGCTATATGTCAATGATATCCACAGATGCTCGAATAAATTTAGGTTTTACCTCTTTGCAGACACTAACATTTTGTATGCGGACAAAAATCTGAAAGACCTAGAAACAATAGTCAACAACGACTTACAAAACCTTTATAACTGGTTGACAGCCAACAAACTAACTCTTAACACTAAAAAATCCAACTTTGTAATTTTTCATTCTTACCAAAAGCGACTGGCTTGGCAACCAAAACTCTGCATTTTTGATAACGAAAAGAATAAATATGTTCGTCTCGAGTCTAAAGTTTACATAAAATATCTGGGCGTTCTTATTGATCAGAATCTCTCTTAGAAATACCACGTTGATTCTATTCGATTACAAAAATTTGTATAAATGTTGGGCTACTTGCAAAGCTACGCCACTCTGTACCTCGAAAAATACTATTGAATATCTATAAGTCACATTTAACCTATGGTCTTGCCGCCAGGGGCCAGGAATGCAAGACTTATCTTAACAAAATTCTTTTTCTTCAGAAAAGAGCCCTTTGTCTGCTGTATTTCGCAGACTGGCATGACCATACAATTCCTTTATTTCTGAATGGAAAAGTACTTTCGATAACTTTTCTTTATTACGAGTCCGTATCAACCCTAATGCACGATATCAGTAATGATAAAGCCCCAGCAAACATACTAAATCTATTTTAAGACAACGTCTAATATTCATTCATACAATACACGATCGTTTACGTCTGGAAAGTTTTATATCAAAAGTTCGAGACTAGAAATACAAAACAATTCCTTCTCTCGGATCGGAGTAAAGCTGTGGAATAAGATACCAAGCTGTATAACGGATCTCCCAAAGAAAGCTTTCAAAAAAAGTCCTTCGCAAATTGCTATTTGATATCTTAGAAAAAGAAGATAACTACATTCAAATCCCCATGATCATTAAAAAAGTAGGTGCATAGATACACCTTCTAAGTTGAAATGTCTTCTTATCTTTTTCTGTGTGACTGTGTAAATAACGACTCTTTGTCCAAAGATATTAGACGATTTATGTTATTGAGGTACTTGTCTTGCCCCGCCACGATTAGCCTTCTAGCTATGCGGCAGGGCAAACTATCCTACCATTATTTTGTGTAAAAAATCAAAGAATAAATTGTTGTTGTTGTTGTTTTATTATGTTTTTTGGACCTAACCTTGCAAACTTGCAATAGAATTCCAGTCTTTTTATCTAACTAGCCTGTTTCCCTCTTTGTTTCTTCGGCGGTTTTTGAATACAAAAACAAAAGATTGCATGGCTGTCATGGCTACGGAGCACTTAGCATCGATTCCTGAGGCGATCTTCGCTTATATTCCTAAGTAGTCAACCTGACCAATTGTGACAATTCTTAACATAGGATTTTCAGTCTAGCCAAGACTTATTAATGTGAAGAATATCTTTTGATTAAAACACTCACAAATCACAAGTACTTTGTAAAGGGGACTTTTTTTTTGCAGTGTCATTTACATCTGTGAAACCATGAGAAATGTGCAGGTGCAAGTTGATGAACATTTAAACACGTTTAATGAGTCTGAACTTGCCTATCACCTTTAGGAGAATCCATCACGTTTTTTCAGCTGGCACACTCTGCATGGTTAAACCTTTTTCATGATAAGAGAAGAATCCTTGAATGCCCAGTGATCCAACACCTGAAGCCTACTTTTTACATAGGAGTTAATTTTTCAATTTTAAAAGTTTTAGGAGTTAATTTTTCAATTTTAAAACTTTTAAAATTGAAAAATTAACTCCTATGTTACAAAAATCGTTCCACCAGGAATTACTAAAGATAATGAATATGCAGTTTAGCAGACAGTGCCTATTTACCTTGATGATGACCTAATGTCTAAAATGTTTGGTTTTTACTTTATAATAATTTTTGCCCCGTAAATAGCTTATCTTTTGTAAACTTACAATTTTAGACACTTCTGCTTACAATATCAATGATAAGCAGACAAGTGCTGAGAATCGGGAAAATAAATCAATCAGTGGATTACTAGTTGATCCAATACCAAATTCTCCAAACTAGCATCATTAGAATTGTATAGTAGACAGTAAGGAGAATTGCTAGTGAGATAATGAGAGAGAAAGAATCAAAACTAAAGTTTGTCTATTCTTTGTGTTATCTTAAGATGTTTTTAACCATTGCGAGAGATAATTTTTTGGAGTTTTTCACTGACATTCTCGATCGCCAAATTCTACACTTCCGTCTCTAATTTATCGGAGTTCACAGTGACATTGGTTCTCAAAGCCATAGTTTTGCTGTGGAACGGCACTGAAAAGTTGACTAAACAAATTACCCTGTTTTAAACAAACTGACTGGCGAGATAACTCTGCTCTTTCCAAGTAATATCCATGCTCCCCAGAGACAACCTTGCACTTTTTATACAATTCCTAAAATTTACAAAACTAACAGAAGAATCTCAAGCAGCACATTGGAGACAGCATCCGAATGCAAAAGTGTTCATAGTTCTTCGGTTCAAATCCTAGCTTCAGACGTTTTCTCTTCTTTTGTTTTGTTTTTTTTTGGCGAGTTTTGGTTACTATTTTAGTGTTCTTTTGTAGCGAATTTTTGTCTTCCCCTCATAATAAATGCTAAATACCCTCGTTTGGTCTTTACAGAGTTTCGTTGTTAATCGATTTAAAATTTTAACAAAATACAAAGATGACTTCAACTTGAAACAAATCTGCAGAAAGACAATAATTTTTTTAAAAAATTCGTACAGTGAAAAGCACCACTTCTACGAGCCAATAATTATAAAAATTTTTTTGTCTTAACGAGCATTTTAGTTAGATTTCTTGTTTTAATCGAAGGTATTCCTTCTTATAATTATTTGATTCATACGTTTGCAAACGCACTAGAAGGAGACTGGGTAACACGTGAAATAGTTCTATTTCTCCAGAGGGTTGTTGATACGCTCGCTAAAAGGCGTGGCACGAAACGGGCGTGGCATATCCGTGACGTATTCATTAGTGGTTGGTTTGTTTTTTCATTCATTATTCATGTGAAATAAAGAATTTATCTCAAACCAAACAAGTCGTGTTCGGGTGAGGAACTTTTAGCTGTGCTGACGGTTATTACCAAGAAAAGAAGTGCGTAAGGCAAGAAGAAGCTTGAAAGTTGTCTGAAGGTGAGCATAGCTCTTCGAAAACTGTTAGTTTAATCTTATTTCCCGTTCTAATGAACTAATAAGCGTAACAAGAGAGCTATAGGTTTGCTTCATGCTTCGTCTTCGGCGAAGATTGTCATTTATTCTGGTTATGAGTCTAGGTCGAACGCTACTCAGCTTACAACTAAGGCTGCGTCAGGATTGTAAGAGAAATTACTTATACTTGGTTACGATTCGACCGATAACGCGACAAGTCCTTGACCAACGATGGTACATGTAGTGCAAGTACAAAATCACCAAGCGTGCTTGATCTCTGTGGCGGTCACTTTCCTAGACGTGGATAAGTGTTCGTGGAGTAATCTTCCAAAAATACCTCGTTGATTTAATTATTACTCACCTTAAATGATCAATATACTCCCGTCCTTCCCATTTCATTTGCTGTTAAATGCTGTTCGAGAATTAGCCAACCGACCGATGAGCTTATTTTTGTCTGTAGGAAGACTGAGAGTGTGAAAAAAGACAGCTCAACAAAGAATACAAAGGGGAGGATAAATTGGCTGAATTGACGAATGTAGAACACATTCAACTGAAAGATAAGAACTTTGAAGTTATTATATTTTTTTAACATTAACGGTGGCTGCCTGAATTTCTTTATTTGCTGTGAAACTCAGCCAGTTTCATTTCATGGATAGTCTTGAAAAATACGAATTGGCACAGGAGGAGGGGGAGGAGGACAGGAACTTGGTGAGTGGGCAGTCACCAATAAAGCTGGATACTTAAAGATGGCAATGAAAGGAAAATAGTATTTGGAAGAAAAAATCTGAAATCTAAAACTAGCGTTGATCGCCCTGGCACACAAAATGATCGAATCCCTTTTCAAGGAAATTATTTTATCCTCGATTGAAGGAATATTTTTGTCACGAAACAGCACCTAAGCATTTCGGTTATTGCCAATTCTCTCTTTGCAAAACTACGATTTTGCAATGAATTGTATAAATTTTTGTCAATACATTGGTCAGTGCCGCCTTTAAATATTCACAGTATTTATAAAATGAATCTTTTTGCAATGGACAAGAGGACAAAGGCAACTGAAACGCACGTTGGAAAAATATTCATATGAATTCCATGGCTATTAACGTCATCTAACTTTTTACAGAGAAACAATACCACCTTAGTAACGATACGTTAATGATACATTAACCGCCACTCACAATGACGAAACTGACTTTCTGTGACTGTTAAAAAAAACATCGCCGCACAGCTAGATAACAAACCATGTTCTCCCAGAACTCGACATCACACACGGTTGAGACTACACAGATCTAATGAGAACAGTTTACAACGCACCAAATAATTTAACAGACACAAACAAGTACTTGAACGTGAATTTTACCAAAAGAAGACTGAGCTACGTTAGGAATTTATTGGACCAAATCAGAACGAACGCCAACTCGACTGCTATGATTACGTGTTTCAGTAATACGGAACAGACCACCGACAATTTTAAAGGAAGATTAAAAAAAAAAAAAAAAAAAAAAAGAAAAAGAAAAAAAGAAACTAATTCACGACGTAGCATGGCAGACAAAGCTAACAGAACGATCTAACCTCAGCAATCACAACTGAAAAATGATTCTTGCAGCCAATGACAACTCAGAAATAATATTGGCTCATGGAAAAGATCACGAGCTAGATATTTCAAACGAACGTTCATCGTTGCCTTCACTCTCTTGTCGTTTTGCAAGTTTTCTTTATAAAACCTAAATGTCTGGTTCAGAAGGTTCGACGAAATCTTCTTGCAAAGAAGTTGATTGTAAAACAAGTTTTATTACACGACTCGAGCAGTCAAAGGGCCAATAACTAAAATCAACCAATCAAAATGCTCTATTGCCGGTCCAATATTCTCTAAGTATTGGACCGGGCACTGTCCCGAATGGTCCCGAATGATACCGCAGTTGTGTCCCTTTGAACTTCAGTCGTATAATAAATCTCTTATTAACCAAGCTTGCTCGGGACCGTACTGGAAGAGTATCGGCCCTCGTTCTTTTTTGTACGGACCTCGCTGCGCTCGGTCGGTACTGTCAAGACCTCGGGCCGATATTCTCCCAGTACGGCCCTCGCGCTTGGTTAATAAGATATATATACAGACCAAACTCTGGCATGTATGCACCGCAATAATACATCGAAAAAGTTCAAGTTTTTTTTTTGTAGATATAGGGCCTGTCGTTTTCTTATGCAAATCTAAAAATTCAAAGACAAAGCTAACAGAACGATCTAACCTCAGCAATCACAACTGAAAAATGATTCTTGCAGCCAATGACAACTCAAAAATAATATTGGCTCATGGAAAAGATCACGAGCTAGATATTTCAAACGAACATTCATCGTTGCCTTCACTCTCTTGTCGTTTTGCAAGTTTTCTTTATAAAACCTAAATGTCTGGTTCAGAAGGTTCGACGAAATCTTCTTGCAAAGAAGTTGATCGTAAAACAAGTTATACAGACCAAACTCTGGCATGTATGCACCGCAATAATACATCGAAAAAGTTCAAGTTTTTTATGTAGATATAGGGCCTGTCGTTTTCTTATGCAAATCTAAAAATTCAAACACTAAAGAAATTGCAATGTACCTCAGAAATAATAGATTGCAAATCAAACTTATTTGCTTTTATCTCGATAAGGAAACTTGGACATTTATCAGAATGAATTTATTCAAATCACAGTTCACTCGATAATCACAGGTTTGTTGTCAAACTCAAGTGAAAGAGAAAGTGGGAGTCGCGTTCAAATCGGTTTGCCGAGCAAAAAAATTTCAAGCAAATGATAACATATTCACGAGTCCGATTTGGACTGAATTTGAACGTTTAAGTAATAGAAAAATTGTTTTAGAATAGTTTCCCTGTGAAATGTTTGAGTGAACATTAGTTAAAAGATGTTTTATGCCTTATAAACTTTCCTTTTCTCCAGCAAAAAATGAAGGATAGCTTTTTTTTCGTTGTGATGTTTGGCTTGATTTTTGTCTGAATAACTTGTTGAAAAGGTTCTAACTGAACGTAAGATTAGAAGCAATGTTTAAATTAAAAAATATCCTTTGAACCAGCCTTTGGGTTTTAAAGTATTTGTACGTAAAAAGACCTTCAGCCTGCAGCTGATACAAAACAGGACTATAGGATATTTTGAAGACTGAAATCTGAATTATTGAATTTGTCGATGAAAAATAAAAGTTACTTACACCAGAAAGTTACCACAGTTACTCATAAAGATATGCGGAACCAAGCAATTATCTAATTGTATGAAACCCTGCGACCAAAAAGAAAAAGATAAAGCGAACTTGATCCATGAATAAGAAAAAAGACTAAGATTAACTTGGTTTTTAGTACTATGAACTCAACTACAATTTTATCGAAATAACTTGCAGAGATAGGAACAACCAAGCAATTTGCTGATTGTATGAAACATGCGACCAAAAAAGAAAAAAAAACACACATTTTGCTTGGTTTATAAGATACTTAGACTTTTAAAAGATCATTTTAGTTTAAAAGTCCTGACTTATTACAAATAAAATAACAGACGGCTGAAAAGGTTCTTTTTATTGGCAATAAGGCAAACTAAGTATTTAATGTCAGTCTTACATTTGAAATAACAAACTACAGCTTGAAGTGGAGATATCACCTTGGGCAAAAAAAAAAAAATCAAAGACCAAACTCTTGAAAGAAACGTTCGAAGAATTTTATGAAAAATGAGAAGAAATGGATGTTTTTGGTTTGGGAGGAACTTTTTGCACAAGGTGATGTTCACATATCTTGGCGGAAAATTTATGGGAAGCCATTCTCAATTTTTTGTCGAAAATGTTGTCAGGGGAACCTCTGTGCAAATTGTTCCAAATTTTCCCGCCAAAAGTCTTGGTATCACTAAGTAATTAAAGAATATAAGAAGAGATTAAACAAATAGAAGACAAATTACTTGTATTCTTTTCTATTGAATGAAAATAAAACAGCAAACAACATTGTTGTGTTTATTGACTTGTATTTAATAACTTTGGAAAGTATACAAGAAAGATATAAAATCCTTAACATCTTACTCAAAAAGAAAAAAAAAAGCGGCGCATGCGTATTTAAGGCGCCCGTATTTCATCTAAGTTTTTCGGCGGGAAAATGACGCCATTTTGAACAGATGTTACAGAGTTTCCATGTGCAAAAATATTGACGCATGCGTATTTAAAGCGCCCGTATTTCTTCTCTAAGTTTTTTGGCGGGAAAATTAAAAATTAAAAAATTTTAAACACATGTTACAAAAGAAAACGCAGTGATAAAAAAATTTGACAATCAACTTAGCAAATTTAGCACTGAACACGAAAAGTGACCGTATACACGAAAAAATGTCCTCAAGTTGTAAAGCACAATCTTCAAATAATGAAAGAAAATTGTTTGGCAAATAGTACGGTTTCAGATTTGAGGCTTTTGTAATGAAACGAAACTAATTCAGCCTAGATTCTGTTCGATTTATTCAAACTTCACTCCTAACAGTTTGTCTGCTACCTCTTCTTTTAGCTTTCCCGTGACTTGGAAAGACATCTTCCTCTTTGTAAGTGCTTGATTTTGACTTAAGCAATCTGCAAAAGCAAAGGAGAAAAGAATTCACAAATTAACCCAACACTATGAGCAAACGTTAACAAAGTTGATGCGATCTTCAATTTAAGCATACTGAGAAACCCCTCACAAGCGAACCGTATCATTAGTCATTCTCTCTCACATCGCGCTACAACAGCATTCAGTTCTTCATAGTGGTCTTACCAACTTTCTTCCTTCTTCTAATTAAGTTATCGGCAGTCTTTAAAGACAAATATGACCTGTACATATAAATTTCAGTAAGTCATGTTGAGAAATTTTATCATGGAAATCCCGTCAAGGATTAGGAGTTTTTTTGCATATTAACAAATGCACGTGCTGAAAAATAATTCACACACGGTATGATCGCAATAGTAGACAAGGTTTTTTTCTTTGTTTGCAATTTTTAAAAAAATTTTTCTCAACCCGTGAAGCAAAATCCAGACGCTCTCCTAATATCTTATTTTTTCAGATTTCTATCAAAAATCCGAGATGAATTTAACTCTAGCCTAGCTATTCTTTCGAAAAAATGTTCCCATTCGTGAAAGGTTAAACTTACAACCTGCTATGATTGATCAAAATGCACAGCAGATAAGTGTTGAAGACGGGAGGCGTCACCATGGAATTTTTATTCATCATTTTGGTGTCGAAGTGAAAAAAATTACAATTCATGTTTTTCCTATGCAGAATGGACACATCGAAACTTCTCCTTTAAATACGTGACTTAAAGCCGTGTAGATTGCTAACAAATTACATGGAAACTAGTTTAAATGAAAAATGAAAAATGTAAAAGTCTATTGTGTTATGCCTCGTTCTTCAAAGCCTCCCGACACATGTAAATGAGGTGGACGGGTATTCTGAAGTTGCTCCAAATCCCAAAATGCCACCTTAAACACACGAATCCGAGAAAAACAACAAAATCCTTGACTCAGACTGAACAGTCACAATTTGCAAAGGAATTATTCAAAAATTAGTCTAGCTCTTTGGCTCAGCTTCCAAAGCGTAGTTTCGAGAAATTACAGAAGTTCTTTAAAGCTATTCTTGCTTCTGTACTTCCAAAACAAAAATTGGTATGAAGACGTTTAAAGAATTTCAGTATTAAAAGTTGTACCCGACTGACTGACTAGACATCGTTCAATACAACAACTCTGCTTTCGGCATTCATCTTTGAATTATAAAGGCTGATAGTTTCTAAAGAAACTCTTTGGCGCTGCGTCGGTGGGGGTAACGAAATAATTTGAATATATCAACAAAGTTGAAATGGTAAATTGGCCACCGTTACGGTTATAAAAGCTGACGTTTCGAGCGTTAGCCCTTCGTCGGAGCAAATGGCGAATGGCGAAGGGCTAACGCTCGAAACGTCAGCTTTTATAACCGTAACGGTGGCCAATTTACCATTTCAACTTTGTTGATAAATTCAAATTATTTAAGAATTATAGATCGTTACAGGAGATCAAAAATTGTTAAACATTTGCAATTGATTTAACTTCACTGAATGTAAAGTCTACATCGTATGCGTCAAATAATAGTAGCCTGAAAAAAATTATACTAGCAAAGCACCGCTTTGTGCATAAAACCCACGCCGATTAATTCTTTAACCGACTTTTTAATCCGAAATTGGAAATCCTATTTAAAGCACTGAAAGCTCATAAACAGCTACAATTGATGTCCAAAGATTAGGTTCCTACATTTTACTCGGGTCAATTATGGTGGTAGATGTATATGTTGGTAACTAGAAATTACCTTTCAAGAAGTTTCCAACGGGCGTTCAACATGCTTCCATTTAATGCTTCTATTTGTCCCTTCTCACGCCCCAAACAAGGCATATCCGCTTTCCAAGCTGAAGGCTTCAAACCATGTTGGTACCAAAGACAAGTTTGGAGGTAAGAGTATTGATAATTCTTGATTTCTTTGTCACAGCTTAACGTTTTAATTTAGCTTCGGTCGCCATTTTCTTCCTTGTGTGAAGATGCACGTGATAGGCGAATAATTTAATTTTAACGTGGGACGCTGAACCTCAAGTTATAAATTTTAAAATTTCTGCTCAACGAAAGACCACAATCCTTCAGTCCCTCGGGATTAAATTTGTTGGCACAATACGATAAAAATAGAGAATAATCCGCAGGTTTAAACATCAGATTGACAAAACAAATGATACCATACATGACTCTTGTGAATTAATTTGCAATCTTCTCCTGTTGCGTGAGATGTCATATGAACAAGTCAAAATAACGAGGAGTAAGGAGGGAAATAGAAAAGAACAAGGAAGAGGGAAAAGAAAAAATGGCTGAAAAACCTTGGAACATCACAAGGGTAAAACAAATAGTCTACTAAATAAAGGATGGATTGAATCTAACTCCACATCAGCGAGACATTTCAAGTTATGGTAAAAAGAGTACATTGCACCTGAAACAGCAGCCCTCTTTTTGGAGCTCACTCGAACTAATTGCACATCCTGTTCAAAATTGTTTAAATTTATTTCTTTGAAAATAATCCTTTTTCATATTCAGAACATGCAGTGACTCCTGAAAGAGCCCCAATTTGTAGAAATTTTTACATTTGTTGAAAATTTGTAGGTATACGATGGATTTTTCTTAAACTGACGGGACTTAGTGTCTATGTAATAAGGTAATGAAAAGCCTAAATCTCGATTTGAAAGCGAAGACTAAACCGAGAATGCACATCGTGAAACAGCCAAAACACGCGTGATCACGCACTCACTCACGCATATAAGCGGAGACGTCAAATTCATAAATGTTCGTAAACAGTTTCTTGTCGAGAGCATTCTAAGATCATGGACTATGAAAACGGGTTGGCTTCATCAGGGGCGCCTTCTTCCATGAGGGATTCGATTAGCGACGTGCCGTTGATAATCTTGGTTGTTGCTACTAGATACTCTGTTGGGCCTGGGGCAGAGAGAATAACTCAACGTAAGTGAATGCACCAAGGGTTCAGCCCTGTAAAACACAGTGGCATAGAATAACTCAGATACTTCGCGCGTTCCCCTTGGTCTATAGGTAAGTTACGCGAATGCGTTTTAGGATTTGTATAACTTTTTCTAATTCTCCCAATCCCACTTCCCGAGTGTTTATACAAAGCTCCGAAATCACCAATTCTTCCCCCTTCTACTTAAGTATGCAGGAACTTTAGAAAACTGACTTGAGACCCAGGGAGAGGGGGTAGGGTAGGCGTTGATTTGGAATCCAATCCATGGGAGGATGCGAGTTTTGGGGAGAGCGGACTTTTGGAGGAAAATTTCCATCGACTCTCAGCTAGGTTCTACGTGCTCTGTGCTACTAGGAAATTCAGTTCCCAAATTTTGCTTTGTCAGAGTTTCATCACACTTTAATGAGATATAAAGTACTAAACCTTTCGTTGGAAAAATCCACAGTCCTCCAGTAAAAACTTTATAGCGATTTCAACCCTCGAAATATGAGAGGAACCTGGAGGGGGTTGGATGTGTTCTATTATCGGTTTCTGGGTTTTAGATTTAGGAGACATCCAGTCTTACTTTGAATAAATAAAACACTTGAGACTTCCTTCTGAGCTGAGGCACGACAAACTAACTTACTACATTCTCTAGTCACCGGACAGCTCAAAATCACTGAACAATAAACTTCCATGAATTCGAACCATACATTTACGAACAGTAACACTCACTATTTTACGTATGATGCACGATCCTCGGAGTAGAGAGCGCTATTTATGAACTTCATATATTCATTGTAACTCACTATTTTCCTGCTGAGCAAGAAATCTCAGGGCAGAAATCTCAGCGTGTGTACAGCCTCCAATGAAGTAAACCAATGTTACTTTAGGTGGACCATCCATGGAACCGTCTACGCTTGTCAATGGCCCTGAAGAGATGTTAAAATAGAGAAAATAATAAAAGTCAATTTTGACCCTCATCCGAACTGGAGACGGAAATAAATTTAATACCGATGATAAATATCTCTCCTAGCCAAATATACATGATCCAACTATTGTAACATTTAAATCTGAAGTCAATATCACTCATCTTCACGATCAAATATCGGTTTAAAACTGTTCACATTTACAGACGTTTCTGTGACTGGAGGATTGGAATGGACACCCAAATAAACAAAAGTGTGTCATTTTCAAATTGAGAATTTCTGTTTTTCCCTAATCACACTGAGCGTTCAAACTTGGTATTACATTCGAGGTTAGTCATTAGGGCGGCTACATAACATTCATCTTTTACGGTGTAGTTGGGAGCTCTAGTAGTTCTTTGGTAAAGGTAGTGGTATCTGGAGGTTTCACCCCATTGCAAGTTTGCCCCGAAAAAGGAAATATGTTCTGCCGTAAGGACACGAGTGGGGCGGACTTGTTTACCTTCATGGGGCGAACTCGCAAAGGTGGTCAGAGGCAAATTTGCAGTGTGGCCCATAGGAGTCTGTTCCCGTTGCATAAGAATGTGTGCACCTTGTACGAAACTGAACTATCAACGTGCCAGAGCGATCAGAAAACTTAGATGTAAAATGACATTTTCAATATTTCAGAGTGACTCTTACTTTTCTGAAGACCAGGGGGCAGCCGTTGGACTTCTTCCACTGCGGGGCCTGGGAGCAACCGAAGGACCTGTAAAAATTTCAAAGAGATTATGTGTGCGAGGTCTTGCTACTCAACAAGAAACGGAGCAAGCTTTCCTCGAACAATAGATCTGAGTTAAGGTGGACGAAAAAAATGTGGACGTGCAGCATTTGAACTGTTTTAGAGATGAAAACGGTTTCCAAATTGTAAATGTTGAAGTGAACAAGCAATCGATGAAACAAATCGCGAGGCGTGTTCTGGCAATTCAGGGAGAATAAGTCATTCTCATGATCAATCGGATGCATTGGGACCAGAATTTCAAATGCCTCACGCTCTATACGTCTTTTCCCGCGTCATGGGTTGCTTTCCAGGTTTTTTTTCTTTCCCCCCGTCAGGCACGCCATTACATTTTTTCGCGTAAAGTACTAGACTCTGAAGGTTCACATGCCGCTCTTCTTCGAATGCTTCACCACCAACACAAAGAAATTTGTACAATCACGTGTCTGTTTACCTCTTCAAGTCCTCTCCAGCCCTGCGGCCGCGCCAGAAACTGCGCCAGCCGGACAGTGAGCGGTGCATATCCTGAAAAGACGTATGCGATGTCATTTGGGTTCTGCAAGGTGATAACGAAAATTAATATCCTGATATCCACACCATACTAGCCAATTCTTTAACATATCCTCGCGGCCATAAGTTCTTGAGATACCTTAAAGTGCTACTGAAACGAAATTTTCGTATCTGAAATTTTTGCTCTAACCTGTAGTTTTGAATATGGTGATCATCATGAGATAACTTGCTTTGGCCAAAATGAGGCGAAAGATATCTTTTTTAACCGTTCAAATCAAAAATTTTACACAAAACCATGTCCGGGCTCTGGTACCGAGCGAAATGGATTGATGACGTCACTGGTTGTGTTCACTCCGATAGCGTGGTTTATTTCACTCACTGTTTGTTTGTATTCGTGGGCGGACGAGATGGCAGATATTGAAGTTTTGTCAAGTGAATCTTCTTCTGAACGAAGTGAAGTTGTCTCCAGTAGCGAAGAGGAAGATGGTGCCGTAAAATGGGGTTCACAGGCCTACACGACTCCCCAGCGTGTGTTTAGAGTAGCCTATTCAAAGTTTAGCCCTCACGAGTATGTCTTTGAGCGACCGCCCTCTTTTGTAAGATACGGGCGGCGGATTTTTGTATAGTTCACTCAGTAGTGGTTGTGTTTCTATTAAATTCCAGTTTTTCATGAGAATTTGCTTTTTGTGTGGCACTGAGTACGCACATCAGGGATTGCGTCTTTTTCGAATCGTTCGCCTTTGTAGATGTACAGCTATTTTTACTGTCTCGATCGTTAAGTTGTCTTGATTGCTTTCAGCTTGCGCCACGCGCGCTGATTCGATCGCACTACAGTTCTTAGTGTTCAGTGTTCCAGCCGTTTTGGCTCGTTTTCTTTTCTTTATTTCGGTATTAAAACGACCGATTTCACGTTCATAGAAGCACATGATCGCCTTTACTGTTTCTTGCTCCGCGCTGTTAAGGATTTGCTTTATCTCATTTTTAAAATCCTCGTCTGCTCTTATTTTGGCCCTCGCCTTATATTGTAGGGATTCTGGACATGTTCTGCTAGGCATTTTGTACAGAGGGATTTGTTCGTTATCCTCAAACTTGCTGAGCAGATCATCTTCAGTGGCGGTGTCGTATGAGGCTTCCATGTTTTC
The DNA here is from genome assembly GCF_964205215.1 of Stylophora pistillata. Classification (NCBI taxonomy): domain Eukaryota; kingdom Metazoa; phylum Cnidaria; class Anthozoa; order Scleractinia; family Pocilloporidae; genus Stylophora; species Stylophora pistillata. The sequence goes on from NC_142531.1 coordinate 2,151,627, forward strand.
TTCATTCTCTGAATGGCATTGCTTTGGTCCGGGGCGTTTAGTAGCCCATCTGCCGTTATAATGTCTTTCGACATTTTCTGTAGATGGTCAGGCAAGACCGCGGTTTCGATCCTAATCTTGTGGATCTCGTCAGTTGCCGATTAACTAAATAGACTGGCAGAGATTCGTTGTCGGTATCAGTCGGGAATTTTACTCCCTATCCAGGCGAACCTCTCGCACTTACCCAAGATGCCGATATGGCCGCCGATGAAGAAGACGAGAATGGCATTTTGCCCGAAATCCTCTTTTTCGGCTTCCCAACATGCAAGCCACACTCCATGCTTTTACCCTTCTTTCACAGAAGTACACAACCAGTGACGTCACAGGGCTGTTTTGGCCGCGCCAAGATGGCCGCCAATTTTGATCTCAGCCGGTCAACTTCCAGTTGTTGAAAATGTACTTTCCGCTATGCGTTGGCCCAAAAAAAGTACACAGCGTTTGCAAATAACGTTCAAACTCTATTATATTGCAAAAATCTCGGATATGAAAATTACGTTTCAGTAGCACTTTAAACTAACAAACGCAAAAACCCTTACTTCAAACCTTGTAAGATAAATAATACAAATTTGAACTTCCCATCTCTACCTACCTGCTCCTGGACATCTTCTACGACAAGCTTCAGTGATTTGCGCAATAAATTGTAAGATCGAGACGTCTGCGCTCTTAGCAAGCCGGCGGTTTCCAATGTAGAAAGCGTTCTGTAAGTATGCTCAAAACCATATGTCTAGGAATGAGTAAAATAGTGCTTCAGGCTTTGGTTATGACTCAGGAATTTATTAGCGTGGCTTGTAACCCGGCCATAAATACATAGGTTAAAGGAAAAACGGGAGTGGACCGACCACATTGACTCTGAAGAGACCCCTTCCCTCCCCCCCCCACCCTTCCAACACCACCACCACACGAAAAAGGAATCTAAATCAACGAAGTGACGGACGGCGTTTCCTTTCCTTTTCTTTTTCTTTTTTCATATATTTTTTTTCTTTGCTCAGGTGTAAAGACATACTATTGAACTCACCTGTAGGATTTCCCGATAATAAAACTCCAACATTTTCGGTTTAAAACCGTTATTTGTTAAACACTGAGCGCACAACAAACGTAGCACCTTGAAAGTGAAAAAAAGAAAAGGAAATTGAAAGAGAGATTAGTGCAATGAGAAGAGAAGAGAAGAGAAAGAGAAAAATTGGACAAAAGTGAGAGGACTTAATATTATCAATATTGGAGTTATTAACACAGTATCACGAGAGGCTAGACGCAACACAGTCCTACACAAATAAAAGTTAATGTTAAGTTACCAAACACAGTTCAGAAAAAAAAGTTGGGGGAGAGGTAGGGGAAATCATGATCGCACGTAAAATGTACGGTGTCAACTGCAAACGCTTTTGCGTCAGAAAAAAAGATTCAAGTTTCAAGTTTATTAGGTCTTCCAAAACAAATACTAACAATAAACACTGCCTGCAAATAGCGAACTAACTTAGGCGGGCGATGTTAAGGACAAACAAACACGGATTACTAATTGAAGGCGTTAAAAAAGTCGATTTTGAATACATTATTTGTCAAAAGAGGAAAAAAAAAAAGTGATAAAAAGTGAAAAAAAATATTATAATTTATGATTGAATTGTAATTAAGATACCTTTTTTATTTCAGAAATAAGAGTGCTAGTGTCAGCATAACTCTCCAGAGTTTCAAGAGTTTCAAATAGTAATGCTTGAATTTTCTTTTTGAACATGTGCTTTGGTAGTTTTCGATAGCTTTCGGGAATGCTGTTCCAAATTTTAGCACCAACAATGGAAAAAGAGTTTTTATGATGATTGAGCCTAGAATGATTAATATAGTAGTTACCAGAAGATGATGAGCGAGTATTATACTGAGCTATGTCTTGTGTAGAAGTAAATAAATTACAGATATTTATAGGTGCAGAGTTAGCGGTTATATCAAACATTAAGATTGATGAAAGTTTGAAGTAGAGCATTGAGATTGGCAGAATGTTAGATTGGTTTTTTATGGAATTGCATGCGTTCTGAAAGTCAGAAAATTGATGGGACGAACGGCTCTCTTTTGGAGTGTAAGAAGCTTTTCTAAATGAGATTTGGAAGATTGGCCGCAGGTAATGAGGCCGTAAGATATATAGGGAGAAATTAATGAATCGTAAATACTTAGAAGTGTTTTTAAAGGGACAAAGTGTCTTAGTCTCGAAATAATTCAAATATTTCTGCTGATTTTTAGAGCATTATAATTAATGTGGTGTTTCCAGGATAAATGTTCGTCAATTATTACCTCTAAGTATTTAACATTATCCTTCCGTTCAAGATCAAAGAACGTTTAGTGCGGCCATCATAGGCCTTTAGCAAATGTTAAATTTAATACGTTTTTGATATGGATGAAAAATTATATAGTCTGTTTTCTTAATATTTAAGGAGATTCCAGAAAGTAGTACTGTGCATGGGGTTCAAAAACTTTAAAGAGTTGTAACAGGCCATGAGGTGATGCTACCTTCTTTTCTTCTTTCTTTTCTTTACATCTTTATTTAACGAGGGTAACATATTAACTTTTTACAAGTTTTCTAACATATGGCCCTCACATATACCACCCATCCCACCTTAGGGGAGGACATCAGTACACAGTAATCTCGTGCGTGGGAAATTACCGTCTCCTACCCCTAACCCTGCAGGAGACGGGACCTCCATTTATTCGTCCCTATCCGAGAAGACTAGAATATCTAACCATTTCTTGATGTTATAGAAAGGTAGCATATTCTTCTTAATTATTTTAAGACCCTGAGTGTTTGTCCGGCCGGGGCTCGAACCCACGACCTCCCGCACAACAGTTCAGCGCTCTGTCCATTGAGCTAACCGGGAGGCGGGTGTCTGTTTACTTACGGTAATCAGCGGTTTCTTCAATCCAAAGCATTTCTCTATGTACGGGTTGATTTTGTCTGTGTCCAAGCCTTGAGCCAGTTCTGAATAACAATTAGAAAAATTGATGGAAATATATTTTCTCCTTGATGAATTGTTGAATGCAACAAAGCCAAAAGTTTTGAGAATTAATCAAATCATCATCGGCGAGATATTCCGGTTGCTGACACTCTCAGCCAACCATACTCAAATATTAGCGTAAGTAACTTTAAAGTTACATACAAACGATATCGATTAACTGATAGGTTCGCCTTCTTCTTTCCGGGAGTGTCGCGTTCCCGATGCCGCAGACACGTGGTGTTGTGCACCGGAGTTCGCCAGTATAACCACAGTGTTGAACTTTAGACAAGCAGCAGCATCAAACTCTTTATTCACTTAAGCTGGCAGTCTTTGTACAGCACAGGCGGTAAAAACTATAGAACGGATACATGAAGGTTCGAGATAAGGAAAACCGAAAGACTACGAAACTAGAAATGATAAAAATGAGGAATATTACAAGCGTAACTTACATCGGATCTTGACTCCGGGGTAGAGAACTCCTAAACTTCGTTCGGCTCCGAAATGCTTTCGCTACAGTGACTCCTCGCAACTGAGCTACTTGCTTATAGAAGGCGAATTTAGTTCTTACACTTTGACGTACGGGAAATAGAAATGAACAGAGCTTTATGTAGCTAGCTTTGAGCGGATATTCGCTAGTCACGGAACAGAAATCAAACAAAGCGCGCTAACAAATTAAATAGAAAGTCATTGAAAGTTTCTTAGTGTCTTTGTGCTAAAAACGGAAGAGTTACATAAGTAAAAAAGATTAGAGTTCGTATCCGTAAACGTGACAGGGAGCAAGAAGGCTGTCGTGGAGGTTGGAGCGGGCGAGAAAAAAAAACTTAATGCTTGATCCGAAAGAGGTAAAATAAATGACAAGTTTTGAAATAAAACGAGTCCCTGGTTGTGCGACTTTTTGTATAATTCTCTAGAGTTTGTTCATTTTGATCCATGTAAATTGTGAGTTACCTTTGCCATTTATCTCAACAAATTTATTTTCTCTTTGGACAGATAGAAGTCGTCAATTAAAATTCAATGCAACCCCCCAAAAAATTAGCATTTACGTTAGCAAGAAGGCAGCGAACCATTTCACAACAGAAAACAGTTGGATGGTTTTTGTTCAAAACGAGACAGATAACTGCGAATACCATAATACAGTATTGATCGAGTCTCAAAATCTTTGGAGCAGAGGCTTGGCCCAAGAACAGTTTGTTAAAAAAACCTCAGAAAAGCTCTTCAGACGAACGAAAGAGGATTTCAAACCTTAATTTCGCCTAAATGAGCCTCAAGGACATCTAATGTTGTCAAACGACGTCATTGTTGTAACGTTGTTGTTGTAAACGAGAAAGACAGCATGTCAATGACGTCATAGGGAATTGTGTGTTAGTGTTTATGTAAATCTTTATAAAAGATTTATTTGCTTAGAGATGAAATATCGCGTACCTGCTTTTAAGGAAAGAACAAATATCCAAATCGAGGGAGCGACGGAAATTAAGTTAACTCATCGTCGGCAACATTTAAGCACAATTTCGCCCCCGTGAGATTCACAACATAGCAACAGAGAAACTGGAACTTAGTAACTTGCTGCATCGCTCGCTTGGTGAATCAGCTTTCTAACAATCTAAACATTATGGGTTCAGGTGTATCAAAGAACAATCTTAATGTAGTTCATCAACGACCTGAAGTGGAAATGGCTACGAACAGACGTCCGATATCTGATGAAGTTGTTCAACACAGACCACGACAGGATCAAGACCATACGAACGAAGAACGAAGAGAGATGATTTCAATGGTTGAGTGGGAAACCTTACTTACAAGAACGTATAAGAAATACGCGGACAGCTTCCCAGAACTTGAAGATGACCTTCTAACAATTTTTAATTCTCTACGAAAATTAAGAAAAGCCGTCAACGACAAATCCAAGGGACCTATAATTCAATATTCTGAGGTGGAAGAGACCCTCGAGGAGTTGGCTGTCAAAAGCTGCGACATATTTATGTCGGCAGGAACGAACGACTCAGAAAATTTCAACAAACTCATGAGTTTTATAGTTGAAATCGAAGGAGCAACAGTGCTACATAGCTTCGTGAGAAACTGTTTCGAAGATTACTACAATGAAACAACTGACAACGAAATTAGCACAAGTGACCAAGAGGAGATTTATACTTGCTTTGAAAGTCTGTCTAATGCACTGGCAACAATACAAAACTTTGCTGATTTCCACGATGGTTTTTGCTTGGCGAGCGCTCGAGATGGCGTTGTACAAACTTGCATGGACAATATCAAGAGAATCGATCGAGAAAATGACGACTGGCAAGACCAAGATGAGAAATCCGAAATAATTCACATACTGGAGGCGTGCACCGGAATTTTACACAACATTTCTCGAAGACTGAGAGATCGCCAATGGTTTGCTAACAGTGACGAAACTTTACTCGATTTTGCAAAGGTTAAGGTAGCAAGTATCGCTGCCTCGGCCTTGCTGTGTCTGGCGTACCTTGTAAATGAAGAAACTAATCATTTAATCACCGCCGACAAAAATTTGCTTCGCTTCATTATACGTATGTTAGACGAAGCTTGGCAATCAGAAGACCGCCGAAGCGACGGATTCTCCGTTACGGAACTTGCTGAAGGACTGAGTCATTTGGCAATTAACGACAACAATAAGGAAATTCTTGGCAGCGAAGGAGCAATAAGTGTCTTAACGTCAATACTTAAGACCTCAAACGACGACGAGGAACGGGCGAGTGCGGCAAAGGCTTTGTGGATGTTGGCTTTCAAAGACTCTAACAAGGTTATCATTCGAGAGGGAGACGGAATCATGGAGATCTTACGCACATTACAACACAGTCAAAATGCTGAAGTGCAAAAGGCAGCCGCTGGTGCCTTGTGGGAGATTGAGGGAAAGACAGCAAGAGAAAAAACCGACCAGACCAAAGAAGGGTCTGGAAACCACGTGATGATTAGCTACCAGTGGGATGCTCAGGAGGTCTTAGTCCAAGTGAAAAACCAACTTCAAGCCAGTGGATACAGAGTATGGATGGATCTGGAGCAAATGGGTGGGTCCACACTGGAGGCAATGGCCAAAGCTGTCGAGCAGGCTGCTGTTGTACTGATCTGCGTGTCACAACGATACAAAGAGAGTCCCAACTGTCGATCAGAGGCTGAGTATGCCTACCAGTTAAGAAAAGACATCATTCCCTTGATGATGCAGAAGAATTACAAGGCGGATGGCTGGCTGGGTATGCTTTTGGGGACAAAACTGTGGATTGACTTTCAGAGTAAGCATATCGTGGATTCTGGTGTGACAAAACTTATCCGAGAATTAGCGGGAAGAGGGAAAGACGTTGATCACACAGATGGGCTCCCAGCGGCGGTAATTCGAGCAACTGAGGCCACAACTCTAACAAAACAGCCCTCTGGTCCAGATGTGGCCGGATGGACAAATGAGGACGTGAAAAAATGGCTGAGAGAAATTGGATTGGCAGACGTTTGTGACAAAGACATGGCGGAATTCACTGGGAAAATATTGATTGAACTTCAAGAGCTTCGCGGAGAATGCCCGGATTATTTTTACAAATGCCTTGAACACACACTTCAGCTGAAAAACATGTTCCATGTACTCAAATTCAGAAAAGAGTTGGACAAACTACTGGGAAATTAGTTGCGATCAGCGGAATATGTAATACGCCCGCCTCGTTCTCCTTGTTAAAGGACAGTTGCGTGACGTTGGTCATCCAACAGTTATAAGTAGAACGGTGCCTGTGTGTGACCTTGTAGTTGTTGACTGTGAGGAGGACACGTTCACCATATGATATGGACTTGCTTGTTTTCTAAGTTCACACATCCATATCGAGAGAACACAATGGACTCCGAGAATGTGTTTCTGTTTTTACCTACAATTTGTATAGTTTGTACTTGGTTCACCAAGGGCGTAAATCCAAATAGAATACGCTTAGTAATTGAAAAACTCGTGGCACCAACCATAGTCCGTATTGACGTTATAGAAACAGTGTTCGAGTAGCAAATTGAAAAGATGCTCGATACTAGAAATACCTGCGTTACATTTACATTTTAAATTAAAACGTTAGATGAAGAGTTTTAACTCTAAAAACCTCATGGAAGATGAAATTGAGCAATGACTTGATAGAACACCAAAGAGTTGAGAGGCTTCCTAACGAAAGCGCGATTGACGAAAACTATGTAACTACTGTTGGCGTTCAAACTTTTAGTCTAATTTAGTTTGTAATTTTATGTTCGCCATTTCATAAAAGACGCCGAAGAATGTTACCACATTCACTGTAGAATTTTAAGTTCTGTTTGTTTGATTTATCGGCAACGTAGACCTCAACGGCAATTATGCATGAATCTCTCGTTTTTAACCCGTAAAATTACACCACCATGCTAACTGAAAGAGAAATGAGACATTCTTGTATAATCACAGTGTTGTGCACGGTGATAAACAAGCAAGTCTTTTGACTTCAAATGAAATTGTTGCAAACGACTCCGGAATAAACCTTTACCCTGCTCTTACCACCCAATCATGAAAAACTTTAACCAATCTTATTTTAACAGGTCAGCTGTGTACATACGCAGCAGTGCATGACGCCGTGTAAATTGCTGTTCAGCTCCCTTCCTCAACGGCAAAGGAGGAAATTGGTTTTTGAACGCTCTCGAGGTAGCCGGGCAGAGCGTAGAAAACTGTTTCAAGCCATCTTAACCCTATTTCAGGGAAGTACAAATGTAATGAGAAAGTGATCCGTGACTCCGGTCTATTGATATGATTGTCAAACAACGATTATCTCGCCAAACTTGCATAAATTCCGTTTAGAAAGAAAAATTATATTCAAAGATCCTTAGGCTGTTCTGTTTAAGATAAAACTGTTTCACTTAACTACGATCGAAACTGTATTAAGAGGGAAATGGCGGGGTGACCGCTCGGTGACACGTTTCACAGGTTAGGGGTATTACAAGAAACGGTAAACAACGCCACTTTCTGCAATAATTGATCATTTGATGTAAAGAATGTCGAAAGAAAATACTACTTACTTTGATTATGGGAGAGAAACATGGATTAACAATTACTTGAAGGACTATTCTTAGCTGGCTGTTAAATGTGCGCCGAAGACGACATCTTGTGGACTAAATTCCTTTTCCTCTCGCCGAAATTTTCATATTCACGGACAAATCAGCACTGAAATGACTGCAGCCGCAATATAGAAATCGGTGACAATCGAAATTGAGTCTATAACTGAGATATTAAACGACCTCAAGCTGTTAAAACAAAATTGTGTACACACGATCTTTGAAGATCGCAAAAATACATGAAACAGGCACAAAAGGGAAGCAGCGGTATTACAAAAAGAAAGAGATTTGACGTTAGACTGAAGCTATATTTTGTCGATAACTATAAAGGGTTTTTTGTTCCGCGATAATTGGTATGCTCTGGTTAATGTTCGGCAGCCGGCTAAGGTTCTCAAACGACTGAATGACCAGACGAATATTTTTTGAAAATTCAACAAATTGAGAGAAACTACACAATCCAAACTATTTTATGTCGGATACAATGAATATATGAAGTTCATATATTTTGAATTGCGGTATTAAATACGTATGATGCACGATCCTTCGCAGTAGATAGCGCTATTTATGCAATATATCTACTGCGAAGGATCGTGCATCATACGTATTTAATACCGCAATTCACAATATATGAACTTCATATATTCATTGTATCTGATTTATCATCACGGGTTTATTACGAATCAACTTAACGGCCTGCTCCCAGTTGGCTTGTTAGCTCAATTGGTAGAGCGCTGCACTAGTATCGCAGAGGTCAGTGGTTCGAATCCCGTACAGGCCTGATTTTTTTCAGGTCTGATTTTCGCTATTGCATAAATACCGCTATCTACTGCGAAGGATCGTGCATGATACGTATTTTATGTCGATGAGGAACTAAAAGGCGATCTTGGGGAGATTCACAAATCTCATATCTAGCGCTCGGTTTACGTTAACTTAGAATACTTAGAAATTGCGTAAGGTTAACTGCCGAAAGTCGGAAATTTCTCTAAGAATTTAAGAAACCGAGGCAACCTATACAATCCAAACTACTATATATCGACGAGGAACTGCTAAGCGATCCCGAAGAGATTTGTAACTTTCATGAATGACGCTCAGTTTAAGCTGGGCTGAGCGTCAACCTCTACTGAGTTCAGTCCAACTTCAACTTGCATTACATAGGAAAGGATATGCACAACAGGAATCTGTCAACTGTTGTGAACAATGTACATGGTCAACTTCAAAAAGAAAAGTATCACCACCTGCCATCAAGAAGAGGACCAAGACAAGATGAACAACTTCATATTTACTTGAAATTTCTCTTTTCCCTGCCTTCTTTGAAAGATGTAAATTTTCCGTGCCTGAAAGTAAAATTCCTTGACCTTTCCCACGCCATGAAGTATTTCAATGCCTCACATCATAATACTAGAACGAAACACCATTTCTGTGTGAAATAGCTTCTTGTTGACCATGAAAACAATGAAGGAGAGGTGCCTTCTTGCTTTCAGTCTCCTAGTTCAGCTGTCTGTAATCTTCTTTAGCACACACTTTGTTACCAGATGTTACTCTTTATTTTAATCTTATTTTATTCTTAAAGTCCTTACATTTTTCTAAAAGAAACTGAAACAACCATGACATTCAAAAATCGAGCGAGACAAATAGCATTTTTCCGGATTTCTGAATATTCACTCATGCAGATTAAAACACAAACCGGACACTTAACTTCTAAAGCTTAGAATCCACAGGGTCTCTATGAAAAAAAGAAAGCTGAATTTTTGGAAATATTGTGGTAGTTACAGACGCAACGAACATGGACCATTCTCTACGCTTGACTACAGCCGCGAGTGATGCTTACCCATTCAGACCACGTGACCAATTTATAGCTGTATGAAGCTAAAAAGGTCTTCTTGGGAAGGAACGAGTGTCTAACTCGAGGGAGCGGCAGAAATTAAGTTCAGCTCTGATCGACGGAAAAACTCAATGTCGACTTCACATAAGGACAATTTCGTCAACATTTTGCAAGTGACTGGCCACTTCACAAGAAGATTTCACAGATTCGAGATTCAATTTTGAATTGTGACAGATGCAGTGAGATCCAAACATAACAACAGAGAAACTGAAACTAAACTTGCGTCGTTCGCTTGGTGAATCACCTGTCTAACAATCCAATAATCATGGGTTCCGGTGTATCAAAGAGATCGAGAAATTTGAATCTGGAAGATGAACTGGCTCAAATGGACATACCTGATTTAAAGCCCAAAGTTGGTCAACACAGGCCACTACAAAATGATCAAGACCATCGATCAGATGTAAACAAGGAGCACAACAACGAAGAACGAAGAGAGATGATTTCACTGGTTGAGGGGGAAGCCTTACTTACAAGAACGTATATGAAATACGCGGACAGCTTCCCAGAACTCGAAGATTATCTTATAACAATTTTTAATTCTCTAAGAAAATTAAGAAAAGCCATCGACAACAACGACGACGACGACGATGACGACGACAACGATGACGACGACAACGATGACGACGACAACGATGACGACGACAACGATGATGACGACAACGTGGAAGATGCTCTCGAGAAGTTGTTTACAACAAGCTGCCGCACAACGACGAACGATCTAGAACAATCGAACACACTCGTGAATTTTTTCATTGAAATCGAAGGAGCAACAGTGCTACATGGCTTCGTGAAAAACTGTTTCGAAGATTTCTATGATGAAACAGACAACGAAGTTAGCACAAGCGACCAGCAGGAGACTCTTTGTTCTGCACTGGCAACAATACAAAACTTTGCTGATTCCCACGATGGTTTTTGCTTGGCGAGCGCTCAAGATGGAGTTGTACTAACTTGCTTGGAGAATATCGAGAGAATCGATCGAGAAAATGACGACTGGCAAGACCATGATAAGAAACCCGAAATAATTTTCATACTGGAGGCGTGCACCGGAATTTTGCACAACATTTCTCGACGACTGAGAGATCGCCAATGGTTTGCTAACAGTGATGAAACTTTACTCTATTTTGCAAAGGTTAAGGTAGCAAGTATCGCTGCCTCTGCTTTGCTGTGTCTGGCGTACCTTGTTAATGAAGAAACTAATCATTTAATCTCCGCCAACAAGAACTTGCTTCGCTTCATTATACGTATGTTAGACGAAGCTTGGCAATCAGAAGACCGCCGAAGCGACGGATTCTCTGTTAAGGAACTTGCAGAAGGACTGAGTCATTTAGCAATTAACGACGACAATAAAGAAATTCTTGGCAACGAAGATGCAATAAGTGTCTTAACGTTCACAATCATGACCTCAAGCGACGAAGAGGAACAGGAGAGCGCGGCAAGGGCTTTGTGGATGTTGGCTTTCGACGACTCCAACAAAGATATCATTCGACAGGGAGAAGAAACAATGGAGCAATTACGCACATTACACCACAGTCAAAACGCTGAAGTGCAAAAGGTAGCCGCTGGAGCATTGTGGGAGATTGAAGGGAAAACCGCAAGAGACAGAAGCGACAAGACCAAAGAGGGATCTGGAAACCACGTGATGATTAGCTACCAATGGGATGCTCAGGAGATCTTAGTCCAAGTGAAAAACCAACTTCAAGCCAATGGATACAGAGTATGGATGGATCTGGAGCAAATGGGTGGATCCACACTGGAGACAATGGCCAAAGCTGTCGAGCAGGCTGCTGTTGTACTGATCTGCGTGTCACAACGATACAAAGAGAGTCCCAACTGTCGATCAGAAGCTGAGTATGCCTACCAGTTAGGAAAAGACATCATTCCTTTGATGATGCAGAACAATTACAAGGCGGATGGCTGGCTGGGAATTCTGTTGGGAACAAAACTGTGGATCTGTTTTCATAGTAAGCATGTTGTTAGTTCTGGTGTGTCAAAACTTGTCAGAGAATTAGCGGAAAGAGGAAAAGATGTTGATCATACAGATGGGTTCCCAGAGGTATTAATTCCAAAAACTGAGGCCAGCACTCTCACAAAACAACCATCTGGTCCAGATGTGGCCGGATGGACAAATGAGGACGTGAAAAAATGGCTCAGAGAAATTGGATGACACAAGTCCGCGACGAAGACATAGCAGAATTCACGGGGCAAACATTGATTGATCTTTAAGAGTTTCGAGGAGAATGCCCAGATTATTTTTACAAATGTCTTGAACACACGCTTCAGCTTAAAAACATGCTCCATGTAATCAAGTTCAGAAAGGAGTTAGACAAACTACTTGGAAATTAATTGCGATGGGTGAAATTTGTAATGTGTCCGCCTCGTTCTCCTTTTTAAGAGACACTTGAGTGAAGATGGTCACCCAACGATTGATGGAGTAGAACGGTGCCCGTGTGCGACCATGCAGTTTTTAACCGTGAGGAAGACTCGTTCACCACATGGACTTCCTTCTTTTGTAAGTTCACACATCGATATCGAGAGAACACAATGGACTCCTAGAATAGGTTCTTGTTTTTACCTACAATTTGTATAGTTTGCACTTGGTTCGCCAAGAGCATAAATCCAACTAAAATTAGCCTAATGATTAAAAACCCCGTCGCCACAACCATAGTTAATATTGACGCCATAGAAACAGTATTCGAGTAGCAAATAGAATATCTGCTCGATACTAGACATACCTGCGTTACATTTACATTTTAAATTAAAACATTCGTTAGATGAAGGGTTTTAACCCCAAAACCCCAGGGAAAGATGACATTGAGCATTGACTTGATAGAACGTCAAAGATTTGAGAAGCTTACGGATGAAAGCGTGATTAATAAAAAACTCTGTAAATACTATTGACGTTAAAACATGTAATGTAATCTAGTTTGTAATTTTATCTTTGCCGTTTAACAAAAGACGCCGAAGAATGACTGCACCTTTATTGTGGAATTTAAAGTTTTGTTTGTTTGATTTATTGACAACGTCGACCTCAGCGGCAATTGTGCATAAATCTGCCACTTTTGACCCGTAAAATTACACCACCATGCTAATTAAAAGGGAAATGAGGCATTCTTGTATACTTCCTGTGCAGTGCACGGTAATAGACAACGAAGTCTCATGACTACAAATGAAATTGTTGCAAACGGCTCCGGAAAAAGCCTTTACCCTGCTCTTACCACCCAATCGCAAAAACAATTTAACCAATCTGATTATCAAGGGCCAACTGTGTACATACGCAACAGTGCATGACGCCGTGTAAATTAAAGAGCGCTGTTGCGAGTTTTTCAGCTCCCTTCCCCAGCTGCAAAGGGGGAAATTGGTTTTTGAACGCTTTCAAGATAGCCGGGCAGAGCGTGGAAAACTGTTTTAAGCCATCTTAACCTTATGTATTATCTCGCCAAACTTGCATAAATTCCGTTTTGAAAGAAAAATTATATTCAAAGATCCTTAGGCTGTTGTAATTAAGATAAAAAAAAAAAAAAAACTGTTTCACTTAGCTACGATCGAACCTGTATTATTATTATGCATGTTCATATCTTGACTTTCGTTTCCACAGATTAGGGGTGTGACAAAAAATGATAAAAAACGCCACTTAAGCGATAATTTACCATTTAATATACAGAATTGAGTCAGTTTGCTAGACATAACGTCTCGTAGTCACGTTCGACGCACTAAAAACTACTATAAAACGAATACAAGAATTGTAAAAACGTGTAAAATGGTATATAAAAAGTCACTTGTAAAAATGTAGCGGAATTCCAAATCGATTTCGATCAATTACGATCCTCATCAGTAGTACTCCGCCATGTTTAAAATACTCATAAATAATTTATTTATGAGTATTTTAAACATGGCGGAGTACTACTGATGAGGATCGTAATTGATCGAAATCGATTTGGAATTCCGCTACATTTTTACAAGTGACTTTTTATATACCATTTTACACGTTTTTACAATTCTTGTATTCGTTTTATAGTAGTTTTTAGTGCGTCGAACGTGACTACGAGACGTTATGTCTAGCAAACTGACTCAATTATCGAACACGTTCCTGGCCTCGGCCCACAAAATTTCATCACAATATACAGAATCTCGAAAGAAAATACTACTTACTTTGATTTTGGGAGAGAAACATGGATTAACAATTATTTGAAGGATTATTCTTAGCCTTTTTAGAGTGGTCCCGCTTTCAGTGGTCGTTAAATAGAGGTCACATAGTATATGGCGGCTCTGGCGCATTTTACGAAAATAAATGATTCCAACCGCTTTCAGACATACTGTTTCCCGTATTCTTTACCATATTATCGTAAATAACATGTTACAAAGATGGAGAATTCCGAAAATCTTAAAGGCTGCTGGTTTCCGAGAAAAGAGAAAGAATATTGGCATTCTACCCACGCGATAGCGTCATTGAAACAGGAAGTCGATTAGGGATTTTCCCTAAGAAATGAGTGTCCTATCACGGACACTCCATAAATTCCACCTTTATGTCAGTCATCTTTAGCATAGCATCTCAAGACAGAACTGGAGATGTGAAATAATGACAAGGACCGAGCTTATAATATTGTAAACAGGTGTTTCTGAAGTTTTCAAATACAAGCTACTGCTAGAAGAAGAACATCAGATCCAAGATAAAGATCATGCTCTTCTCCCATCGATTTGACGTTAAATGTTTGCCATCAGTACTTTCTGTGCATGTTCATATTGTTCATCAGGTATGTGCTCATCATTCAGAGTGCTGTAGAAATCATCTTTAAAGTTCATTTAATTTTTCAAAACTGGCCATCTAGTCATATGAATAGACACCGTTCTAACACAACGAATATATAGAAACGTATTTGTGTACGATCCTCGCAGTAAAGAGCACTATTTAAGCCATAGTGAAAATCAGACCCGAAAAAATTCAGGCCTGTACGGGATTCGAACCACTGACCTCTGCGATACTAGTGCATCGCTCTACTAATTGAGCTAACAAGTCAACTGGGAGCAGGTCATCAAATTAGTCCGACATAAACCCTTCCATCAAATTAGTCCGACATAGCCACCTTTCTGTTTCCTACTTGTGAAGTATACCTTAAGGCCACATCTGGTAGATCACTCAAAAGTCTGTCCAAACTGCTAGACATAAACTGGAAACTATCAAGGAATACCAAATGTTGGCCTAACATAAATGACATATACTTTTCCGTGATGTTTGGAATTACATTAATTGCCATCTGTTTTTGGAATAACATTAATTGCCATCTGTTTTTGATTACCACTATCATCTTCATAAGTATGATTATTTGCGATTTTCCAAACTCTTGTATGATGAAATGGCAATCATACCCTCTCAGATAAAGGAAAATAACGGGAGTCATCATATTTTTGACATCAATGTTAAGTTTCAAATTACAGTCTTGATGAGCTGATCCTCTGTATTTTCCTGTTATATGATAATGGTATCTGACTCTGATATCCTTCGTTTTGCATAATCTGTTGCAAATATGACAATGTTTAGCATTCTTGAATTCTTTTTCATCTTTATCTGTCATCACTACAGGTTTGTTAAAGTGTATGTTGGCAGTTTTGAGGCAGTATTCAACTTCTTCAGTCATCTGCTCTATAAACTGATATACAGCATTTTCACCTCGATGTACCTGTGATGGCTTGCTGTATTTATCATCATAAAAACATACAACCTTATAGCCATAACCACAATCGGTATGTTTGTGTGATTCTTTTCAGTTATTGATTCTAAATCTGCATAGATAACAAAAGGTATAAGCAATTGTTTGTAATGATTTGTGAATCTGATATTTTCTCAATTTTTGGGCATCTTCGAGATACAGTTTTCTTTGTGATCATTCAATACCTTCTCAGTGCTGAACATTGCAAACGTTGATGCGGGTGTTTTCTGTGTTTCACGCTTTGAATAGCTAGGCGTCAACCGGTTGAAATCTTTGATGAGCACATTGGAAGAAATTATAAAAGAAATTTCTCGGAAACCAGCAGTATTTAATATTCTCGACATTCTTCATTTTTGTAACGTGTTATTTGACAATTATTCCACGAGCGCGCGTTGGATATGAGATGATAGATAGCCAACGAGGCGCGTAGCGCCGAGTTGGCTATAATCATCTCATATCCAACAAACGCGAGTGGAATAATTGTTTTATTAAAAACGCCCCCAAGATATTAGACAAATCTTACCAAATCTTAAATTTTTTAGCTCCCTTTCAATTTTAAGCTGACGCATACGCTTACCATATTTGTAGATTATGGTATATTGGCTCCTATACCATAATGGCTAAGCCAATAAAAAGTCTTAAATTACATTATCCAATGAGCCAGTTTTTAATAATTACTGTTATATCGTAAACAATATGATTTTCGCGTACCAGAAGAACGATTTAAATTGATCATCGAGTTGGTCTTCTAGAAATGGGAAATAGTAGTTTGAAAGCGGTTTGAATCATTTATTTTCGAAAAAAATGCGCCAGGACCGCCATATACTATACTACTCTTAATAAAGGTGAAAATTACAGTGATTAAGTGGAAACAAATTGAGGACTTTGACCACTGACTGCTTAATGAAAGGTGACTGCTTCATACGGTGCGGCTTAATACAAGTTTGACTGTAGTAATTGAAAGACAAGCGGAGAAAAATAGCCACAAAAACAAACAAAAAGAGATGTTTTCATGCATGTCTCGAGAGCTTGATTTATCAAAGTGCTGCTAAAGAAGCATTTATTCCTTCCACTTTCATTTGCTACCACAAAAAAAACTTGTTATGTGGAAGATAACAAGTAGAGAAAGACTGGGGTTGCGAAAAAACCGCCTCTGGCGTGTAAACAAATCTCAAGTGTTCGTAGGGGCTTAAAAAATTGGAGCCTTCGTTTGTTTATGTAGCGGAAGAAGGAAGTTGTTAATCAAATTAAAAGCCTGGCTCGCATCTGTAGACCATTTTGAATGGAATTCGTAGTTCCTTCACGCTTTTTGGATGCTGTATCTTCCATAAGGGTTAGCTTTAGTATTAGGCGATGTCTAAACCCAATTAACAGCTGAGAGAAATAATGACCAGCAGTTGTGTCGATGACAAACGTCACCGCGAGGCATGTGTAAAATGATCAAAGACTTCTTGGCCTTTCGAGTGGCCGTAAAAATAGAAGCACAGAAAACATAAAAGTATCTCAACTTGGACGAGGAAAACGCAAACTACTTTCTCGACTACATAAAACTAAAATTACGACTACATTTCGCAAGTGACTGCCCACTACACACGAAGACTCGACATAAAAAGTTTTACCCCATGATAAACGCATTTGTACTGGTAATCGTGCTAAAAAATTAAATTCTTAAACACCTATTGCTAGACACCGAGCCCTAATAACGTAAAGATAGAACTCGTCAGTAGAGGTTATTGATGTCCAATATTTTGCCAAAAAGTTAAAGTGGCTTTGAGTTTTTCTTGAAACAAATACTTTACCATTGTGGTAAACTGAAATGATCATAAGAAATTCCCCAATTATCATGAGCCACTTTTGATAGAAACAAACCTTGTTCAACTTGAATACGCTCTCTGAATTCTTCCGGATCAGTTTGTTCCTTGATCATTTCCGCTATGGTCGTATCTGAAAATAAGGATTCATATCTCCCTTAAACCTTTTAACTTATCCTGAATCTAAAAGAATCGCGTCCCTACTGTTGGCTTGTTTATGCCAATGGTCCACCTATTCCAAAATTGGAGCTTCACGAATTTATTCACGACACAAGGAACCAACAGAAAAGCTTAAAATTGGATCAACATTACATACTTCATCGACCATGCTTGTTTGAAAATGATGGTTTGATTTTTTTTTTATGTATTATCAATATCGGTAAAAACGAGATTGATGTCCAGCCAAACGGTTAAGAGGAAGGTTAGTGCATTGTATTATTAATCACTTGAACAAATGACTGAAAGGCGCTCAAAACTACAAAAGTGTTGCAGTGAAAATCCTAATGAGTAGCCACCAATCACTTCATACGAATATCTTGCATGTTACACAATTTCTAGAAAAGGATGAACATCAGTTTTGACTCCATGGCTTAGCTTTTCACAAGGTGGATAAATCACTATCAAGCAGATATGTTTTAGAGTTTTATCCACAGCTTTGTTCGCCCTTCAAACAGTCTAGTCCAATATGATACGCTTATTCACTCACGTGTTGCAAGAGACGCTTTTGCTCTTTGCATAAATGGAATCCTCTGAACATACTGCTTCATTTCTCCAACTGTTTTGGCACTTTTGTGCTCCTGGTGAAGCAAAATGTACATTGAAAATGAAAATCCTGAGCAAAGCTGTGAGATAAATGAAAGGAGTCAGGCAAGACATCGAAAGAGCTGAAAATAGCAATTTTCAGTGAAAAAAAAGAATTCGGTCATTTCACATAACTTTCTATAACAGCCACTGATGTAAATCTATCTCCAGAGATGAATTTCGATTTCAAAAATCACACTATTCTTGCGTATTCTAGGACCGCTTCTCTTCTTGGTTTATATTAAAGTGCACCTAAACCCCAAATTTTGTTTTCGCTTAACGAAATAAGCTTATTTTTTGGAGTATTTCTGTGCAAAAATTTTTTAATTTGCTCAAATCTTTAATTTTCTATGCCCAGTCAAAATACGGAAAATCGGCCGCCATCTTGCCCCACGACCGAGTTTAAAGAAGAATGGCTCTATCGGGTAATGTGACGTCAAATCGAGAACACGAAAGTCTGCATCTCACACATTTTCACTTGTTTGGGAAGATTGTCGTCGATATTGTCCGAAATATGCCGACTAGGTGTGTTGTATGAAGAATGCATGAAGCGCGATACCCTCCTGCAAATTTCGCACGTTGCTACATCCTTCTACAACACACTTAGTCGGCATATTTTCGGACAATTATCGACTACAACCTTCCCAAACAAGTGAAAATGTGTGAAATGCAGACTTTCGTGTTCTCGATTTGACGTCACATTACCCACTAGAGCCATTCCTCTTTAAACTCGGTCGTGGGGCAAGATGGCGGCCGATTTTCCGTATTTTGACTGGGCATAGAAAATTGAAGATTTGAGCAAATAAAAAAATTTTTGCGCAGAAATACTCAAAAAAAAATAAGCTTACTTCGTTAAGCGAAAAAAATTTTTTGGGTGTAGGTGCACTTTAATGACCTTCCTCTGGCTATAAAGAATTGCAAGGTGACTTTGTATGCTGATGACACGGTCCTGTACTACTTTGCTAAGGAGCCACACCTGTTGGAAGAGGCACTGAATGATGATCTCTTGCAAGTTGCCCAGTGGCTACATGGAAATAAGCTAACTTTGAATCTTACTAAGACGAAATCCGTGATTATAGGTAGTAAATAGGAAACTTGTTGGTATTTCCTCTTTCTCATTATCCATTTTTGACACTGATATAAATTCTGTAAATAGTTTTAAATATTTGGGAGTTATGTTGTCCTCAACTTTTACATGGTGAGACCATGTTGAGTATATTTCATGTACGGTTAATAAGAACCTTGGTCTTTTACGTAGGATTAAGTATTGTTTACCTTATAATGCCCGGTTACTTTTTTTATAATAGCTTAGTGCTACCGGTACCTATTTTTGATTATGCTGATTTAGTCTGGGGTGACAAGGACAATGTCACACTAATGAAGGAATTGCAAATTCTGCAAAACAAAGCAGCTAAGTTGATATTAGATAGATCACTTCACTCCTCATCCACTGATGCATTAACAGTCTTGAGATGACTAAATCTTGAAGAACGTAGGAAATGTCATGGATGTATATATGCATACAAGTGTATTAATGGCGAAATTAATCATTCTTTGGACATTTTAAGAGTGATATGCACTCCTACAATAAGCGCAGTAACGATACTATAAAGCTCTCCAAAATCAAATACAATTGGGGAAAACATCGTTGGTGGTATCACTGTTTCAAAGATTTTAATGAGTTAGAGAGAACTGTAAGAAACTTAGTAAGCTTGCCAAGTTTTAAGAAGTGTCTCTTTTCTGCTTTTTATAATTAAGTATTTTTTTAAATTAATCTTTGCAGTGTATATGTTGTAATCATTTTTATACTTTGATTTTAGCTCAAATTTTTATATTTTAATTGTATTTTTATATAATACACATCTAGTATTTAGGACCTCTATGTAAACCACTATTGTGATGGAGCTTCCTTATAAAAGATTGTTATTATTATTATTATTACTAAGATTGAAATGATGGGAATGACCGCTTCAAATCAGATGACCATCATAAATCTTGAAACTTAATTCTTGCATTGACAGGCAGACAATTTCTTTCCAAGGTGTGAAATAGAAATATAATCCAATGGATTTGAACACATAATTTTTTTTCTGGGCTCTATAATGTGAAAAAGACACTTGGGATGTTGGAAGAACACTTGGAAAGCTTATAAATCAGTAACGGATCCAGGAGGAGGGTCCGGACCCCCCCTATCAGACCTGACGCTTACAACTTTGAGACTGAAATTCTTACATCCGCAGGATCGTATATCACTTTTTAACTGGCTGATTTTTTAAATTAATGCATCCAAGTAAACGGTAAGCGGCCAAGGAATTATAACGTGCAACCGCGACTGGTGGGAGGGGGTGTGGGGGGTGTGGGGGAGAAGTAATTTGCCTCAAAAGTGTCCAACAGTCCTTTCTGAACCAAAGTTTGGACCCCCCCCCATCAAAAATTCCTGGATACGCCCCTGTAAATCTTGAGCCGAAGTGTTCTTCCACAATCCCACATCGCCTTATTGTGCTATAGAGCCTGGAAATAATGTGTTCTATGAGTGCTTAGATATAGGCCTCCTTTAAACCTTAAGCTCTCAAGATCCAACAAGTTATTCTTGCAACTAACTGCCATACACTACCTTGTAAATGAAACAGGAGAATTCCATTTTAAATCAAATTCACTCTCTGTTCTCATAAACAGTTATCAAATTGAATGTAATGTATTGAAAATCACAAATAGAAATTACAAGACTATAGTTAATCACCTCTGGGAATTAAATGGTTAAATCTGTCAGGCGACAACATTCAAGATAGCTATTTTCTCTTTCGACCCAATACCTTGGCATGTATTGACCAGTTCAGAATAAGGTACAAAAATCTTTGATAATCGCCAAAGATCTTTTTGTTCATGAACTGACCTCGAAGGCAGCACTAATCTGTTTGGCTCTTCTGCTCAAGTGAATTCCCACAGCAGAGAAATTTAGATCTCGAATATCATAGAACAGCTCATCACTGGAGTTTAAAACAACTTTCTTGGGTCCAATGGGTTGTTGTTGTTGAAGTCCTCCAGGTCCTTTCTCTTCAGTTTGAGGAAATCTTTCAGATGGAAACTTTGCCGTGGCTTGAAAGAGAAAATACAAATAAAACAGACTTACAGCGTATTGCTTTCTTCATTAAAATGCAAGGAATTTATCACTGTATTATGAGATCAACTTTGGATTCAATTAGCTACAAGTTAGAATACTCTTATGACTCCAACTATGACACAAACTACCACTTTGCTGCCTGCAAAAATCAGCCTTAACTGTATTTATTTAGTAACCATTGAGCTGCTGTAACCTTCAACTCAATAGTACTTGTACTTACTGTGGTGTATTCCATACAATTCATCTATCAGTCCTTCATAAGTAAGTTGAGTGAATAACGGGGTCAGTAAGTCAACATTACGATCAATTAACAGAAGTGTGTCAATTTGAGGTGAGACTTGGTTTTCTGTATCAGCTGCCTCTCGTTTCTTGCGCATCATCATATCTAAGACGTGCTGTTAACAATATTGGAATTGTAACAATTTAATACAATAAAAAATCTATAATAAAAAATAAATGCATACTATTATTGATTGACAAATTTAAACCTATATCTTACCCTGTGTGAAATGAAATTATAAAAAACTATACAAATTTCATTTAACTGACAAAAGTAGTTGCAATTTAAAATAAAATAAGTTGCAAAATAACCCTTCAACAAAATTTCACTTTGAGGAGCAAAAAAGTTTCTCATAACTAAAAATACTCTTAAAGAGAATTGAGAGGCATAAAAAATTCTTTATCTTAATAAAATCAATCAACATAAAATGAACTATTAATGAGGTTTTACATCAATTATCATTTAGAAGTGAACTGACTACAGTGATACCAAAGAATATGTTTGAAGTGGTAACTTACAATTTTACATTATATGATCAATGCAGGAAATGGAGTTTTATTTTCTCTGGAAATATTTTTCAAAAACACTTACTTTATTTCCATCATTCTATAAATATCCTTGCACCTTGATCAATCTTACCTTTGACATCTTTCCCTTAGCATAAATCTTGGGGATTGTGCCATATAATGTTTGAAGTGTCATCAAGGAATTAGCAACATAAAATAATGATGTAAAGTCATTTTCCAGGTAACACTCCTACAAAACAAATAAACAAAATTTACAATTAGTGAGATCTGGTCTTGAATCATATATTGAAAAGTGATACAGTGACCATGAAGCAGAATATACTGGTAACAAGTACATAACTGACTAGAACAGCTGACCAGTAGTTGGAAATACCAACTTTTCATCTAGTAAAACACTATTACATGATCACAAACTGTCCTTATGCAACACTCTCTTTTAACTAAAAATCAATTTAATTGCACTTTTTCCAAACTAACAGACTTCGCTACTTCCAATCTATATAAATAGCTATACATTGGCAATGTAAGAAGACTACATGTTATGCTTGCTTTTACAAACTCTTAAGAGAAGTTAGGGAAAAAACAACAATGAAAATGCATCTAAACTCTATTAAAAAAAAATTGCAAAACTCAAAATTCAGTAATTCATATAGTATTGGCATGATTTAAGTTCCAGAATTTACCTTGAAGCTGGATTCCATCTCAAGTGACAAGACATCACCGTCCAATGGTATCAGCTCAAGAGGATATTCATCAATGTTGATGAAAGATACCTTCAGTTCCTAAAAACAAAACAGTGCTATAAAAAAAATCATAACATACCCTAATATTTCCAGTACACATCCCCAAACTTACAAGTACAGTAAATATTGAGTTTTGTGATGAGCTTTGCTCACCTTGGAGTCTCTGTAGCCTAGTGGTAGGGCATCAGATCGCAGAATCCGAAGGTCTGAGATTCAATTCCTTGTGGGGACTCAATTTTTTTTTCTGTCCCACACTTGTGACAAGACAAAAAAATCATCTTTCTAATAAACTTACCATCTTTCTCGTTCTGTTAACTAACTGGATGTGCTCAAAAGATACAGTACAGGCGTCTCCTTGAATAAGTACCCAGGCCTCTCCTGAATACCAACCCCTTTCATGCACCTTGGCTAAATTAGGCACACAATGAAAGGTATTCCTATTGTCACTCTATCTAATTTTTTTAAGCATGAATAACAATTCCAGCAGCATCACTATATCGTCGAAGAATAAATTATACGTCTCTAGTTGCCTGTGTAACATGAATGCTATAATTTTTACCGTCATGTTAAGATTTAGCCAAAATATAATCACAACTCTTGATAAAAGTACTTAATTAGAAACATGCTTCCAACAAGTGCCTTAAATTTTTACCTAAATCTTAAATAAGCCTGCAGTTGCCTACTCAGGGAAACATGGTTACCCTGGTTCTTCATGTTCCCAACCTATATTAACCTCAAATCATGGCCCAGGATTGCCCTTAACCACAGCTCTGGATTACGATAACATGAACAATAACAATAACAAAGATATAAAAGGTATCAAGTATGTCTAAAAGTCTATGCAAGTTGAAGACTCACCTCAAGTTTTCTTTGACATAACAAAGTCTTTCTTGGAACAAAGAGGATAGTAAACTCTTTTTTCTTGCTTTCAGTCTTGCCTTCCTCACTGAATCACAGAGGAAAACACTTAGCAACCTTCTTTGGCAGTACCTAGTATTTCATCAAACAGACACAAGGCTGTGCTCTAAGAAAAAGTGAAGGGAGCCCATTGGTCTGAAACTTTGAAATACAGGGTGCCCAGCAGATGCTTTTATATGAAAAAACTAAAATTCCTAAGTCTCCCAAGAGTGAAAGTAAGGTACCAGGGGCCACCAGGGGCCACCAGGTGCTGCTAGGCCACAGCCCTGAGAAGACATGAGGCCTTTAGGCCCCAGTTGTTTGAAGAGTGGATAATGCTATCCACTGGATAATTAACAATTATTCCATGAGTGCACGTTGGATATGAGATGATAGATAGCCAACGAGGCACCTCATTGGCTATAATCATCTCATATCCAACAAGCGCGAGTGCAATAATTGTTTTATTAAAAAAAATGCCCCCGAGATATTGGACAAATCTTCTCGACTTTATTTTTGTAAGAAGAAACCGGATGTTACAATGTACAGATATTAGATTATGGTATATTGGCTCATATACCATAATGGCTAAGCCAATAAAAAGTCCTGAATTGCATTATCCAATGATCCAGTTTTTAATAATGTGCCAAGTACATGTTGTTAGCACTTATCCGCTGGAAAGTGATTTATCTGTTGGATAGTGCTCTCCGCCCTTTGAACAACTGGGGCAAGATTGACATTTTGATCCTCCTCATACTCTCAAGCTAATAGGTAAAGAGAATGAAGATGATTTTCAACTTATAGCATTCTCTCTTGCTGATAATCAGCTTTCAGATAGTTGCTGTGTAACAATTATGGCTAAAAACATTTAGTGTTGTCAATCAGACATAGACTGTATGGCAAATTGGGATAAACTAGGCTCTAAAATAATATTTTAATTGATTAAAACAAGTTTACTAATTTTGTTAACAGGAGAGAACTTTTCTAAACTACGTGGTAAACAAAGTAAACTAAATATTATTTTAAAAAAAAGATCTGACATGGCAACAACCATCCTGAAAATATTCCTCAAATGTACCCCCAAAAACATCATAACATGGCCATATTGTGGTGTACACTTGATTCTAGAACTGCAGTTAGGAATATAACAATAATAATAATAAATAATAATAATGAATATATTATACAGGATAGCCCTTCAGCGCATAAGCACCGTTATCAATGGGGTCCTGTCTAAATAACATAACATAAGGATAAAAACTAGAATAAGATAAGAATGACTATGCAACTAACTAAATGCCCTATAAAAAAATTGATCTAAAGACTCCCTAAATAGTACCCTACTGCTAATTTGGTTGATTTTTAAAGGTAAAAAGTTAAAAGCTAAAGCTCCTAAAAAATAAAAACTTTTCCGAGCAAAGTCAAGTCTCACTTTCGGCAGAGCAACGGTGGTCCCTCTGTTCCTTGTATTAAAATCATGGTTTAACAATTTAAAATATTATTTGAAAGGACTACAAACATTGCCTTTTAGGCAACCAAAAACAAATAAACAAGCCTTTTTCTTTAAAAATTCTCAATTGTGGGTAGACAGAGTTCACAGGTTAGACACTTTGAGTTTTGCAGAATAATCCTGTGACTACGTTGTTCCAGGTTTCTTATTTGGCACCTTCGTGTCTCTGACCAACCAAGCATAATTTGACCGCAATAAGTGAATATGGGCATTATCATTGCTCTGTGGATTCATTCAGTGCTTAAGGTGTCAGTGTTAGAACGGATTTGTCGTAATAAATTCACTCTTCCTGCAGATTTCTTGTATGTTTTGTAAAAGTGCTTGTCAAGATTCAATGTAGAGTCCAGATAGACACCTAGGTACTTGTAATTTGTAGTCGTGTCGATGCGAGATCCATTTCCTGAGAGGTTTAGTTCTTTGCCATTGAAACCACTTAATCTTTTTTCTGTTCCGAATAGCATTACTTCAGTTTTTCCTTTTTTGAGATTAATGATAAGTTCGTTATCTCGAAACCTGGAGGCGAGGCTATTGATGTCTTTGCTGAGGTTGTGTTGGATAATATCCAAGTCTTTCGAGGATGTGAAAATTACTGAGTCATCTGCATTGGTGATAATCTTAGAATAATGGAGCAGCTTGTGGACATCATTAAAATGAATTAAAAACAATAACAGCCCGAGAATACTTCCTTGGGGAACACCTGTGAAAACAGGGTTAGGTTCTGACAATACTCCCTTAAATTGAATGATTGGCATTAGAGGAATAAATAGTCCGTACACCAGTTCAGTTCATTATCCTGTATTCCATAGCCAGACAGTTTTTCCAACAAAACAGAATGGCTGATGGTGTCAAACACTTTAGACAAGTCAATGAAGATCGCTCCTGTAGCTTTACCTCCGTCCGCTTCCTTCCAGATAATGTCTGTAAAGAGAGTTACTGCTAATTCCGGCGAGCGATTGCGGCGATATCCAAACTGATGTTCATGGGGAAAACCGTTGAATTCGAGATATTTTATTAATTGTTTGTGCACTGTTTTCTCTAAAATCCTTGACATAGTAGGGAGAATCAATATTGGTCTATAGTTGTCAATTTCTGCCATGGAACCAAAATTAAAGATGGGAATCACCTTAGCCATTTTCCATTCAGTAGGGACTACTCCAGTTGCAAGGGATGAATTAATTATAAATATTAAAGACTTTGTGATGACTCCTGCTGCATCTTTAAGTAATCCAGGGGGGAGATTATCTAAACCAGTCGCTTTCTTCCATTTAAGTTTTTTCAGCTTGGTAAGAATCTCTTCTTCTTTCACAGCTCTAAAAAGGAATTTCTCTTTTACATGTGGGAGTGTCATTCCGCTAGGGTTGCTCCAAACAAGGTCACGAAGCAGAAACAACTTCTTTTTCAGTTTTATAGCAACATTAGTAAAGTAGTCGCAGAAACTCTCAGCGATGGTTTTCTTATCAGTTGTCTTCGTTCCGTTTATTTGAAAAACTGATCCTTACTCTGAGGCTATCTTTGTAGGGTACAGCTTTTTAATGGCAGACCAAAATTTATCAGGAGAGTCAGCACTGTCTCTGAGAATATCTTGATGAGATTTACTCTTACATCTTTTAATGAGGCCTGTCTCTCTGTTACGCTGACGTTTGTACAAAGACCAGTCATGTTCACAGTTGGTCCTGCGAGCTTTCCTGAGTAAACCATCCCTCAAGTTCATTTCCCGTTTGACCTCTTGAGTTAACCATGGACAGAGTCACCCTCTAACCTTCATATATATCTTCTATATATATCTTATTAGACATTTTGTTGTGTAGTATCGCTAAGTATTTTATGAGTTGTGCTGTATTTTGACGAGCCCATAGGGCTCTTCAAAATACAAACAAGTAAAAATACTCAGCGATACTACACAACAAAACGTCAAATAAGAGATTTATTATCCATCACGCCCAATCATTATTTCAGTGTGGGCAAATTTTGTGGATATTTCTGGAGTACAAATGTTGCATGATATTTGTACCCATCTCACACATTATTTGTACTCTGCAACGCACAGTTGGATAATAATTTCAGATACTCCTTTGTATCTACTTTATATTAGGTAGTGTAGATAGCCATATCTACTCTATCTGGTCTAACAGTGCAGAGAGTTGTACTTGACTTAGAGAGCGGAAATACGTGTACCTATATCTATTGTACATGGTGTGGATAGCTATATCTAGTGTCGATAGTGCAGATAACTGTATCTTTGTTAGACCTAAATATAGATCTTTGTATCTGTATTGTATTGCATTCCATAATGTTACAGAGAGCAACTACTGTAAGAACATTAACAATTTTCCTATGCTCAATCGCCTCTTAAATCTACTTTCCTGCATAAAAGTAAAAGAATTAATTACTGTAGACATAGACATAGATCTTTATGTCTATGAGTGTGTTGCATTACATAGTGTTACATAGAATTACTACTAACAGTACTGTAAGGACATTTCCCATCACTCAATCCTGTCTGAAATCTACTTTCCTAAGCAATAGTAGAATAACTACTTACCAGTATTTTATGGTAAATATACTATCTTGATCATTGAAGAAAAGAGAGTTGAATTACATTAATGAGAGGAGTCACATGACCTATCAATACTCTACAGTATCTAACATAGACAGTATAAATAGCCATATCTATTCTAAACAGAATAGTTAGCTGTATCTAAAATTAGACAATGTACGCACCTGCATCCACTGTAAAACAGTGTTGATAACTGTTTGTGATCTGGACAGTGTAGCTAACTGTATTTACTGCACAGAGTGCTGATCTCTCTATCTGAGCTAAATATTGTAGATAACTGTATCTAATGCAGACTTTGTAGACAGCTGTAAGTATTTTAGACAATGTAGACAGCTTTACATACTGCTAACAGTGAAGATAACTGTATCTAATGCAGACTTTGTAGACAGCTGTAAGTATTTTAGACAATGTAGACAGCTTTACATACTGCTAACAGTGAAGATAACTGTATCTAATGCAGACTTTGTAGACAGCTGTAAGTATTTTAGACAATGTAGACAGCTTTACATACTGCTAACAGTGAAGATAACTGTATCTAATGCAGACTTTGTAGACAGCTGTAAGTATTTTAGATAATGTAGACAGCTTTACATACTGCTAACAGTGAAGATAACTGTATCTAATGCAGACTTTGTAGACAGCTGTAAGTATTTTAGACAATGTAGACAGCTTTACATACTGCTAACAGTGAAGATAACTGTATCTAATGCAGACTTTGTAGACAGCTGTAAGTATTTTAGACAATGTAGACAGCTTTACATACTGCTAACAGTGAAGATAACTGTATCTAATGCAGACTTTGTAGACAGCTGTGAGTATTTTAGACAATGTAGACAGCTTTACATACTGCTAACAGTGAAGATAACTGTATCTAATGCAGACTTTGTAGACAGCTGTGAGTATTTTAGACAATGTAGACAGCTTTACATACTGCTAACAGTGAAGATAACTGTATCTAATGCAGACTTTGTAGACAGCTGTGAGTATTTTAGACAATGTAGACAGCTTTACATACTGCTAACAGTGAAGATAACTGTATCTAATGCAGACTTTGTAGACAGCTGTGAGTATTTTAGACAATGTAGACAGCTTTACATACTGCTAACAGTGAAGATAACTGTATCTAATGCAGACTTTGTAGACAGCTGTGAGTATTTTAGACAATGTAGACAGCTTTACATACTGCTAACAGTGAAGATAACTGTATCTAATGCAGACTTTGTAGACAGCTGTGAGTATTTTAGACAATGTAGACAGCTTTACATACTGCTAACAGTGAAGATAACTGTATCTAATGCAGACTTTGTAGACAGCTGTGAGTATTTTAGACAATGTAGACAGCTTTACATACTGCTAACAGTGAAGATAGCTGTATCTACAGGAGACAGAGTGGATTATTTTAAATACTCTATGTGGTCTTGGTGTGGAATACAGAAAGTTTTTGAATAATTTTTAAGTAAAGTACATATGATGTTTTTGATAAAATGATGATAGGCTGTCCTAGCATGAAACATAAATCAAAATTATTAACATCTTTATTTAACTTACAAAAACATTCTTCTTTTTGAGAGAGTTGAAAATTCAACTTACCTAAGGACATTATCAGCAATTGTGTCCATCAATGATGGTTTAGGTCTTGTGATAAATATAACATTATGCACTTGTGATGGAGGTAACCGACCAGGGCGAAGAGGAAACATGACTTCAACTTCATGTTCCTATGATATTAAGTAAGGCATGCATGACGGAACAAACTGAAGATCTATTCACATTTACAATTATTTTAATCCCCCATCATGAACGAAAAATTAAAGCCAAAGTGACAGCAATTGCACAATCATAATTGTGTTTTCACATGTTCAAATGGAGAGATATGATCCTAAATTTTTTGTTTTGCTATTTATTTATTTTATAAATTGGTTTACATTTCAAGTTCTCTGTAACCATTTTGTTTGATGAAAAACATAGGAAAACATAATCTTATTGTCCAAACAATTAGGATGACAGCAAAATAGAGATTTTTTGCCTAAAAGCCTTCTCTCCTTCCACAATTTAAGTTTACAGAATGTGTTCGAATATGTCATACCTTTAATAGCTTGTACTCAGCAATCAAACCAAATGGTCCTGTAAGCTTGTCATCCCAAACCAGGGCCTGTTGTAAAACCAAAAAGAAAAAAATTCTACTCTAACCTTATTGTTTACTTTTAATAAACTCTTGAATAAGATGCATTAAAGCCTGAATGACAAGCATATTTATTTATAAATGGTCAAAACATTGATTGTCTTCCTACTACATCCTGTCTCAAGAAAAAGGAGAAAACTCCATTTTGATTTTTATTACATGTAGGTTCAAAACTTGCAATTTTGTTTTCACTGGTTTTTTGTACACAATCATTTCCTATTTCATTCACCAAATGAAGTAATCAACTTTCCTTCCTCTGATTTTAAGATCAATTCTCCTCAGACACCTCCTGACTTTCGTTAAACAGTTATTAGATGAGGTTGAGCATGATGTCATGAGATGGTAACCGGTCGTTTCACCAACATGAAATCTGTACTTAGTTATGCGTTTCACCAACATGAAATCTGTACTTAGTTATGCGTTTCACCTACATGAATCTGTACTTAGTTATGCAGTACCAGTGTTCTATTACTCGCTGCCATTGTATCTCAAGACAGAACTGGGGCGTGTCCAAAAAAGGGCGCTGGCTATTATTTTCCCGGGGATAGACTACAGCGATGCTTTAGTCAGCACTAAACTACCAAGCATTGAATGTTACAATGAAAATATTTGTAAGAAGACCTTTAATTCTATTTTAAATGATAAGAGTAACCGGTTAAGAAATCTTTTACCCTCAGCCCATAAGTCATCTTATCATCTAAGACGATGCAGGCGTTTTGAAACACCAAGGTGGAAAACAAATAGGTTCAGGGACACATTTTTAATGAAATCTTGTATTGAGCATGATATTATATAAACAAAGCTTTATTATTTTTAATGATAGGTTTCATCATTTTACAGTTACTGTATTCAGTTTCACTTTTAAGGCGGCAAAATACGAGATACAAAAACCCTCAACTTGGCGCGCAACATTGTTTCATTGCAAGTTTTGGTTGGTGTTTCTCGTTTTTCACCTTGCGTGATCAACTTGTCTCA
The DNA here is from genome assembly GCF_964205215.1 of Stylophora pistillata. Taxonomy (NCBI): domain Eukaryota; kingdom Metazoa; phylum Cnidaria; class Anthozoa; order Scleractinia; family Pocilloporidae; genus Stylophora; species Stylophora pistillata. The sequence goes on from NC_142531.1 coordinate 2,182,693, forward strand.
CAACAAAACATTTGTTGCAGGTTGAAAAAATTTGTTGCGAAAAGTAGAGCACGGGTCAAATTTTCGCAACAAATTCCTTCAACCTGCAACAAATGTTTTTGTTGCGAGACAAGTTGATCACGCAAGGTGAAAAACGAGAAACATTAACCAAAACTTGCAACAAAACAATGTTGCGCACCAAGCTGAGGGTTTTTGTATCTCGTATTTTGCCGCCTTTAGGCTTATCATTATTCTTACATTAGTCATACTATTAGATATTCTGTTACAATTTTTGTAAATATGCAATTCAGCCCCTTAGAGGGCTGCCATGTATTTATTTGTGAAATAATCCTTTACCTGTATTTATTTGTGAAATAAACCTTTACCAACATGTCAGTTAACCAATGAACAGTTCACCAACATATGAGGTCAATTCACCAACGTCTAATGTCAGTTCACTGATGCTTATATGTCAGTTTGCCAATGTCCAAAATAATTGTAATTACAATAACATTTTACTTTTGATGTATTCACAGGTGTTCATAGGTTAGTATCATTTGAAATTGTTAGTTTCATTCTTCCCAATCTCTCCTCACACATAGCAACACAGTCTGTTAATCAATCAATGGCTGATCATAATTTAAAAGAGCTTTGAAAACCATCCACGGCTTTTACCTGGTAGAGTATGAAGCTACCGTAAAACCTTTTTATAAAACATTTGCATAGCTAAAGAGCTCCTGACTCTAAATATGTTTGCTTGATTACACATGAAGAAGCATTGTTTATTAATCACTTGTTGAACTAGCATAACAACAAAGTGAAATATTGGTGAATCAACCTCATACATTGGCAAACTATTCGTTGCCGAACTGAAACATTGGTGAAATGACCAGCATTCCATGGGATATCAGAACTGAGGTCTGGGTTGTCTGCTGAAGCCAAAGGCTGAGGCAGGCAACACTGACACAAGGTTTGATAATTCTTGATATCATGCACAAACCGAATTCAATAATTGTTTTATCATATATTTTTGAAAAAATCTGTAAGAGACGACACTTCCCTCTGAGTTTGCAAAAGTTTGAGAACAATACACTGATGAGGGGCTTGGAAACTATGCAGACTTTGAGCTTGAACATGATAAATGCAATATCCATTGCAGATGTTGATTTATGCTCATGTATAATGATTGAATGCTCTCAACAAATCAGATTCTTCATATATGGCAAGTCTCATGTATAATAATTGATGATATATATAATATATATACATAAGTTAAAGATCTAAAGAGGATGCATCTATTTAACTGTGACTCTGAGTTTTGCACCTAAGTGCTCACCAGACAGAACTTTATTCAATGAAGAATATACCTCCTTATAGGGGAATCCTTGTTTACAATATTTGCCTTATTAGCATAAGCAATTCAGTTTCTGATGGAGCTAAAAATAAATCAGTTCTGAATATCAACAGGTCAAAGTATGATTAACTCGGCCAATGAATACGAGCCTGATGCATTGAATACTTTTTGTGCAACACGGGTTTAAAAACTCAAAATTTTACATAGATTGTATAAGCTCATTAGCGCTTTTGCCACCCAGTAATTTTGCAGTTTTTGATGGACTATTTCTCCTTGAATATTACACCCAAAGAGCTAAAAAATTTCACCATGTGCTGAGGTTTTCTAGCTCTTTAGCTGCCTGAAGTCAATTTGTATCTAACATGCTTCCTTCTTTACACAAAGCCGTATGCAAATGAGCAAAAATGTAAACAATGACGTCAGCATGAATCCACCTATATACAAATTAGATAAGTAGCTAATTAATGCATTAGTGTGATGATCTGATCTACGTGTGAAATAAAGGTTCTATAGAGCTATTGTTGGCAGCTTGTGAAATTTGCTAAGTAAAACTTATATTTGTGGTGGCATTTAGAAATAAGTTCTGTTCTTTTGTTTAATAAAGACGGCTTCTTAGCTCTAACTGACTAAATAAAGTTTATCTGTGAGGCACAAGTGGCATCCCTTGCTTTTGTTGCTGTAGTCCAGGGCAGTCACTAAAATACTCCAGTTAATTGTAGAATTGGTGTTGTTGTCTTTGAGTGTCCAGATATGTTTTGATATTTCCGTGCTGCTTGAATAGTTTCTGTTCTGAAAAGAAAGTTTGTGTCGTGTGTAACATTGTTTAAAAGTTCCTTCTGTTAGTCCAATGTAATTCTTTCCAGTTGTGTCACTTTCTGTTGTTACGTTGGCATTGTAGACGACACTTGAAGTGAGGCAGTTGTTTTTCAGAGGGCAGTTGTTTTTTTTCCTGCAGTTACAGTTGTTTTCCATGGAGGGTGTCTTGCTTGTTTTGAGGATTTTTCTGTTGCGTTTCTTAATTATGGTTTGTAGGTTGTCTGTTCGTGCGGCTGTTCTGTGCAGTGTGAGATACAGATTTCTTGCGTTCAGTGTAGATTAATTTTTCGTTGTGTCCACTTTGTTTAAGTGCACTTTTGTAGTGTGGTTTGGCTTTGTTAAAGAGTTCTTTGCTTGAGGAAATGTCAGAGATTTGATGGCCGATGGCTGCTGGTAGGTGTTTTATTATTGTAGGTGGATGATTGGAATTGGTGTCGATGTAGAGAGTTTCATTGTTGAGCTTTCTGTGTAGATAGTGGGTTCCATCTGTGAGGTTTAGGGTGACATCGAGGAAGTTGCAGATTTTTAGGTTTGTGCTTGTAGAAATGTTCTGTCCTTGTTTCTTAAATTCTCGTGTGATGTCCTTTCTAGTCCATTCTGATTGTGGTCCGCTTGTGTTTCTTAGAAGTATCAGCCTACAGCAACAAAAGCAAGTGGTGCCACTTGTGCCTCACAGAAAATGTAATTTGTGGTAATCCTAATTAGCATAAATTAATATTTTGCCAGCACGTATCGGAGGACTGGGGATGGCTGTGTATGTATACTTAGCTCAGCTACCACAGCACTGAGCTCTTTACGCCAAGGTAGACTCTACCCCCACATATGTAGACATATATTTAACAATTATTGCACAAGTGCACATTGGATATGAGATGATAGGTAGCCAACAAGGCACATAGCTATAATCATCTCATATCCAACAAGCATGAGTGAAATAATTGTCTTATTAAAAAAAAAATGCCCCCGAGATATTGGACAAATCTTCTTGACTTTATTTTGTAAGAAGAAACCGGATGTTACAATGCACAGATATTAGATTATGGTATATTGGCTGACATATACCATAATGGCTAAGCCAATAAAAATTCTTGAATTGCATTATCCAATGATAATGCAAGTCTAACCACTATATATATATATATATATATATATATATATATATAACTGCAGACAGTGCGCACTGTTTCGACCTATGTGGGTCTCATCAGTGCAGTGCAGACACTGGGCCAAGCTCTGGAATAAACCATTGCCTGGGCGCTACACTTGTGGGACCAAGTGCAGACATGTTGCCATGCGAGAGTGCTCAAATCACAACTAAGGTGATGAGCTTCGCCCGAAGGCTAAGTGCATGGCAACCCCAGTGTAGAGTGCTCAATCGCAAGGTAGCCAAAAGGCAAAGCCAAGCGAGAGCTATCTAACCACTATATATATATAGTGGTTAGGATTTACTGTTAATCAAAGAATATCATTCCTTCTTTACTACTATCAACTGTCTGTTTGACAATGTGTTGATATTGTGGGGGACGGGGTGTAAGTGCTGTTCACTCGTGGAGTAAAATGGTTTAATAGCAAATCATTAATCAGCAACAACTGGTTTGAACTTTCTCATGCATGTTTATATCTTGACTTTCGTTTTTCAAGAAGATCAAAATTCTAAGCAAATCTATCAAATCAAATTTCATCACCTTAGATCCAGGCTGTTTATTCAAGCACTGAAGAAGTTCCCTCCTTGCGCATTCTCGCAGCAAGCCCACATTGACTCGACCATTCGACAAGTGACTTCCTCCAGCGGCCGCCATCTTGATTACATTTACTGTACACCCTGTGAGGAAATAGATGAAGATACTTGCATTTACTCGTAACACCGCTGGTTATTAAGCGCCGCCAGGGTGAAAGCGACAAGAAAGATACGGAGACATTTCCAGTGTTTTTGAATGGCTTTCTTCCTTTTTCATTCGAGGATAGCAAGCTTGACGGCACTTCCGGGTATAAAAGCTAGAATTTTTCCTGATTTGAGAACAAAATGTGTACTTATTAGAACAATAGTGACGAAAACTAAAGGCAATTCAAGCACGCTCTTAGTTGGTTGGCGGCCTCCATGGAACCCGAAATTACTTTCAAACGTGAAAGGGTTTTCCTCAAAATCCTCAAGTATAAAATCAAGAATGTTAAAAGGGTTTAGATACTTGTGCTTGGCTGGTGGTGTAGTATTTTGGTCGTGCGTTGCTGTTTCCTTGACGTTAAGTGCGACCGGTTTGTTAACATTTGGGATCGAAGAGGAGACAGTAGAAGTAAAGCACTCGAACCCGCATATGGCAAAACACATAGCGTCCATGTTTCAGTTATGTGACGATCCCGAAGACTTATCAGATTCCTTGGCTCTTATGGAAGAGAAAAGAGATGAATACGCCTTGAAGAGAGCAGCTTATAACTCGACCTGGAAAAGGCTGTCCAATGAGGAGGGCTTCCGAACAAAGTTTGGAGAGGAGGTGCTTGTGATAGGGTATAACCGCCAGGAAATCTCTCTAATTGAAGCACGTGACGGAACAGAAAAAGGCAATATTCATAGAAATGAAGACAAATGGAAAGTGTGTGTTTTCATTGTTGGCTCAAAATTATCTGGTCTGGTGACGATGGAATTTCATAAAGTGACAAAGGGTGAAATCAAGTGGATCCCTGTGTCACTTTCGGTGGAAGAAATTCCGAGATCAGGAATTAAGATTTGTGATATATCTGCTCCCCTTCCAAATGGTGTCTCAAAATTTACCCGATTCATGAATGACGACTAGTGACTCCTATTTCTCTGTATTTTTTTTTGACAGACTGCAGGTTAGGAAAGGGATAATGGACAAAAAAAAAACATGTGAACAATGGTGCTGGAGTTTATTTTGATAACTCCCTGGTGGGGTCCAATCTTTTGTTTTTGTGTTCACATGGCCCAGCAGCTCAATTCCAAAGGAAAGGAGGTGTTTTTGTCATTTAGAAACTGCTGATTTGTGAACCTGTAAATTTGACTAGGATTCAGATATGCTTCAGATTAGGAGTTGACTTGGTGAGCTGGAAATACTTCCTTGTTTTCTCCAACTAGACCATTCAAGTTGGTGCCTCAACAAGTTATGCGATGACCCAAGAAGTTAACGCAAAAATTGTTCACAATACTTAGCACCCCTAGCCATACTGAAAATAATTTAAGAGACAAGCACCCTTTCTTGGTATGAAAATGAAAACAGCAATAATGAGGCCTAACTCCCTCTTGTGTTAAACAACACTTTTCTTAAATTGTTTATCTTTTCCTTTCTTTTCTTAAATTCTTGTTTTAAACAACACTTTTATTAAATTGGTCTCACAATGTTTCTTTCACTGTTCAAGGACAAGTAATACTGTTATTTTAGAAAAAAATATAAATATAATTTTCCTTTATTTATGATTCCCAAGAGTATCAAAAGCTTTCTTTATGCTCAGCATCCTACCACCACAAAACTTGAGAGAAACCAAGCGAACTGACAAGGAGTTTAACATTCAGATAAATTCAACTTTGAAATTATAGGAAAAATGAGGTTCCCAACTAGTATTTTATAAAATAACTTTCTCAAATTCTTAGAAAGAACAACATTGTTAGAACAAAACAGCAAAATTACTGGCAGTAAAATACTGCCTTTGCAGTTGAAGTATCACCTAGAACTATAGCCTCCTTTGCAGACGTTCTTCGGGTGTTGAATTAAAATAACATAAACTTGATTGGATAACTACAAACAATACTGAAGGCAAATCTCACTTCAATGGAGCAGACGTTCATCAACGGAGAATTTTTAATTCGACACCCAAAGAACGTCTGCAAAGGAAGCTACTAGAACTACCCATACTTTTGCTTTTGAGTGAGCTAAGACACTTCTGTCTGATTTCCAGCACTGATTTCCTCAATTTCACACACTGGCTTATGTTTTGGTACATTTCTAACCGATTTTAGACCCTAGCATCAAATTTTGGACAGTTCATCTTAATAAACCACATCCCTGAATGAATCAAATTAATGCAACCACACTTGTCTAATATAAAATGTTTAATAGTGGGTTTAAGTTAAGATAACATTACAAATGGACACAGCTTCAAGAAAGTAGAAATTGCACAAGCTTAGACATAATTTTTACAATGACATTAGCTTGCATTAGCAAACAGCTGATAAGGCAGAAAATGGTACCGGACTTAAAAGAACTTTAGATAAAATGAAAAGGGTTCATGTGAGGTAACAAAGAACTGGTTTCCTACATTCAAATGTCTGAATTTCACTACATTAATACCTTTCTTCTGTAATTTCAGGTAATTCATATCAAATTGGGGCATGCAAAGCTACTTACTGCATAACTAGGAAATACCATGGACTGTGCACTTCTGAAGGCAAACAATTTTGGCTTGTATAACAACTGGTATATTAACTTATGACACCTTAGGCGGGCAAGGAATTACACCACTTCAAGTAAGGGATTTCAATTGTAAGAAAATTTTGAGCTGTCACTCATTATAACAATGATTTCAGCCCTACATTTTTGTCGGAAATTGCTCAGTTAATTGAGAATTTATTCTCAAGCTGGATAAAAAAAAGAGCTTGACAGTACCACATCAGAATCTCTAAATTTATAATCCATTGTTAACAACATTTTTTCATAAACATTTTATTTTGCATATTTCAACATACAGCTGAGGAAAGCTGAACAGTTATCTACATTTGACAATAACCAATACCTTGTGATCAAAGTTGACAAAATCATACAGGAAAATAAATCAATTCTGGGTTTAGTCCAATATTAGTACAATAAGGAAACCAAATTTCCATCAGAATTATTTCCAGATAATGAGATTCCTATCACATTTATAACACTAGTGACTGCTTGTCTCCATCTGGTTACAACCACATCTAAGCCCTTAACCAGCTTACTGAAAAGAAATTTTAGCATTTCCTACTTACAGTGCATTGCAAGCATGCTAAACTCAATTAAAAAGCGTAATTTATTTGCTATATTCAAGCCATTTACAAGTGCATATGTGCTTGATATTTTTCTATTGATGTACTAATTATACAGTATGTCAACATAAATTCAACTGTGGGCATGATGAATGAATTTGGCAATTCAATATAATTAAACTCCTTTCCGAGTGGCTTCATAGTGGAAGGTTTGACTACAAAAACAAACAAAAACAACCAACATTAGTTATCTCTTGGGCAGCAAGTAATGCAGTGAAGTGTAATAACCATCATCCACCCTCATTTGTTAATTTAGTAGCAGCTTCAGCTATCTCCATTCTTTTTTTTTACCTGTCATTAAGTGTGTAGATTCCTACTAATACATTAATGTTGATTGCTTTCTCATTTATGGTCACATTCATTAATTTGCCAAACACCTACATGTATTTAGTAATTCATTCAGTGAATCTTATCTAATTTCATTTTTTAATCACTCCACATAGTTCTTAACAATCTGTACAGTAATGTGATCAACCAAAAAAGAGAAATTACACTTAATACTTGGTCAAAATCAAATCTACAATTGTTACAAAATACACCAATGACATTCAATCCAATAAAGTTATCAGTTGTTTGACTTTCAGATGTCAACTTTTGATTGGCTGTCTGCTCATAACAGCAGTATATAGGAACTTATAGAATGAGAAATATGGCATATTTTGAGCTTTGTGGTGGAATAAAGAAAAATGTTATTTGCGTTGTCAAGAACCTAGGACAAAGAAAAAAAATCTGTGTTTCTATGCAAAATCAATCCCCTTGTCCCTTGCAACTTATTTGAAAATTATCATTCAACCTCTTGTAGGCATTTGGTTTTTGAGGTGGTTTTTTAGCTGTGTTCCAGTCTGTACCTTTTTACTTTGTTTGACTGGTCTTCCTTTGATCATTCCATAGAGCACACAGGTGATCACCATCACAAATAAGAAGTAACTTGAGTACTGCAGTCTTAGATTAACAGCTGAAACATCAACCTGATGAGAAAGTAATATGTTGATAAATATACCGTCTTCCTTTGTTGACATGAAGTCTTATTACACTGCTCACCGCCAAGTAGTTAAAAAGAATACTGTCATGTGATGAAACATAACATCTACCTCAACTAAAATAGACCTCTGTCTGGATTTTGTTGCTAAAACTACAATATGATTGTGCAAATGTCCACGAAGCAGTGACTGATAATTTAGCAATGTGGATGGAGTCATCATCATTTCTCACTGTAGAGGGTACCCAAATTACTTCACAAGATTCCCAAGCTCTACACCTAATGTTTTGATTATTGCTTACCATTGTCATTGTTGCAGTAGTGGCATGCTGCTGATTCAGTGGCAGAGATGTCTCAGCCTTGATACCACTGAAACAAAGTTTTTCTTCATGTGTGGTAATGCTGACCATTTCTACAACATGGAACTCTGATGACCTGTTGCACGTCCTTCTGTACCTGAATCAGCACAAATTAATGGTAAATCATGAGCTTGTTTCTCAGTAGTGCTAGGAAATTGATTTTGGTTAAACTAAATTATCCTGCTCAATCTTAACACAGATGAGCACATTTCACAAGGTTTCTAGCTTTCTGAAATTCAATGGATTCATTTCAATTTACATTGTTGGAGTTCACACTCATTTGCGTAACTGACTGCGAAGAATTTTCAGCATTTGCAGCATTTTGAAACGAGATTGCCTAAAAAATATGGAAACATTTAAGGGATGGTTGTTTGTGTCAATGCTGTATCTACATAATGAATCAAAGTTACTCACTGCAAATGTTTTGGGACAATCTCACTTGGAACAGTAACAAATCCACAAGCTTCCAAATACATTGGTCTACATTTGTCTTGGCAATCTGAAAAAATATAGTTATATTAGTTTTGTAGCCACTAGAATTTGTATTTCTATTTGTTGTCAAGCAACTGCAAAATAATTTCATATCGTTTTTCTTTCTACTGTATTACTATAGTAACGTTCTGTTTCTATCCAATTAAGTTCTAGTTTTTGTGTGAGGTTATGTAAGAATTATGTCACACTAAGAGCTATTTATTTTCAGAGTATGCGTGTTGTTTTCGTAAAATAATTTTCATTGCTAATTGATTTCAACTAAGTCAGTCGTTTTGTTAGTTTTTGCTGGCACTGTGTTGCTGGACCTGGTCACACCAAATTGTAAGTTTGTTTCTATTCCAACTGTTTTTTGTCGTTGTTCTTGTTGTTGCTATATTTTGTACTTACATATTTGTATTAATTATTTTCAGTCAAAGCAAACACGCAACTACAAATCATTACATCTAAATAGACGTCCATTCAGCAAATAAATTGAATGTCCATTCGCTTTGTGGCATTAAACATGTTGTTTTACCCTTCCTGAGTAAATGACCTGATTTAAGAACAAGCAAGTGTCTCAGACCTTAGTTACAAGTCTTGATTTAAATCTACAAAATTCTTAAAAATTACATTCACTTTACACACGTGGTCTTGAAACCAAACTAAATGATTACAATATAGTTGCTCCACCAAACCTATCAGTAAAACTGCAGTGAATTGATTTTAACTGGTCCTTTCTGAGTGTTTCTTACATGCTGGGGCTCTTTATATGTGCATGGTGTAAATAAATAAGCCAAAAGAATAATAATAATATCTGGTTATGGCCATGCTAAATTGCACAGTCAACATACCCATGAACCATGGTTGGTGAAAAAAAAACGTGACATTGATCAGTGAACTTCCCTGGAAACCTAATGACAAGAAAGGAACAATTAATGTTTGATACTCTCAAGCCCAGCAAACTCAGCAATTTCAGAGTCAAAAGTAATCTAGGTTGAGTTGTTTTTGCCTTACTATGGTCAAACTTGGATGCTTTCTCTACATTATTCCAGTGGTCTACATCTTGGAGTCCACAAGGATTATCATTTACAAAGCTTTACAATCACCAATTATATCAAAATGAAGAATTTTCAAACATAAAACTAACCTTTTAAACCCAATTCTGATATTGGTATTTGTGCTGCAACATGGGTAACATTCTCCACTACAGAACTGAAATTAACTAAGGGGTTCAAAGCCAGATGAAGGATTGGTATGGTTACTGTAGTAAACCCAGTAGGTGTAGCATCAGTTATGTTTGTAGAATTGTAACCAGTGGTATTTCCAGAGAAGCTTTGGTTACCAAATATGCAAAATTCAGTGGAACTCAAATAGCCTAGTACAGAACCCCATTTCTAAGATTGAAAAAGAAACAAAATTTGTAAATGATCAAATAAGTATCTTAAATGAAAAATAACTTCCCAATGACAATAACAAAAGCCTACCATCTTTTAGGCTATGCTGTAACATGACTGCTGCCCAGTAATTTCTACAGGAAAATACTTTGACTTCAACAACATATTAGATACATATATCTTATTAATCAAGCGCGAGGGCCGTACTGGGAGAATATTGGCCCGAGGTCTTGACAGTACGGACTGAGCTGCGCTCGGTTCGTACAAAAAAGACCGAGGGCCGATATTCTTCCAGTACGGTCCCAAGCAAGCTTGGTTAATAAGAGATTTACTATACGACTGAAGTTCAAAGGGACACAAGTGCGGTATCATTCGGGACCATTCGGGACAGTGCCCGGTCCAATACTTAGAGAATATTGGACCGGCAATAGAGCATTTTGATTGGTTGATTTTAGTTATTGGCCCTCTGACTGCTCGAGTCGTGTAATAAAATCAAAGACTCCCTATGAGCAACTTGTTTGATACAGCAGAAGTAAGATTCCAATTTATCTTTCAGATGAAAGACGTGTTCTGGTGAAATTGCCATTTGGTAGTAATACCCAGCTCCTAAAACCTAGGAATGAACTGGTTGGATAGCCAAGTCTACTCTGCATTCAACTTTAAAACCAAATTTGATTTTTTTTCTTAGATAAAATTAAATCTACTCACCATCAAAGACAAGAGAGGTCACCCTTATAATTTCCCCATGTACTATAATCATTGATTATCAATTATTGTTATAACATAACCAAAGTAAGGTGCGCGCTCAGATTGGTCAATTTAGAGTCCCCCATTTGCCCATGGGTGTATGCTGCTGACGTGAGCAAATGCAAAGACTATTTTTCCATGCGTGCTTGTTTTTTTCTGGTCACGTAAGATTTGTTAAATAAAAGGGAACTCTTTAGCTACAACGTATTAATGTTATGTTATAAAACAAATGGTAAGCACCACAGCGTACACTATTGAGTTATGGATGCACTTGGGAGGTTTGCTAAGCACTCAAGAAGCTAGAGTCACTCTTGGCAATCGCCTCGCATGACTCTTACGCTTCTTTCATGCTTAGCAACCTCCCGCGTGCATCCATAACCCAATAGTGTATGCTGTGGTGTTTACCATTTGTTAATTAAAATTACTAATGTCATGTTCTGAGAATTGTCTTGGAAGTGTTCCCAGCCCCCCCACCCCCCCTACCCGGTTCAATTCCTAGTGTGACATCCACGTCAGAAAACAGCTAAGAGGGTGACCAGTCTCGGCGTATATTGACATCTAACCCAGATTTACCCATGAGGATATGGAAAAAATCAGATACAAACCTCTTCACGAGCACTCGCCGTGTCAAACCAACCATACGTCTTAATGAAACAGCCAAGGGAATATAAACCAATGGCGAAGGCTGCTAGACAAACTATAAAAACAACACATGGCGGTCTAGCGACGGCGAATCCAAATAAGTTCTTTCCACCCTTGCAGTCGACCATATTTCAAGGCTTTTGACTCCTTCTGTCTTCTTTAAGTCACAGACTTGAAGAGAACAATGAAAAAATCGCAGGTGTCATTACAGCTCAAAGCTTACACGTTTACATGTGTGCACAGAAGCAATGAGATTTGGGATGTAAATTAAACGCCATCGAAAGTCGTTGAATTACCTAAATAGAAGAGTATTCAGTCCAAAATTGGTAAAATATCCACCGCCACTGCAAAGGACAGTGAAAGTGACTTTCCTGAGTTTCTACATCTGCGAATTACTGTTTCGCTTTCTCGCCGCCATGTTGACTTACTCGTGAGCTTGGTATCCGCGCCGATTAACATGCAAGCCTTATCGAGCCCCGGTTAGGCATTTATAGATTATGCTAGCATAATTTTTGGCATAATTCGAGCAAACTGGCATAATTTCTGCCAAGTAGCAATGCTAGCACAATTTGCGCATTTTGATAATTATCAGATCATTTTAGATGCCATTATTTGATCATTTTTTGTCTCTAGTTCCAAGCACTTGGTGACCTTAATCGATATTTAAAGTTTTAGTTAAACTAGTGGCATTTGTAGTTCACTGTGAAGCACTGAGCCCGGGTCTAACCAGAACCACATGTTTATTTGAAATTAATTGTGGATTTGTTGCATTTCTTTCCTGTAGACGAACGGCTTCTAGTTAAAAAATATATATTTTGGACTTATTTGCATTTTTTCAAAGAGCATAATTTAAAAAAACGGTGGCATAATTTGGAAAAAAGAGCATAATGTTAGCATAATTTGGCCAAAAAAAAAGCAATGCTACTAGCATAATATGTCACTTTTACTAGCATAATCCATAAATGCCTAGCCCCGGCCGGACCAACACTCAAGGTCTTAAAATAATTGAGAAGAATATGCTGCCTTTCTATAACATCAAGAAATGGTTTAGATATTCTAGTCTTCTCGGATAGGAACGAATAAATGGATGTCCCGTCTCCTGCAGGGTTAGGGGTAGGAGACGTTAATTTCCCACGCACAAGATTACTGTGTGATGGATGTCCTCCCCTGGGGTGGGATGGGTGGGTTGTTGTCTTGCGATTCATACATGAGCCTCTGGCTCCGGCAATATGGGTAACCATGCCCCACGTAAAGACATTAAACTTTGATTACTAGGTCCGCCATCAATCACTTTGACGTGTCACGCCACACTAACTTTCTCACAAAAATTTTTCATTCCATGAGAATCAAACAAACATAAAACTGTGAAGGTGTAGTCTGATCGTCCAGGTGAGTGTAGTCTTGAGAAGGACTGTTGTTGGTGGTATAGTGACTGACGTTTCGACAACCTGAGCGAAAGTCATCATCAGAGTCAAGTGAATGATTGTTGTCAGTAGAATGGTTGTTGTCTACTGACAACAATCATTCACTTGACTCTGATGATGACTTCCGCACAGGTTATTGAAACGTCAGTCACTACCATCGACAACAGTCCTTCTCAGGACTACACTCACCCAGACGATCAGACTACACCTTCACATGTTACCCCCGGGTTCAAGTCATTTACTGCAAAACATAAAACTGATTTTAAAATAATTGTTGAAAAATTCTTAGAGCTACACTCTGCACGACGCATGTATTTTGACAATACTGGTTTCCTAGTCAGTTCAAGGGGCTCATCTTGGGGCAAGCGCAGGAAGCATCGATCATTCATTGTTGTTTCGAAGAGCATCGCTCACTTGACGCGTGTGAAAGTAACGTGGCTTTATGGATTTTGATAACTTGAGCTGAAAACCAGGAGAGAGGGAGGAAAGAAAATACCTTCTATCGTTACTTTATTCCAATGGGTAGTGATTGGTGTAAATCTAGTTCTAAAAAATTCCCATCAAACAACTCCTTAACTAACTTAAAGCATTACTCTTCCCTACGGTAGCCGAAAAGGGACAATCCAAAAATATTCTTCAAATCTCGAAAAATATTTCAAATCGCAATATCTATTTTAAACTCACTGTTGAAAAGTTTGACAAATCCAAAGATATTTTGCAAATCCAAAAAAATATTTAGAAAGCCAAAAAAATTTTTTCAAAATCCGAACATATTTTGCAAATCCAAAAAAATTTTGAAATCTGAAAAAAATTTTTTCAAAATCCGAAAATATTTTGTGAATCCAAAAAAATATTTTGAAATCCAAAAACATTTTGTCAAACTCTGAGAATATTTTGCAAATCCAAAAAAATTTTGTGTTAAATGGGAACACTAAGAACTGTAGTACGATCGAATCAGCACGCGTGGTGCAAGCTGAAATCAAGACAACTTAACGATCGAGACAGTGAAAAAAATAGCTGTACATCTACAAAGGCGAACGATTCAAAAAGATGCAATCCCTGATGTGCGTACTCATTTTAAACAAACTGAGACATTCCTGAATACACACTATAGTTCCTGTCACCCACAAGGAATTAAAAGAGACTTCATAAAAGGGGAGACCCTCAGACTTCTAAGAACAAACTCCTCTGAAACAATATTTGAGGAGAAAATTACAAATGAAGCGCACTTGCTAAAGAGAGGCTACCGAGAGGACCTCATTAGCACAACCCTCTCAGAAGTGAATTAAAAAACAGGAAATTAGCTAATCAACAGAAACAAAAGACGAACCAACGAATCTTGCCTTTTGTGGGTTCTGTCCTCGTGTACCGGTTCACAAGAGCCGTTACAAAAGACCGAACAATGCACAACAGCTAACCAGTGACTCCTAAACAAAGAAAGAACAATGGTAATTCCCTTGTGAACCGGTACACCAGGACAGAACCCTTTTGTGTTATACAATACTAACCATCAATGCCAAACCTAAAGCAAATTTCCATGAGACACTGGTACTTAATAGAAACACAACCACTACTCAACGAAATATACAAAAATCCGTTTCTCGTATCTTACAAAAGAGGACGGTCGCCCAAAGACATACTCAATGGGGTCAAACTTTGAATAGGCTACTCTGAACACGCGCTGGGGAGTCGTGTAGGCATGTCAACCCCATTTGATAACAATTTCTCGTCTAATTATTTCCCGAACAGTGTGTTCTGAATGAAGGAGGTTTCTTTGTAACCCAAAGTGACGTAGCCTTCTCTTCAAAGTCCTCACGTTCATTGAAATCCCATGGTATTCTGCCAGAAAGTGAACAATGGTCTCGTAACGAAATCCCTTATTAAAGTACTGTTCTATAGCCAATCTTTCGTCTCCCGAGCTGGACTACACACTTTCCTCTTCACGCCATTTTAGTGTTCCACAACAACGGCAGAATGTTTCATTGTTCCCACATTCTCTTCCACATTTATGACAGAACATGTTCTATCCTCGTTCCTTCGCCATTTTGTATGCGGGATGATGCGGGACATGGCAAGAAAACGCTGGGTGACTGCTGGCGCAAATAGCACGTGACAAAATATTTTTTTGGATTCGCAAAATATTTTCGGATTTTGAAAAAAGTTTTTTGGATTTCAAAATATTTTTTGGATTCGCAAAATATTTTCGGATTTTGAAAAAATCTTTTTGGATTTCTAAATATTTTTTTGGATTTGCAAAATATCTTTGGATTTGTCAAACTTTTCGACAGTGAGTTTAAAATTACGGAAGCCGAAAAGGGACAATCCAAAAATATTTTTCAAATCCCGAAAAATATTTCAAATCGCAATATCTATTTGAGTACGCACATCAGGGGTTGCGTCTTTTTTAATCGTTCGCCTTTGTAGATGTACAGCTATTTTTTTCACTGTCTCGATCGTTAAGTTGTCTTGATTGCTTTCAGCTTGCGCCACGCGCGCTGATTCGATCGTACTACAGTTCTTAGTGTTCCCATTTAACACAAAATTTTTTTGGATTTCAAAATATTTTTTTGGATTTGCAAAATATTTTCGGAGTTTGAAAAAACGTTTTTGGATTTCAAAATAATTTTTTTGGATTCGCAAAATATTTTCGGATTTTGAAAAAATTTTTTTGGATTTCAAAATATTTTTTTGGATTTGCAAAATATTTTCGGAGTTTGAAAAAACGTTTTTGGATTTCAAAATAATTTTTTTGGATTCGCAAAATATTTTCGGATTTTGAAAAAATTTTTTTGGATTTCAAAATATTTTTTTGGATTCGCAAAATATGTTCGGATTTTGAAAAAATTTTTTGGATTTCTAAATATTTTTTTGGATTTGCAAAACATCTTTGGATTTGTCAAACTTTTCGACAGTGAGTTTAAAATAAATATTGCGATTTGAAATATTTTTCGAGATTTGAAAAATATTTTTGGATTGTCCCTTTTCGGCTTCCGTATAAAATAAATGTTACGATTTGAAATATTTTTCGGGATTTGAAAAATATTTTTGGATTGTCCCTTTTCGGCTTCCGTACTCTTCTCTTTGATGCACGGCAACTAAAAGTGGAAAAATGTATTGTCGTGATGTTTTCGGGTCAAACATGTCAGAAGCAGGAAAAAAACGGATCATCTTAACGAAAGATTCTTGATTTTGGAGTTTTCATGTTACTATTGTATTAACATCTCGCAAAGAGTGGCTAATCCAAATTTATGTACTAAAAATCTGATTTTCATAGACACAGGGAGTCGGTGAAAGGAGAATTAATTATTTTATGGGTGTGTTTGTGTACATGTGAGATCGAGGCTTAGCCACATGGATCTCAGTTGTGGCCACGTGGTTTTAATTCCCTAGTTTCTGATTGGATCAAACTGTTTGAGCTGTCAATCATCTCGATAAATTCTACGTTCCAGCACTTTGAGCGCTTTTGTTCCGACCGTGTTGTTATTAGTTGAGAGTGCATATGGATTGATCGACGGGTAGTGGGAAGGTATACGCATAGCGCTGCCACAAATCCTTGGAGGAAATTGTCTAGTTTCTTTTGTTCGCGTTATGGACACGTTGCTTGAAGCCGCCAAGTTCGTAGAATCCTCCGCTCGAGGAACATCGAAGGACGATTCGGCAATCGCACGTGGTACGGTCGAGTAGCCATGTGCAAATATTCTGTTGGTGCGAAGGCCTGTGTTAAAATTCTTTCTGCGATCACGACAATTCTCCGATGACATTGTATTTGGTCTCTCTTTATGCATTCTAGTTCACTCTCCCTCCGTTCACACCGAAAGGAGAAGAGCAATTTCGGAATGTGAGCCCCTTGAGAGACGACGAAGACCTGGAGGGTAAGTTTGCATGTAGATGCTCGCCGCTTTGGAAGAAGGCGGTAGCTGTGTCTGTTATGCTGGGTAAGATTTTCTAACAATCTGTTTTCACTTCCAGGGCCGGGACAAGAGAAACGCACAACAAACTAGAGAAAAACAGGCAAGTGATTTCTCAAGTTAGATTCAAAAGATTGTGAGGAAACCAGATTTTAGGCTATCCGCACGCGAAGCATATTGTTCAGATCATGGCCGTTCTGTTAACTCGTCTGCGCCTGGTACACGGAGCTATGAAGCTTTAACTGTTGAACTTTGTTTCTGTTTTTCTTTCATACTTACTGAAAGCATCATTTTCTCTCTGAATGTCTGATTATTACTAATGAAATTCGTTTCTGCGTGATCTGACGAGATAATACATAAAGTACCGATATAATTAAGCTTAGAGATGAGAAAAATCAACCTGAAAGTTGAATTTATAATTGATTATTTTATTTGCACATCTAGGCGCGCGCACTTGAAAGAATGCTTCGATATCTTGAAGAAAGAAGTTCCCTCGTTGGAAGACAAGAAAACATCTAACTTAAACATCTTGAGAAGTGCGTTGAAGCACATACAGGTAAGGACTATCATTAATTTTCCTTAATCGAACATCGGTCTATAGTACAGCTTCTTAAGATCTGGTTGGCAACTGTTCTGTCTGTATAATTTGAATTTGAATAGCTATTGAGTTTATTGAACCTATTGTGCAAGGTGCGAACAAGTTCAGGCATAGCAAACTGCGTGTCTCGGACGATTTCACATCGACCATGGTAAAGTAAAACATGTGTTTAAATGTACATTTAATGAACGAAGTCCGTGGTAGAGATGAAGTACTGTCAATCGTCAGTTGGTGGCCCAAAAAAAGTGCGATTAATGCTTGTGTATCCTCATCAGCAACTGCTCTTTCTCCGGGCCTCTGCATTAAATTTTACGTCTACTTTACACCCACTCAGTGGAATATCAAAAGTATTACGTTACCGCAGATGTATTTGCCAATAGCTGGCCAGATTTTTTGAAAGTAAATACTTAACTTTGTTGTGGTCGGTTTGGAATTTTGTCCCACGCGAGTCACGAGTTCCGGCGTCTTTGTGTTTTGATTTTCACGGTCGAGTGATTTCTGTCTCATTTCGTAAATTCGGTGACTGATGACTGAAAATTTGCGTGCGTTTGATGTTTCAAGGACGGCTTAAATCTCACGAACCCAGCTGAGTTGCAAGTAAACCTCATCAGATGATTGGACGAAGCCAGTTAAATATTGGGAGTTGGAATGGCTTTACTATTCTCCAAGAAATGTGATTACACAGCAGAATTCCCACAACTTTCTTTATCTTTACAGTATTAAGTAGGGTATTTGATAAATCATGTTGTGTAATAACATTGCACTGAAGTTTTCGTAACTTCGTTTGAAATGATACCAGGTTAAGTCTCCGTGAGAAGAAAGTGGAATTAAATAAAACTGTTTGAGTTCAGTTTTCTTCAAAGATCATGTCAAATAAATCTTCACAAAATAGATAACAGCTCAGTAGAAACTTCTGAAATTGTTTTTGTTTCCATTTTGCCACACATTTCTTCAGAACATAATATTTAAGCATGTCTCTAAATGTCTTAAGATCAATTGTCATCTTATCTGGAAGGTCATCCATTTTTCAGAATCTGTTAAACCCTTTGCAATGCATTCAAACCTCTGAACAAAGGTTCTATTGCAAAAATTTGAAAAAAATCTGAACTATTTTAATTTGACAGGAAGTTAACAGAAAATGTCATTACAATACTGGCTTGTAAACTCCACTAAGAACAATTCAACTTATGAACACTGAACAATACATCACAATAGATTCTTAAGAGTTAATGTAGAGTCTAAGAATATGCTTTGAGAATCAACTGTTTATCCTCTTTACTTTTGGAAACCTCAAGCATTTGGTGAATTGCATTTGTTTATTTTAAGTTATTTTCAAGGTGTTCAGATGACAGAGACTGTCATTATGAAAACTACATTATTTGAGGTTTCCTTTAGAAGGAGAACAAAATAATGTTTTTGCAGAATTGTTTTGTATCATAGAATATGTATTAGATGAAGGCATAAGCAGTTGACATCTTATTTCATGAGATGATTTGGGAAGAAAATCAGATTATGTCCTCATTGAACACATCTCTAAGTTATATGTGAAGTAAAAAGATTGAATAATAATAAAGAGTATTTCTATAGCGCACTACTCCAATAAATTACCTGTGACGCTTTACAACAAATAAAAATAAATTATAAACAAACTACATTTACTAACATTCGCTAACAAACATTTTAAAAAGATAAGTTTTCAAAACACTTTTAAAATGTCAACAGAAGAACTCCTATGTACTGAAAGAGGCAAAGAGTTCCACATTCTAGGAGCACATACTGCAAACAATTGATCTCCACAAGTTCGCATTTTTGAAGATGGCTCTACAAGGTCACCATTACTAACAGATCGCAAAGAATAAGAGCTCCTACGATAAGTTAAAAGATTAGACAAATACAATGGGGCCTTACCATTAAGAGATTTATAAACTAAAAGAAGAATCTTGAAAACAATACGATGCCTAATGGGAAGCCAATGCAGATCAATTAAAGTCGGAGTAATATGATCGAACTTCCTGGTCATACAAACTGGATGTGCAGCAGAGTTCTGAATAGACTGTAATTTAGCAATGAGGAACTTAGGAAGTCCATAAAGTAGAGAGTTACAATAGTCAAGTTTAGGGGTGACAAAAGCATGAACAACCATTTCAGTGGTTTTGCGGGTTAAATACTTTCTAATTCTCAAAATAATCTTAAGATGAATGAATGCAAGAACAGAAATGATCTAGCTCTCATTGAAATCTTCAAATTTAGAAGGGAGAATGTTTGAGAGGCCAAAGTTATACTGTTGGATTTCATGTAACATTTTCAAATTCACACGCTCACGAGCTCTTCATATAAAGTACATGATAGAAATAAATTTAAAAAGTAAACAATCACAGAATATATCTTTGTGTGTAACATATTTGTTGTTTTAGTTTTTGTTAAAATGGAAAGAAACTTGTGGAACAGTCAGCTTTGTAAATCAGAACTGAATTATTATTTTTTTCTATTGAAGGGTTGATAAGTATGGTTTCAGAGGTCTCCCTTTGACCCTTCACTCTCGGTATTTATATTCCCATATACTGTTTTTTGTTTCATATTCCCCATGGTAATAAAATTGAGATTTTCATTTGACACACAGGAGCTTCTTAAATTGGTGACCACTCTCTTTATTCTCATGACATTTAGCAGGTCTTGAAATTGCACCTGTATCAGGTGCATTTGCAATTAAAGATTTCACTTTTGCAACTAAAATTTCTCCATTGATAGTGATTTTGTGACTGTTTTACAGCCTAGCTTAGGAATAAATCATTTAACAGCCTTGTGTCGTTCTTGTTACTGGTTACTGTAGTTTTATCCGAAAAATCCTGCGAAATTCAAGTTAAATGTTTTGTGACTTTAATCATTGATTTCTTACTGAGAAACGTATCACAGGCCCACTTTTTCAGAAACTAAATCATGTAATGCTCATGAAATTTCTAGGAAATCTTCGTTTCTAATTTCCGGTTCCTGTATAAGTAGGTTACTTTTTCAACTAAAATTTTTAAACTTGTGGCTAAATTTTAAGAATCACTCGCAAATTGCAATCAAGAATTTTGTTTTAATTTTTAACCCTGTTTACATTTGATTCAAGAGTCATACTGTTAGGAGAAATTAGAAGCCAGTCACTCTGAGGAATTAAAGTGTGAAAAGTTGTCTTGATCTAGGGATTCCTGTTCAAACTGACTGCTACTGGTCTGCCCAAACTGACTGCTACTAGTAGTGCCCCTTGTGTCCTCATTGACATGATGAATTTGAATCAAATCAGAACCCTTGTCAAACCCTGTTGAAAAACCAGCAAGGAAATTTTTTCATACAGTCCAATTTTCACAGGGTACTAACTCTGATGAAGGGTAAAGGGGAAATGTATGTAAGCATCTGTTAGACTTGAGTAACAAAGGACCATAGTTTTTGTCTCCTTTTGTGACTCCTTATGTGAGACCAATTAGGCCATTGAAGCTCGAGAATACTTAAGAACAAACTAATGAGTCAGTGGAAGTTTTATTGAAGAATTTTGCAGTATGAAGAAAGCCCATGAGAACTTAACAATGAGAATAAGGGGAAAAAGATGAAAGATTTTGTTTTCTTCTCGCAGAAATTTTGTTCAAAATATTTTATTGTATACATAGCCACTAG
Organism: Stylophora pistillata; assembly: GCF_964205215.1. Taxonomy (NCBI): domain Eukaryota; kingdom Metazoa; phylum Cnidaria; class Anthozoa; order Scleractinia; family Pocilloporidae; genus Stylophora; species Stylophora pistillata. The sequence goes on from NC_142531.1 coordinate 2,204,038, forward strand.
CAAAGTAACTTGCAACTTGTAACCTTGTGCTCATTAGAGAATTTCACTTAAATCAGGAGAGCAGGGATGCATGATGGGATAGTAAATGGGAAACTCTAGGGTTTCATAATCAAAATTTAAAAGTTGTGAACTTACAATTGGCTATTACAATTTCCAACAAAAAGGAAAAAGAAGAAGTTCTAAATACCCCCCTTCACTAAGTTGAAGTAGACAGACAGACAGACAGACAGACAGACATCTATATTTATACAGGATAGCCCCTTCAGTGTAGTAAACACTGGTATCAACGGGGGTCCTGTTACCCACCCATCCCACCCCAGGGGAGGACATCCATCACACAGTAATCTCGTGCGTGGGAAATTAACGTCTCCTGCCCCTAACCCTGCAGGAGACGGGACCTCCATTTATTCGTCCCTATCCAAGAAGACTAGAATATCTAACCATTTCTTGATGTTAAAGAAAGGAAGCATATTCTTCTCAGTTAATTTTAAGACCCTGAGATAGATAGATAGATAGATAGATAGATACTTTATTATAGGCACAGAATCCATAAAGCTAAGTCACTTATTTACAATGAAGCTGTGCATCTAAAATATTGGAACATACACACACAATTATATATATTAATACAATATAATCATTAAAATAAATAAATAACCCTTTGCCCGTGTTCCATTAACAATAAACCTACGATGCCAAATTATATAGATTATTGCAAGTTATTTTGGCCAATAGTTATTTACAAACTCTTTAAGTGTCAGGGAGCATTTTGTGGCATGATCAAGGTTGTTAAATAGTTTAGCAGCTGAATAGGCAAATGACCTGTAGCCAGATTTAGAAGTTATTTTGACCATATGTAGATTCGCTCTATTTCTGGTATTGTAATGGTGGAATCTCAGTGACTGAGTACTGAAATTCTAGTCCCAATATCTAAACAGTTGACATTTTCTTTTCATTAAACTGAATTTTTTGTTCATGTAGATCTTGTAGTGCAACATCAAATCAAGTATTTAGAAGGGGTTTTGAAGAGTCTCTAGAATTTTGTTGATAAAATTGGTGAAAGGGGCCTTGACACAAACCTGTGGTGTTAAGGTTTTTATGGGGTACTGATAAATACTTTCAAATTTGCAAAAAAAAAAACTCTTCAATTCCAAACATCTTTTGGTTGACGGTCTTCTTGCAGAAGAATTTGTGCTTAACATAAACCTTAACTCTTTAACTCCTGTGAGTGACCAAAACATGATTTCTCTTTACAATATCAAGCAAACAAGTGAAGAGGAGAAAATTGAATTTCAATGGGGGGATTATGAGTGGATCCAATACAAAATTCTCTGTAAAATTGAAGAACAGCTCCCCAAAATATCAGTCGGCCGATTGTTGGCAAACAAAACACAGAAACACAACGAAAGTACGGGCTCGTGCAATTTTGTGAGTCTTTGAAAAAATTTACTCATATTGTTAAATCTAAGTAACTTAACTCTTCCAATTTCAGCAGAATGAAGTGTTTCAGTCAGATACTACACATCAAGTTCACAAAAATGACGATCAATTTGGCCAACAATGCCTCGCAGTCAAAATTTACCTCTATCGCGTGGTGTTTGTCAAAATTCATTTTGAGGTAATTGTGAAAGTTCAAACTTACCAAGATGACAGTCTATTTACTTGTGTCTGAATTTGTTTTCATTGTGTTTTCTGTGTTTCGTTTGCCAACAGTCAGCTGACAGATATTTAGGGGAGCTAAAAAGTGGTGTTTATCTGTCACCAAATATGATGATACAACTGAAACTAAAGTATTTGGCCTTGAAATAAATACAATAAACTAGAGAGAAGTTTGTTTAATATTGCTTTGTTGAAATTAATAATGCACCCTCACTAGAGAAAGAGAATTTTTCAAACTGCGAACAATTATTGTCTGAAGCCAACCAGTATGCCTGAATACATTCTAAGTCCATAATTTAAAATGGCTCTACTCATCTTTCATACGATGTTGTGTACTTGTAGACTTTAAAAAGGTTTTTGACAGGTTATGCTGTTATTATAATAACTTTCAAATAGAATAGAAGGCCACTACATACCCCTTCAATAACGGGCATTTTTGGATAAAGGAAATAGCAGAAAAACTAAGTGAAGAGGAGTTATAAAGTGTACTTAATATTCGTGTTGCTTTTAAACATTTCCCAAAAAATTAGCCTTCTTTCAAGCACTGTCTACAGTAAGACAGGCATTCTGAAAGGCGTACCCTCTGTGAAAAGCTTAACTCTTAACGCCCCAGCACTACTAATTAGTATGCATATTCTTCACTCTTTTTCCCGAACATTTCCTGTGGTATCAACAAGGAAGAACTTGTCAAACAATCAAAGAGCTCAAGGTGGCGATCAGTTCCTATATTCTCATTCTCCTTATGTTTGTGTCGAGGTGACACTGTAAGTGGGAAGGGGTCGGGAGGTAAACTGGCTTTTGTACATTAGATTACTGACTGACTGAATGACTGACCGATTGATTGAGTGACTTCGGCCAGAAAAGAGCTTAGAATAGTCGAAGAAAGAGGCGCTTTTTTCGTTTTTGGAATTTTAGTCAGAATATAAACTTTAACGTAAAATATATGTTGGAGTCAAAAGTCAATATTAGGCGAGGCAGATTCCCTTGTTTAGTCTCGGTACAATATTTTTCAAATTGAACGTAGAGTTGTGTATGGTCTCCACGTAGTATTTTTTCTGTCAATCTTTTTTCACAGGTTAAATAAAGTAACTACCGTAGAATTTATTTCACGTTACATGGCGCGAAAGTTGAATGCGATTATTTAAGGTTTTGCATGTTACTTTGTTCGTTAACTTTTTAAATTGTTCCTAGACCTTGAAGAAACGTGAACGTGATTTTGAAGCAGAGAGAGACCTTCTGAAAGTCAGCAACAGCACCAGCAAGCAGCGATTGTTAGTATTGAAGAACGAGTTGATCCTTCAACAGGAACTTATAAAGGCTCCCTCGCAAGGAGGCAACGATTCCAAGGCTTGCCAGCCTCTCAGTGAGACAACATCGGTGCAGACCGAGGTAAAAGTGAAAAGCGAAGAAAAACAAACCTCACCAGTTTCCGTTGCAACTCAGACCTCGTTCACCTCTGGTGAGGAATCTGATGTAGATGGCACCAGTGTGAAAGTGGAAGCTGTCACTAACGGAGAGGTGGAGCACTCCAACGTAGAGAAGCATGAGAAGGAAACTTCTGAGGACGACGAAGATGAAGACGTAGACGTGGAAGGAGAAATTACAGACGACAACACTGAGGACGTGGATGCCTCGGTGAAAGCGGAGGTGGCGAGGTTACCAGACCCTGTGCTTTCGTCTGGAAAAGTCTCTTCATCCAAGAGGAAAGCAGCAGCTGGAGATGATGGCAATAAATTGGAGGCCAAAAAGACCAACATCAAATGCTGCGCACGTGTCAGCTGCTAAGCACGATACTGAACAAAATATTTGATGAGGTCATGGCCAATCTCACTGTTGTGTCACTCAGTGACCAGATCTTGCATACCATGTATGGCTACTAAGGGGAAGTGTGGTTAGGTACCAGATCTGCAATGCAGGTTGAAACGTTGTAATTTAAATATCTCTTTATCTAGGTATTGGGGTTTTCTGTTGTGTACGTGAAGATTTCTTTTAGGTTCTCTCTTAGCCCCTGTAGCTTGAGCTTTGATGGCCGAGCGCGAGTAGTCGATGGCGTGTTAAGACACGTGTATTCCTTCAAATCAACTTCAAGCGTTTTGCTGTTTGCTCGTTTGTAGCCGTCTGGCAAGTTTCTTAGATATCACTTGCAAGGGAGGGAAACAGTTTTAAAGGGTTGAGAGGGTTGTTATCTTTTCGAAAATAGGGTATTGCATCGGGTCTAAGGTTCTTGGACCAAAAGAAAAAATGAGGAATGTTTGGTTTCAGTTAAGTTTAGTTTTAACTCAGTAACGGCTCTTCAGCATAGCTGGAAAACAGCGTTGCAATTTGATTTAGTGTTGTTTCAGATGTGTTGCTAAGCGACGCGGCCTAACGTTATAACGTCATGCAGCTGTAACGCGGGTGAAAAACTCCCAGTTTCTCGACTGCTTGTACTTCAGTTTGACTAAATGGCGGTCATCATTACTCTTCGATTCAGCCATTTTCTAGAGATGTTCAAGCCTCGTTTGTCAGTGTTAAGTGTATTTAAGGTGTTTTAAAAGTAGGCGAACAGTTGAGTAAAGAACTTCCACTAAAGGATTGTTCAAACGACTGATAACATTCCATCCAAAATTCTACTTATTATAACGATCGTTGTACAGGGTTCTTTCGTCACGGACGGCCCTCTGCGTGGCATTATTTTCCATAACGCAATTGGCTCTGCTCAGGGTATATCTTGCTCTGATTACATTGATTCGTTAAGAAATGTCGTTCTTTCTCGTCGCATCATGACTCCATGACAATGGTTTGGAACAAACCCAAACCAAAAACGAAGTATTAAGGATTATCCCAGAATCATTAACCCTTAAGTGAGAAATAGTTGTTGGGATTTTCATATAACACTAATGATGTCGACCCTTCCACCCCTCTTATTTTAGTAGTATCGAGTGATACTGCTAAAGTATTGTTTAGTAAGACCGTGCTATTTAAGGATACGCCAAGAACTCTCTTGTACGATTGACGAGAGAACTGTTTATTTTTTTCATGTTCTAACCTTGTGTGGAAAGCTATATGTGAAGAAATAGCTTTAAACCCACAAGGTGCATGTACAATTTGTGATGTCTAATTTTAATTTCACTGAACAAATTTACAAGTGGCGTGATTCAAAAGAAATCTCCTGAGCAGTGTCTCATTTTGTGGCCAAGTACCGTTCCGTGTATGACGAATTCAACGCCTTTGAGCGGTGCCTATATGAAGTACCGTTTACTGCAGATGACAGAGTACTTGAGAAGGTTCTTCGTTAGTCCCCTGTATGTCGCTCTGAGTGACTCAAATTGAAAAAAAATCCTTTAGGGTAACCATAGTGGACGCTTGTGTGGTACTGTTGATCTTTTTTGACGTGGAGTTATTTTTTTAAGTTTTAGACTTTGAGTGAAACAGTGCGAATCCTTAAAGATCCCATGTTTTAAAAAAAAGCAACATTTCCTATCTAGACCTTGTGCATTTATGAAATAATATACTGCCTCGGTGTATGTTAGGAAGAAAGGAGGTGGAGAAGTAGTAGTTGCTACTATGTAGCTTTAGAGGGGTCTGTAAATGAGACTGCTGTGAATAAACAGGCCGTATTTGTCCATTTTGGGACAGTGACACATGGCTTTTGGTGTGGTTGTAAGATGATGCAATTAAGTCGTAACGTAAATGTGCAAAGTGAACAGTGGCCTTTTCAGGCCCCAAGTCAAACCATCGCACAGGTGGGCGAAAACTGAAAAATTGTCAAATGAAGTAAGAAAGCATAAGAAAAGCCTTGAGACATTCGTTACCAGAGTTCCTCCCTTTCTTTCTCCCCTCTCCCCTCCTCCCCAGTTTAAACTATGAAGACGCGAAAAGGTGATAAGATATCGGCCTTACACCCAGTAAGATTGGTGAATCGTCTACGACTGAAGGAGAACATGATCTTTCAGCACCTAAAAGAGGTTTGTCAGAAATGTTTCATTGCACTTATTGTAATTTTTTTTCCTTTCCTTTTCTTGCGTCTTGCCTGTCTTTCCACGCTTGTCATTCGTGAGGTAGTACACTCCTCACCGGCCTCACCCATATCTCAGGTTCGAAGGTCGCCACAATTCTTTTCTTTGAATCCTTTTTAAAAGCTTCCGTGGGGTCCGTAACTCTGTCAAAGATATCGTTTTCCATTGTCCAAAGGTATAAGATCGGTGAAGGAGATTTTGCAACTTAGGCTTACACAATCTACCTTTTTACAATGGTATTTCGAGCACTACCTGTCCTGAACAAAGTAGGTGTAATCGTTGCCTTCTGCCAACATTTAAGAGGTCAGGTTTGCAAAATTAATCAGTTCGAATGTCTCGTAAAGATCTTATTCGCCTCCCGCATTTGTCAAAACTAATAAAAGTGGTTTGGGTTAGCCAAAAGAGAGAAAAAAAAAAAAGGGATGTGTTTGACAGCTCTCTGTGAGAATAGGTATAATTTCCTCCTCGCGCTGATCCCTTCACGCCCTGACTAAACTTCCCCTGTGGGTTTCCGTCCATGCCCCACAACCGGTGGGAAATGTTGCCATTTCTGACAGTGCAACCTTGGTCATTTGAAGTACTTAAATTACAACTACAGAGGGCATGCAAGCTTTAAATTGTTCGATTAATTTCGCATCATTTTCTCGCACGAAACTCATCTCACTTTTCTTTTTCAAGCAATGAAGCATTTAAGGCCTTTCGTTTCGATGAATCACGGGGTTGTTTTCACAAACTGGCGACAGGTATAGAGTTGAATACTTTTAAAATCATGATCTTTGTCAAACTTCGTCGCATCGTGCTCTAGCCACTGCTGAGGGGAGAGAAACAGAAATAACAGTGATGCATGAAGGGTTCTGTTAGCAGTTTTGTATTAGCACTTGTATTAACACGTTCAAAGGTCGATTTTTCTCGGCTCAATATTGTGACCAAATAGCCGTAACATCCATCTTAACTAAAGCTTACAAGTTTCATAACAATTACGATGTCACGATAGGATTGGTAACAACACAAACACAATCACACTCACGTAACCATTCACTTTGATAGACCACCACTGCAATGAAATAATTTAGCTAGGCCTTAATTACGTGGGCGAAACGCACTCAAGATCAAGCCAAATTCAACGAGAACTCCAAATCATCGGGAGAACATGGAAACTGATCGACATTTCCTCTCAAGAAAAACATCCTTTAATCACGAGTGTAAAATAGGAAATTGATGTAAAAGCTATTACGCCGCAAGTTTTAAATTTTTGTTCACGCAGGTTATGTGCACAACGCACAAGGAGTTCGTTGGCTACGAAAGTTACCTTAGGATATCGGTGTTCGATTCTTTGGAACGCCAAAATCCGCAATCCGGCTTTAAAAATCACCTTCAAATTCTTAATTTCGCTTTGAGATTCAATCATAAGATGTTACTGCCCTTTAATGAGCGAGACAAGAGGTATGGTCCGCTAGAAAATTAAAATTTTGTTTTATACATTTTGAGATCTTTGATGACATATATACTGCTTAGCGAGTACAACGTCTGAGTTATGTAGACACTTCAGGAATTTCCTTTATGAAAAATCCTTTAATATTAAAAGCATACAGAGGGAAAACGTTTTTTCGCTAGTATTCGCGAGTTAATATTAGCATGTGAAATGGCCAATTCCATCAAAAGTGAATGTTATGTTAATGGCTATCATGATAATCATTAGGTAATCTGGCAAATAAACCGACTAGAAGCTTAACAAAAATTTGCAAGTGTGGAGACAAAAGAAAAACAGGTGTAGCCATCCCGCGACGCTCCATTGACGTCAGTGAGCGGAAAGAGCCCATTCACGCAGGAAACGTCCGTTAGTGAAACTCATTGTCAGGCAAAGTTAATTCCTGATTGAACCAATCAGAAGACGAAAACACGAAACCACGACGAAATCGATCCTTTCAAGGGAAATTAAGAGGAATGACATCTGTTTACAGAAAGCAGGTGTTGGAGATAAGGACGAGCAACCAGGCCTTAACATGGCAGGTGTATACAGCTAAGAAAAGACAGCCAAGACAAAGAGAACCCGCGAAATAAGTTTGAGACACTTGAACAAAGGCGATCCTTCAACGCTGTTTCGTTTCCTCGTTTTCAATGTGCGATATATAGTGATTATGCTTAATCTGCTAGTTTTTCTCCTCCATCATATTAAAGGAGTTAGTTTCTAAACATGTGACGTAGTGAACACCACCACCATCGCTACATCCTTGTTAAGCATATATCGACAAGTCGATCCCTACTGTAAATTGTACCCAAAGCATGATAGCCAGGGAATGTCGCAGTTACCTTTATGAATCTTACCTTTTGATCGACGAACGAGAATCGAGAAACGGGCTTTAAAGAAGAAAGTTAAAAATAGTGAGTGGGAAATTTAGATGTCAGTCAAGAGAGTAAGTTTGCATAGCTAACGATTGGAAAACGTTGTTTATAAATTAAGGCATTTTTTCTCAAACAAAAAAAAAACATACAAATTCATAAAATCTCTCTCTTGAAAAGAGTTACCTTTAATTTACTTGCTGAATTGCTCGTCAAGAAACGGGTTTTGGAGAAGAAAGCGTAAAATAGTTAGAAGGAAATTTAGAGGTCCGTCGAGAGGGTACGTATGAATAGTTGATATGAAAAATATTTCGTTTGTATATAGCAGCATTTTTCCTTAAAAAAAAAAAAAAAAAAAAAAAACGCACAAATTTATGGCATCTCTTTCTTGAATAGAAGAGTTATCTTTAATCCACCACGCCGAGTTGCTCGTCGCGGTGGATTCCATTTATTTCTTCATTACTGACCGACCGTCACGACATCAGACAGAAAAAGAATTGATTACTACTTCATTTATCTGGCATGAAGTAGACTACAGCAGTAGATGGCATCTTCTTTCTTTTCCAGCTCTTTACATCGCAAAATCATTAGACGTCTTAATGAACCTCTCATCTCTTACGGTGTTCCGGAAACATCCGGGTTATTGCTTTCATTTGAATAATAGGCATCTCGCAATAACCCACGTAAGCCATTTAAACGTAATTTCGTGGGATGTAACTCCCGTTAGCAGCTGTTGTTTAGGACTTCTATTTCAGCTTCTTTACCTACCATTTTTTAACCAACTGTGGGTTTCCTGAAGAGGAAGGTAAAAATCAACGCAGGTTAGCTTCTTACTCTGTATAAAGCAATTCATTGCAGAATGATCTCATTGCAACCGGAACATATTTGCAATTGTCGTTGAAACTCGTTCGCTGACCGCTTCAGGGGATCTTTTTCGCTTTTTTTGTGTCACCAACTGCCTTTTGAGGTACTCTTTCTAAATTTCTACCAAATCGCAACCCAACCATTAAGAGAAACGATTTTTGATCATCGTCCAAGACCTATAGTTGCCATTCTACATTTAAGGATTGGTAACAACTAGATCTTCAAAAGTTATATATTGACATAAAGCGGCTATAAAGTAAACACGATACTTGCGAAGGTATTTAATCATCGTTCTCTTTCTCGGACCAGTGTTTAACGTTTCCGAAAACGATCGAAAACATCAAGCAAGCAAAAACATCAAACACACTTCCCAATTTTAATATGATTGCTTTTGAAAAGTTTGCGATCACACTCCCGAAAGCGGGTATACAACTGGCTCTAATTTTGAGCATTCTAAGTCCATATTACAGAATGCTTGATGGCCTCTCTTCTACAGTCGTTACCTCCAGCCGGTTCACGAGATTGTGGCCTATCTCTAATCCATAGTCTAAACTCATTGAGATAGCTACAGATAATCAACAAGGTCCATTAACTCTCTTTAAATGTTATCTAGAAAACTCTATTTCATACAATTTTCCTTAAAGTTGTACACTCGATATAACTGCCTCCCGGTTAGCTCAATTGGTAGAGCGCCGGACTGTTGTGCGGGAGGTCGTGAGTTCAAATCCGGCCGGACCAACACTCAGGGTCTTTAATTAATCTAAGAAGAAAGTGCTGCCTTTGTAATAATATCTGCAAATGGTTAGACTTTCTAGTCTTCTCGGATAGGGACGATAAATAGAGGTCCCGTCTCCTGCAGGGTTGGGGTAGGAGACGTTAATTTCCCACACACGAGATTACTGTGTGATGGATGTCCTCCCCGGGGTGGGATGGGTGGATAAAAAAAGGGGTTAGGTATCAATTGGAACGAAAGTTCTGTTCCTTTCTCCTGTCATTCCTGTGGCGAATGAATTAAACTAAACTAAACTAAACTCTAGCACTACTATAACGTCGGCAATATCGCGGTTTTCTTCCATTCTGCCGATCGACAAACGTCATTTTTTCTCAGTCCCCTCCTTCCAGCTATTAACGACAGACAAGTGCCACCCCTTTCTTTATTGTCTAACTCATTCAGTTTTAAAAAATCTACATTTTAAAAGAAGCTTAAGTTTCTTTCTTTTTTTGGATGAAAAGAACAACCTGCTCTATCTAAAATTTGTGCCACGGTCTATCAAGCGAATACGACAGAGATCAGGTGAAAAACACTCAAATCAGTATTTGAACTCCGGAGTATTAGATGAAATCAAAAACATTTCTCTTTTCAATTGCATAAACCCGTAGAAAGAGTAAAATCTCCACACGGAGATTAATTCGACCAACAATGATGAAAGCTTGTGGAAAATACCCCTTGATGCTGCTATTTAAAAAAAAGGAATAAGAAAGATGTACACTTCATTTGTAGCTATTATACATCAGTTAAGACAGACGAATTAAGATATACGCGACAAGAGTAGATTCACATCACAAGAAACCCTCAGAGCCTCGTCGCGAACAAGAAGCTCAAAACTGTTCAAAATTCATTGCCTCTAACGGTCTCCTCCGGCAAAATGGGAGAAGCTTCTCTCTCGTTCGTTGCAGAGAAACAAAAACTTCATCGTGACGTCATCAAGAAAAAAAAACTACGAAGTGCAGCAACAACGCATTAGTGTTCAAGCCAGCAAAATTTTCAATCACTGAAAGACATGAAGTTATATTGAAGAACACATGTTCTCTAAACAATTAGTTTTCACGAAACACACCCAGGCAGACCAGACGTCATTAGAACCTTGACAATTAAACAAATGTCGGTTAGGATATCCATTACTTTTCCACAATAAGAATTGGGAACGGCTAAAGAATAGGCTGAGTTTGGGGCATGAGATTTGTGGCTCAGAACTGCCGAGGTCTATCTGGTTCAGTAGTGTTACTACTCTTCGAGTATAGAATGCTAATCCATCGCCATCCGCAGGCAGCTGTTTAACTAACTATCACACAAAAGCTAGAACGACTGCGTATTTTGAACTTTTATTGACACGGAATTGCTTTTTAAGCTCGTCTGGTCTAGAACCATTGAACACTGTTATGAGTTCTGCCAACGATCCCAACCTCAAGCTGCTGTCAGTGTTTTTCTAAAGGCTGTTACGTAAATAATTCAACTGAATACACATAGAGAATTCTTACAGATGTCTAAAGAATATCTACCGTTCATGGTCGGTTGGTGAGACGTTTTGTCGTTGCGATATCACGCGCAAAGATGATGGGGTCCGGCATAATAATCCATAAAACATTAAGATCCTTGAGTCATCGGTCTAGAGAATAATGAGATGCAGTCATTCCTTTAAGTTCGCCTTCTGTTTCTAGCGAGAAAGGAATATACAAAACAGAAATACGACACGTATGTCAAGTCTTACATGACACTTAACGATGCACCGCCAGATAAGAAAGTTAAGGTTCGACAGCTAAACCAAAATAAGAATTATTCACAGAATTAAAAGATTTACCAAGGCTGAGGTGATCTTTGAACGATGACGCAGCACGAAAATGAAATGCGTGGTCATCATTATCAAATAGCAAACGATGTAGTGTACCCGTAGAGAGAAAAACAGAAAGGGTCTCAAGCGTTGTGGAAATTCAAACAATCGGGACTGTTGTCGGCAGACTATTGGCCTCTCATTAAAAATACATGGCTTCAAAGAAAGTGGTTGGAAAATTCAACGATATCTAACTTTCTTCAGAAGAACAGTTTGTGGTGGGGTCTCTAAATATAAAGGAACATCGAGAGGCTAAGCCTAAGATGATTCTTCGTCGATTGACGGGCAGCTAAGTTTCATTTTCCAACGGCCTGCGAGCAGAATTTAATGTCTCAAATGATGGGAAAATAACATTGTTCAGAGGAAAGAGAATAGGAGATAAAGTTTAAACGCTTTGAGTAAACTACTTCAATTTAATACCATAAAAAGTCATCTTATTCAAAAACTTAATAACAGTTTACGGTCTAGCGGCTAGGATTACAATGGTCCAAATTTATACTTATTCAAGTGATGACTATAATTTACTCGAACCTGCAAAGCTTCGACAGCCTGTCGAGGCCTGTCTGTCTTTACATTTCCGCCTACGTGGTGCTCTCAGTTTCTACTTGATTGGGAAAAATCCCTTGACCTCTTTTTTTTCATTTTCACTTTTAATGGACCATGAAGGGCTTTAAAAAAATAAACTATTTCAAGCATTTATGCTCTGATGAGCAAAGGAGTTTACCTATAGGCTCCAGTTTCACGCAAAAAATACGTTACATTCAAATACAATGCATATGTGGTCTAATAACTTCCATTTGGCATAACTACAGAAGCTTACCTAGCTGGGTTGGTTGTGTGGTAAATTGGAGGACGTTATTGGATATTTGGAACATTCAAAACAAAGAAACACCAGACAGACACAATGAAAGGTGTTTTGGACCGATGTTCTGTGGGAAGGCCAAAATCAAGCTATTCAAAGCTATCAACATCTTCATGCAAATAACTGCACTGAACTAAGTTCGAACAGTATGCCTCCACTGCTTGTCAAACAGCGTTGCTTGTGGCTGGTTAACATGCTTGTAGACATACATTTGAAATTGTATTCAATCTATGACACATTCATTTGAAAATGTACTCAATCTATGATATAGTTTTAAGAACAGAGGAATACACAAATACTCTAGCATCGCTCAGTGTGGGATACGTGCAGGAATGTTGTAAACAACCATTTTCAAAGTGAGAGGAGGTCAACAATAGCGTGCTCTCAGACGAAACCGAAAGCATTACTTTTCCCTCACAAGCTATAATTACATAACAAAATGCAGCTTTTTCTTACAAAGCGGCAAGACAAAAAGTGCGTCATAGCTGTCAATTTAACACCACTACTGAGAAAACGAAACAATATTTAAATGCTATTATTGTTAAGTGAGTCAACCAGCTGGTCGATTTCCTGTCAATTTGTTTGACAGCTTATTAAAATGCAAAAGCTGTATCTGAACAAACACCCCCGAAATCCAACCTTCGGCTTGATCGTTTTCGATAGGCGATCAACCTTTTCGTAGAGCAAGAACAACCAAAAGTCGTCCCCACATATTATTAACGTTGTCTTTCGAGAAATTGTGTTAAAAAAACAATCTGGCAAGCCTTTCGCAAAACATGACAAGCAAACACGAATCGATGGACAATACAATCTTACCGTTGCATCTCGGAGTTCATTCCGAGTGAATACATCTCTTTATCTCGGCTTATAGAGCCCAAATTTGGACTCCGGCCGGTGTACTTAAAAAGAGACCTCTCATTTTCACACAGTCTAGTGCCTAGACTATCGAGGGATCTGGCGAAAAGAGACAACGTCGGACAAAGCCTCATTCTTCGTCCGATCAAGAAATGGCTGCAACACGAAATATCCGACACAATGATGGGTGCGGCCGCGAAGTAGGCTACGTCATTTCTAAAATTAGCCAATAACATCGTCAAAAAAACAATACAGATGTCAATTCTAAACGTATTAGCCAATTACATTTCGACAACTCTCGACTTTCGCGCGCATGAGAGTCACGCTAGTGAAGGTTTGACACTCGTATGTAACCCCTCCACCATGCTATTTTACCGTGAGCTTGTTAACGAGTAGTATTGTTCCGGCGCGCATCTATTCAAGACCAGTACGATCAAATTTGTTTTGAATTACACAGAGACGGAGTGGTCAGTGGATGGGACCCATTGAGCGTTAATCAGGCAGAGGAGACTAACGTTTCAGGGACGCAAAGACTAACACAGTGATCGCGGTCGAAAGCGACGAAATGACAAGTGGTGGAAATTATTCATCGCTCCGCCGGGCTCAACTCACTTACGATTATCTGCATACAAACAGGTAGCTACAGTCACGATTTGCGGAGTACTCATCATCGTGAGCGCTTCACCTTGACCAAGATTTTCAAACCATGTGTTAAGGTATTTGTATCGGATGACTCCAAGCCTGTGCACGCACATGTTTTACCTATTTTACTGCCCGCTAAGGGTGCATCAACTAATTAAAACCTTGCCAGAAGAAAAGAAAAAGAAACGGAAAGAAGTACCTGGAAGATTCCTTTTACTCCAGTTTTTTCGTCAATAATAATATTTCAAGCTTCCACGCTTCGCAGACAGCCACTTGGGGTTTAAATTGTAGAACGTAATGCAAATTAACTTGGATCTGCCTGCCCTTGAGCTAACAGAGTGTTACAAACGCGGCTTGAAGAATAGACTTCTGTGATCTTTATCTTCTCATTTTTCCCAACTAGCACAACACACGAATTCCTGTTCGGAGCTTTGGCCGAGTTGGTTGATAACGCAAGGTACGAAATATAGTCTTATCAAGCAAGTTCGTCCAGAGGGCACACTATTCGAAATTAAAAGAAATTCGAGGGGTGAAAACTTTTGCTCTTCCAGTACCCTTTATCGCGATGTATTCCTCCATTTGGCTGTTTACTGTTCGCAGAGGGATACAATTGTAAATTGTTACTTTAACTTGGCGTCGTCGTTTGCTTCTCTCGATGAAAAGACTCCACTACTCGGCGAAATGCGAGTAAACGGAAATTCGAACCGGCGTTGTTTTATTCCTGTTGTCAGGATTCTATTGTTGAAATATTTCTCTTTACTTTATTACTTTCACCTTTTCTCCTTGTAAATCGTTGTTTGGTTCACAAAGTGATTATAAACACACTGAAATTAATGACTGATAGCAAAAATGAATACATCGATCTGATCACCTGGCTTGATATGGTGTAATTACTTCATTATTGCTAGCAATTACTTTTAGGTATTGACCCAACCATCTCTGTATTTATGGTTCACTTTTCGTATAAATTTCTCTTTTAGAGATGCATCGTCACAGAAGATCGACATTTACACAGGTTGGTAGCTGTGTCCAGAGGACTTTGACCTTGCTAGACATTTATTAAGTTGTTGAACAAGCATCACAAAATTCCAACGTTAATGATGCTATTGTTTTCAACTTAGCAAGACCACTCTGGGTGCAAGACTTTGGTCACATGATCAGAATGTTATGCTAATTACTTTGCTGTGAGATTTAGAGCTTTATATATTTATCTGGTTCTCTTTCAACAATTTTTATCCATATATAGCAAACCATATGAATTCTTAAGTTAAGTCCTACTTTTGGTCTGAAAGCTTTTCATAATTATTACTTTCTGGTTGATGTTTATTTTGGATAACAGAAGGTTTTTAGGAATGAGTGTAGTTTATAATTCAGGATGTGTGGCATTTAGGTATTTGAAAGAAGTGATGAATTTTTTACTTGAATTTTTTATATCCAATCCTCAGAAAGTTTTGATTGCTTTGTGTCACTTGTCCCATTTCTAGGTTTCAAATGTCTGTTTTGACCATTGCTGCATCAAATGTAGTCACTGTAGGGCAAATTTTCATATGACTTTGTTTTGCTTTTCTTTTGAATCTTTGTTTTGCTTTTCTTTTGAATCTTTGTTTTGCTTTTCTTTTGAACCTATTGGTAGCAGTGGAGAGCATAGCTCTTTATCAATATTAACAGGCATGTATTTCTCCGCAGAATATGAGAGTAGTGTGACATTATCACTTCTTTTATGGTAGCCTTAGTTTAAACCCCATGGCTACATAGATTCAGGCAACAGCTGAGTAGTGAAGCTTTTTATGTAGGCTTATTATGACAATTTATATTATACCATTCTCCTATTTCTGTTCTCAGAAACAGTGATAGTTAAAATGGTCTATAGCATTATTTTTAAGAATCATTCTTGGCATGTGGGCAGTCCCTAATAGATCTCTATCTTCATTATACCAACATAGGCATGGGCCTGCAGTAGATGTGACAATTCTGCTATTCTGATTTTAAACATACTTACCACAGCACAGTATTGATGGTTGTTAAGTTTTTCTCTCTTCTTGCTCCTTGTATGCTGACTCCCTGGAATGGCAGCAATATCCACCTTGAACAAACCTTTATTTCTGTTGTGCTTATAATGTGGTCCTCTTCAGAAATCCCAAAGAATTTTCATTCTGATCATCCTTTTTTGTTTGTTTGTGTGCATGTGTCTTTTTTTGGTTCTGTGGTGATGTAATCATAGTACATTAGCTGGTCCTCTCATCGTCTTCTGTAAACTTTTTATCTTATTATTGAAGTGTAAGTGCCCCAAACTGGTGAAATGTATATGATGGAACAGGTATGTTCCAGTTTGGGCAGAACATGTTCTAAAAACATTTTCTCACACTACAGATCACAAACAGAGGTACCCAGTCTCTTCTGGGAAATGGCTGGAACAAGATACAAACACAAATATTAGCAGTATTTCCTTTGCCAGGCCTATTTCTATTACAAATTGAAAATTTTGTACAAGAACTATTATGCTTTGTGCAGCATGGCCATATACATGCCACTGGTATGCCAGTCTGAAGTAAATATATTTTTTTCTAACTTGTTGACAAATCCTTTACTATAGTGCTGTTCTATATAATCATATATCCATTCTTTTGATCTAGTTGTTCCTAATTCACTTTAATTCTTCATTAATCATGCTTTATCTCTCTTTGTGCACTGTAAGTTGAGTTTGGTTTTCACTGAATTTGATAAGTATTCCCATTGTTGTTGTTTATGTTGTCGTTTATGTTGTTGCCTGTTACAGCCCATTTTAGAATTTGCATCTCTGGTCTGAGCTGTGTTACCCGCCGGTCTGGTTCAGTTGGTGGAAAGTATTCAGATATCTGCACGGAGAATCATTTTTCCAGATTGCTCTTATGACTCTGCGCTCGTGAGCTGTGGCTTGCCAACTCTGTTGGTGCGCCGTGATGAGGCTTGCAGGAATTTTATATCTAACATCAAGGAGTCCGGCTTCCTTGCACACCTGCTGCCACAGCCCACGAATGTTGCTCATGGGTACGGGTTGAAGTCCGGTTTTTCCTGTTCTCAATTTCGCTTCGTCAGAATAGACCACCTTAGCAAGTTCGTTACTCACAGTTACAATAGGGCTTGATTGTGTTTGCTTGTTATGCCAAGTGTATTGTGTTCTGTGTAGAATTGAATGAATTTTATTGTCTCCCGTGTAATTTAGTGTTTAATACTACTAAATGGTTAAATAAACTGATGATGATGATGATGATTATTATTATTATTATTATTATTTTCTGTGCCTTTATTGAAACTATTCTTGTCTTGTAATTAAAGGCTGATCAATATCCACATACCGGTACCTATATTTCTCTCAAGTATGTTTAAAATGAACTGATATTTCGTGAATCTCACTTTTTCTATCAATGAGATATCTTATTGCAGGCAATATGCCCCATTTCCTGTATTCTAGAGCAGTGGTTTGAAAAGAATCGGTTCACTGCGATTCCATCTTGTTTTCAAAGAACTCCTTTTGAAGTCTTTTCCAGTGCACCACTAAATATTTCATCCTTACCCACTTACACCTTTTTACTTCCATTTTTGTGATACTTCATGGACTTCAACTTTGGTGTATTGCTGCTTAGTCCTTAGTAGTAGGTCAAAATGATGTAAGACGAAGGCTCCATTTGGATTGACTTTTACTGGGTACCAGCTTTCCACCGTGTTTATCGCGGCTGTGATCCTCAATTTTTTGCCCAATCCTTGATGACAAGAGGAGAAAATCTAGAAGCCAGGAACTCCCTGCGTGGATATTGAATCCTTTACTGAAGACTTCAAGAGGACAAGATCAACACAACACATTCTTGCCGCTTCAAGTTAGGTATAATGCATTCAATACTGCTTGTATTTCACCTCAGCAGAGACTGTGTCTTTCTCAAGAAAGAACTATATGAAATCATACTAACACAGTAAACAGCCCTGCCCGATTTACGTCCTGCACATCATAACGGAAATGTCCTTGATGAACAGAATCTGAAGACTGATACGCAATCCGAAAGGTGAAACATGAAGACAAAGAAGAGTGAAAGTCGTTTAAAGGAAGGGAAAACGAATGCATCTTGAAGCAAAATAAAAAGCATATATGCAACCCAGTGGAGACAGAGGCGAAATGGTGAATATTTCATGAAGAACAAATGGAAATTAAGTGTGTCCAGAAAAAAGCCTTGATCCTAGTTCTAAAGCTGAGTGAGGTTTAACGTGAAGTTTTGAACTAAAATCGGACTACATCGTTGTGGAATTTTAAGTCATGAAGAAGTTGCTGTCTCTGCTATGCATATTTATTTGACGTCCAAGGCCTCTCATGAATAATGAACCGTAAGACACCTGGTAACAATATTACAAAGCTTTTGATGGTAGTGGTTGGGAAGTTAGCTTTGGAGTAGACGTGGCGAAAGGTGGAAGACAGCAAACATAATGTGAGAAATCTTAATGATGAAAAGCCGTGCTGCGTATGGATCTAAAGCTTCATTTTTAGACCGTTAGGTGTATCAGATCATATGGCTCCCAGAGCGGAATGGGCCATAGCACTCTGGACTAGAGTAGCCGGATAGAGTTACAACCGCTAATCAGCGAGTAATACAGTGATGAGACCTACTTTGCAAAGTAAACCCGAGATGTAGGGAAAGGAGACGCGAGACGGCTGTGCTATGATGCATATCACTCGCTTTGTAACCGAGCGTCTTGTTTAAATGCCTTCTTAGCTGATGAAACTGGATTGCTCGTCGAGTATACCTGGTTGTCGAACTTGAATATCATAATTGCCCAAATTGTTGCTTAAACTCTCCGTTCAAATGGTGGCCGTTTGGTCATGTTACCGTGTAAATTAACTACTTTAATTTTGAGGGGCGAATAAATAATCCTTCAGGCTGTCGCCTTTCCGTGTAGCTTTGACGGTCTTTTCCTTGGGAAAAAAACTGTATTCCCCGAACACATCAGCAATTGCGTAAATTGCATCGACAAAATTAAATCGTATTCTACGTTTCACCTATTTTCAGAACCTTGCGAATCATGTCGAGGAAATTTTATATTATGTTTCCGCGACGACGGAGACGGAATGGATCCAAGTAAGTTGTCCATTACAGGACTAAAATGACCTTTTCGTACTTAATGTCCTTGTGATTTAATATCTTAGCGTATTGTTCAAAAGAGGGAGATTTAGCCCTGACATAAGAAACTTAACCAACGACGCTGGCATAATGTTTAGATAATTTCCAATTACGACGAAAGACGCTATCAAGTACCGACCCTAGCATTTATCTAGGACGTCGGCCAGAGCCCCAAAAGTTAAAATGAACTGTTTTCTTAGATGTTTCCAAGCGCCTCCCTGCTCCTTATTCTACTCGGGGTCAAATCCACTCATTTACAGAAACAGATGGTTATGAAATTGATAAAAGTGTAAATGTACATTCATGAAATCTTAAATTGTTCAGTTGGTTTCTAGAAGAGCCACCAAGAACCTGTCCTCTTTAATATGAAGTTGTAAATTACCTCTCTAGGACCCTCTCAATTGTGACTGCTACAACTTTTTGTAGTCCTTTGTGTGTGACTGCTACAACTTTGTGTAGTCCTTTGTGGCGCGTCAAATAGGAATGAATCCTAATCTTGTTTTGCAGGCGAAGTTGGAAATGTGATACAATTTGGTCGTTCCGTTAAACGTACCGTAGACTCTAGAATGATTGGGCAATATGGAAATGGACTGAAGTCGTAGGTTTTTTGACCAGATTTTTTTAATCTCATTCTGAATCTGTTTTTAAAACGATGTTTACCCTTTCTTATTGAAAGATGTTTCCCTTGGTTACGCTTTTACGTATATTTTCACTCGTAGTAATCTACATGTTTTTACGTTTTAGGGGAACCATGCGAATAGGGAAAGACATGATCCTCTTTACAAAGAAGTAAGTATGGTTTAAAGTCTGTTTATTGGTGACCTTTGGTTCAAAATGATCTTTTAAAATTGTCTCAAAATTTCCTAATTTGAAAAGAGTGCTTCCTCTCTTATTTTTAAACTTAAGCGCATCCGTGTTTCAGAGTGAACTGAACTGAATTTGTGACAGTAGATGTCGGATTTTGGAGACTTATGATACAAAAAAAAAATTCGCTGAGCGGGAAATATTTAGAACCCATAGAATGTGTTAAGATGCTGGTTAAATGGCTGTGATGAGGAGTATCTCACTTCCTCAATTGTTGAGCTGTAAAGTTAGATTTGTTGTTGTAAAGAAAGTATGCTTTTTGTAGCTTAATAAAATCAGAATTTTTATTTCAATTTTCAGAGGTAACACCATGAGCTGCCTGTTCCTTTCAAGGACATTCCACGAGAAAGAGAAGATTGAAGAAGTGAGTCTCCGAGGAAATTATGCTTTTAAATTTATGGCTTACATTTTGAGAACCGTTATGTGGAACCATCCTCTTTCTTTAAGCAAATGCCGAATTCAGAGGACTTGCCTTATCGTTTTGGGGGCATCTTTGAATAGGTTCTTGTCATTCAACCAAGTGAAAATGAAGTGAACGAAATGCCCTTATCATAGCTGTTGAAAATCAGCCAATCACAGTGGCGTTTAATGCTTCTTAATATGATGCGTATTCAGTCGACCTCATCGCTCGAGGAAGATGAACAGTATGCAGGCAAAGCGTTGCGTTCCACATCAGAAGTGACTATATTGTGGGTCGGGAGATCATTGCTACTACAGTAAACACCCGCATATAAGAACGCATGAGTTTGGAGGCCAGGCTGATCAGGTTCTTATTTATCGGGTGCTTAGTGAAAAATCAGCCTCAAGGTGTTCTTAAATTGTTCTTAAATGTTGTTGTTGGAATTCAGAACTGTAACAATGCAAAAAAATGCTTGAGATTAAATTAGCATATTTAATGCAAAAGAAAATTAATAAATATCGTGACATTGTTGTAACAATTAGCCGGCAAAAGAAAATCAGCCTTATTACTAGTTAACTAGTGAACAGAACAAGAAAATACATGTAACATGAAGGGCATGTTAATGTCTTATCCATTTTATAAGAACATTTTATATTTCCAGGCTGATTTTGTTCTTATAAAAATGGTGCTTTATTTGCAAAATTTCAGCCTGATGTTCTTAATCCATGTGTTTTTACTTGCGGGTGTTTACTGTACTGTTTAATTTCTCCGTCACATTTGTTTAGACGACGCTTTTTGATTTTGAGCACCGACTGGATTCTCTGTCTCGACTCTGATGGACCACTGCAACACAAATGTATGAGATGTGGTTATATCGAATTACTAAATTTAACGACCAAAACCATTTATAAATGCAGAAAAATTAGATTGTTATGGTTCTCACTTTTACCAAAGGTTGTGGTTCCCATGCCTTCTTGGGAAGTATCCAGCAAGAAACCTTTTGGCAAATCCAAACGTGAATTGGAAAAGGTAGGTATCGCCATTTTTACGCATCTCGTTGAAGATAATTGACCGTAGAACAAGTGTTATTAACATTAACATCAACATTTTCCTTTAACAGCATCAACTTGAATTGGACTTGATCTTGAAGTTCTCGCCATTCAAGATGGAATCACAGTTGTTTGAACAATTTAATAAAATAGGATCGAAAGGTACTTTAGTATATATACTTTTTACGTGAATCTGATAACTGTCCATAGACGTTTTGTATATAGTAACACTCGAGGTCTTTCCTTTTTTCCTCGTTAGGGACGCTAGTGGTTGTTTATAATGTAAAACTCATGGACAATGGCGAGCCTGAACTTGATGTAAGTCGAACGCAATTATACCCAGTTCACACGTCAGTCAAAATGGCGATAAGGAATATGATAATGTTTATCGTAGCTCGTGAACTGATTGAAAAAAAACTTTCCCTTCTATCCTAGCATTAACAATAATTATAGTGCGGTCAGTACTCTTTATTAGATTCAGTTTGAAATCAGCATTTAGACTCTAGGTATCCCTAAATTGGATTGTTGTGTTACGAAGTAAGCAAGTGTTTGCGCCGTAATTAACGTCAACGTTAGTAATTTTGTTGATTATAGGTTCTAAACTTGTGATTAAGAGCTGCAGAGAAGTCACAATCACAACACAAGCATGATTTCCAAAAATATTGAAAACTTTTTTCCTATTAATTTAGATGAACGGGAAAAAACTCAAGCCAATGGTTTCACGTTTTTCTGAATCCAGTTCGTTTCTAACCTCTCCGAGTTTGTCTATTTCAAACCCATACTACCAATGCTAACGTTTTAACTCTAAGAAGTAATTTACCGCTACTTTGTCGTCATATTATCACAAGTGGAAAGTGCTTTTCGCACGCGCTGTTGGATAGTTCAGAAGTGAATGGCGAGTACTACTCACCTCCGAGAAGCCGATAAGACAAGATCGTGTGTCAGGAGTTTTTATTTCTGACTATTTTTCGGCATATTGAAAGAAATAAACAAGTTTTTGACATCTGTGTGGTGTATTCTAAAACAATTACTCACCTTCACTTTGGCAAATAATTGTCAATTATTCTCTACAATCATTTCTATGCTCTTTGAACTGCTGTATATAAATCCTTTTGCGAAACGTTGTGACTTGCCACTTTTTACTACGGACACAGGACGTGACGTTGCTTCGTGGCAGGCAGGTACATGTTTGGTGACAAAAGCCAGCCGGGTTCGATGAACCTGATAAGGAAGGCCGATGCTCGCCTCGCTAGTGCTTCCTCTGTCGATGTGTGAATACTGGGTTACTGGTTTCCATCCAAAGGGATGACAGTCGCATCAGTTTTGTAGAAACGAAAATAGATTTTTATAAAGTGGAACCTGTTCAGAAATGCTTTTAATGTCGTTCAATCAAGCAGAGGCATTGAATGTAAGGAGAGACACAATTCATTCATAACTAAATAATGATATAAAAACCGTGTCCTGCCAAAAAATGACGAGTTGTTCGCAGCATAGAACGTATTGCAGAAAAGAAAAGTGGTGACAAGGAGCCCATACTCCCGTTACCAATAGCAACAGCGAATTATGTACAGTACTCCTTTGCGCATTTGTAAAGTTTTAGTACCTTGGAAAGACGAGTGCATTCTCGCTTTAAATGTAGACATACGTGACACCCACCCCCCTTCCATTGCTGATATACTCACTTTACGTAACGATGATTCAGTTCTTGGTAAATGGTTGGGTTTTGGCTACATTTCGTGGCAAAGCTTGGATCTCGATTTTATCTTGTAGACCAGGTGGGGGGGAAGGGGGGAAATCTTTATTGACAAAACAACCAGACATGCCCATTAATTCCCCTCTCAGCAGAATATCGTGTCTTTGCCACTGTCAAGCTGACGATGTTAATGTTATTGGATACATAGGTAGTCAGTGATCCTTCTGATATCAAAATGGCGGATCCAGAGGCTGGAGGAAACGTGGCAGATTACGACTTGTAAGTGCTAGTTTGACCTTGTTCCCTACATTGCGTACGCTTTTTATGCATACAATGCCACGGACACCCTAGAATAATGGGTTGAGATTTAATATCATTTGGGTCATGGCGCACAGTGGCCAAAAAATCCCTTTTCCAGGTGGATTCAGCAGTTCTTCTTATTAATGAATCCATATGAGAGTCGTGTCTGAGAAAGTTGCCCTATGGTCCTGGTGATTAGTATTAGATGCTGCTCTTGTAACCTACAAGCGAGTTGCGAGCAAGCCGGTTTGAAACCAAGGGCATGTGAGCGATGGCCCAAGTCAATTGAGCGCCCTATAAGTTCAACATGCGTCCAAACTCACAAAAGTAAATACATGAGATCAGAGTAATCGTTTCATAAAAACTTTGTTGTAATTTTATCAATAATAGTTTTAAAAAATTTCCGGCATTTCAGAGCTTGATAGATTCTTTTGTATCTGTCGTATTTCTCTAGTAAAAAATTTTCAATGGTCACCTGTTGTTTTTCTGTCAGGACCATGCCTGAGAGGATTTCTTTTAGAGCCTACACTGCCATTATGTACTTGGATCCTCGAATGAAAATCTACATACAGGTACGAGTTGTCTTGTGTTCAGTATATGCTAATGAGCTGGCTGATTGAGTTCTTGCAGTGGTGCCAACTGATCGCTTGCTTCTTTTTATTCCATTAGGGTAAAAAGGTGCGAACGAAAAGACTAACGACTTGCTTATACAACACGAAGTGAGTAATGTCACAAATTGGTTCCTTGATTTTTCTTGTTACTGTTGTGATGATTTGTAAAACACTGCTACTTTAGGTAATTTTCTCGCGCTAGTTTGCTACATACAAAACATCTTGACAACCTTTTTCAATGCAGCAAGTTGTATGTATCTCTATGGGGGCATGTTCAAGGTGGTGGAATTTAGGTTTGAAAGTATTTCATGTTCTCCATTTATTAGGTGTTACGATTTCACCTCGAAAAGGTTCAAGACAAGATCAGAGCAAGAAAGTGAGAAGGCTGTACGCGAGGCTAAAATAGGTAATGAATTCGAAACTGTGTCCAACCTTGAATCATAATACCTGGTAAAGCTTGTAACTTTGCCTTTCGAAAGTAAAGTTTCAGAACTGTTTCCTCTTTCTCGCTTCTGTGTTACTTTCAACCTGGTTTCGAGACGACCTTATAACAAAAGCAGAATTAACTATTTACAATACGCCAAACGTAGCGTTCATTCCACAAAATGTCTTACCACGCTGGGTGCATGGAATAGGAATTAATTTTAGTCTTTGTTTGTAGAAGCATTTTTAGACCTTGAAAATATTTTATTGTAAGCCCCTTCTGTAATTTACATTGCAGCTGAGGAGAAGGCGCGAGAGCTTGAAACACAAGCAAGGTAACGTTTTGGGTAGACAAGAAACGCTTTGTCCTATTGTCTTTTACCAGATCTTACTAAAACTTCTAAAAATTTCAGGGAACTTCAGAAGCAGGCGGAACAAACATCCAAAGATAAAAGGGTATTATTGTCTTATTCTCATTTTTTTTTCTAGGGTAATTTTAAGGAGATCCCTCAGAAAAAAAGTTATCAAACAATTTAGAGCAACTTTCTTCATATTTTCCCTGCCAATGTCCGTTTCCAAGAATGCAAGAAAAAATACAGATCACCCTGCTTTTTTAAGAGATATGATGGGCCAAACTTACCCCATTTATGCCTGTACTGGCACTAATTATACGCATCATTTCATCGGTTCATGGTAAATTATGTGGTAGCTGAAAGGAAGGGCTTTTGAAGCAACACTTGAAAAAAACTTGATAGGTAGAAATTCTCGCGCCACGTCCTCGATCAATCAGATTCAAGCTAAAACCAATTGCGACTCAATCATTTGTTCACCCTCGCTTGAGGACGTTAAGCTTAGTACGTTCGTTGGAATTGCATTGTGCTTCCTTACTACTGTGTGCAGCTTGGGGCTTGATCATCGCGCGCTCACTAGCAAAATTGAGGCTTTTTCTGTATGGCCTAATCTCGCCTTGAGGGCCATCTTCATTTGATTATACATGAGTATGGCGACGTTCGCTTCCACCTATATAAAAGAATAGAAAAGCAGGTCGCGTGTAAGTCACAGTACCTTTAATAGTTTTTTACTTCTAAATGTAACACCTTCCTTCCCAAGGCGGAGCTGAGAAAGGCACAAGGGCTCGCTACCGCTGCCAGGGCAGATGCACAAATGAAGACTAACATTGCTGAAGCTAAAAAGAAGTACGTCGAATAATTACTTGTAGAATGCAACATTTGAAATAAAGTAATTGACTCTTCTGTAGTTGATAATTAGTTCCTCAATAAATATGTTGAGATGGAACTGGACAGAGATGACCGACCTCTTCGTTCCCTGATATGACCTAACGGCCCAAAAGAGAAGAGTTGAAACAAACATAGAAATTCTAAAGGAAGCAGTGGTTTAGCAAAACTTAACACCTTGCCTAGTGGTCCTTTAAAAATCATTTCAACAAGTATGTTGAAAGTGTTGTTCTGTTGTCCTACCTGTAGGGCGGAATTTAAATCCATCATATACTTCTTTTTCACATTAATTAGTGTTAAATGATAAGAATGTTTACATCCTGGGCTTGGGTAGCTGTAGCGCCGTGCGCTAGGTTGCGCGGTAGTAGTAAAGGCGTAGGGTAAAATCGCTTATTACTCCTATTTTCTCGTTAAGACTTTCAGTGTTACTTGACATTTTTCCACAGATCCATGAAGGAACCCAAGACTCTTAACTTCACTTTCGGATTCAATATTGAGAATCGTCGTTATTACGGAATGTTCATTTACAACTGCAGTCGGTACGTTATCGTTAATGTCCGCCACGAGATCATTCGTGTTATTTCACAAGTGGTAGTTGCTAAGAATTACTGTTTCACCTAAAATGGATTGATCAATTTTCGCCTTTTCCTTTTGATTAGCATTTGATTAACCATTCTCTGAGACTGACGTGTGTTTATTTCATAGGTTGATAAAAATGTACGAAAAAGTTGGTCCGCAAAAGGATGGAGGGGTGTAAGTGGTAGTTCCCTTTGCACTTTTATTATGATATTCTCTTCCTTTTACTTATCTTATTACGACCGTGGTCATCATGTAAAGCTCTGTGTACGTTTTTATGTCTGCCAGGTCACCTCTGATTAATGGTATTGGTTGCCAAAGGAAAACTTCGATTTACCTCTTTTAATTCAGTATTTTTTTACCTTTTTGCTCGTGTTTTGTTTTGCAGAAAATGTTACGGAATCATAGGTAAGATGCCCTCTTTCCATTTCATTCCGCAAAAATCCCTGTCGCAACTTAAAACCAACCTACGAACCAAATATTACGACCTTACCTTACCAACAGATCGAAACCGACCCATCCCAGCTGACAAACGCTATTTGAATCCTACAGAAAACAGCATCGTGGCAAAACTGACCAATGAGCATCAGAAGACTAGACTTGAACAATTCGATGGACAAACGACTTTTCACGTGACTTGATTATTAGTCTGACATCATAACCTCTGTTCGCGTTCATTTTCACTTCCACAGGTGTTGTAGATGTGCCGTATCTCGTTTTGGAGCCTACACACAATAAGCAGGATTTCGCAGATGGAAAGGTACAAGATACGTGCTCGATCTTTCGTGAATAGAAAGTTGCCTATTTCAATTGAGAAACTACCTTTCACGCATTCATTCAGCTATCGGAGTACGTTATGCTGCTCATTAACCATTTATGAGGAGTGTATTTTCATTGTCGAATTGAAATGCGACCAGGGAGACTCATTTCGGATGTATTGAAACACAAGAAACGCTTCAAACCGAAATGACCTTCTACAAGACTGTTTCAAACGATATGACGTCATTTGAAAACTCTCTATACGCTGAATTTTTCTGATAGAGACGTGCATCTCCCACTTGAGTGATTTTTGTTTGTTAATTTTTTTTCCTGAACTTCTGTTGACCAACCTTACCTCTTTGTTTCTATGTACAGGAATTTAAACAATTACAAAGAGCGTTGGGTGAGCACTTAGAACAATACTGGAAAGACTCGAAAATTGAAAGTAAGTGTTGGCTTGGTCATTGTCTCTCAGGACACTGTCGCATCTCCTCTAAAAATCTGAAGGTCTCATATTTATACTTGTCGATTTTATTGGTTACTTAATAAATCTTTTTATCGTTTTACTCCAGAGATCTGGAGGCTAATTCTGCTAACTTGTGGCAGTACGTTTTTCCATTGCCTGGTCGTGAGAACTTGTTATTTTCAGGCAATTTGCTTTATCCTTAAAATTTCTAAGAGAACTAACACATTTAACTCTCATAAGAATTAAAGGGTCAATATGTTGCTAAATATCTCGTGCGTTATTCATACTGACAAGATGTCTTGTTTACTGAACAGGTCAGGGTGTCACGAAGTTCTGGTAAGTTTTTGGAAAAGGCTATGGTTTTGTTTGTTTGTCTGGTGGTTTGTTTGTTTTGTGTGGCTTTGTACTCCAGTTTGTGGCTTTTAACGGAGTTGATATCGACTGTTTTCCAATGCTTATTTGATCCTAGGGAGGATTTCGGCTATATAGGCAAATGGACGGACGGCCCCTCCATGGATCAGAAGTTTGCGAGAAAAAGGGCGATGCAGATACCGTTTAATGTACAGTGCGGTACGTTGATAACGTTTTAATAGTTTCTAATGAACCCATGAATCTTTCATGTGCGTCTCAGAAATGGTGTCCTTTTAATCTCCGTTTCGTGGCGAGGACGTTAGTATGACCATCAGAGCTACCTTCCCCTCATTTATTGAAGTACCTCTTGAAAAACTTTTAACGAATACTGACATTACCATTCATAAGTCGTGGCGTAGCTTGAATATGTCATTTTCTGTGTCTTCAGACATATGCCTTAAATGGCGAAAACTGCCGTTTGCTCAGAAAAATGTAGGTCGTCAATTGCCCGACGAATGGTGTTGTGCCATGCACCCCGAAACAGATTTTAACAGGTTTGTTTTCTCCTTGACTTTGAATTTTGTGCAATCAGATATAGGTATTATATATTGGTATAGGAAACAATATAAAGAATTTTTATTAAGTCCGTCTTTGCAATTCGAAATATTCAAGTTTTGGTAAGTGAAATTCCCGGAGTCTTTGTCCATTTTAACAATGTATCACCCTGTGGTGGCCCTTTACTTAAGACGAATCGAAAAACGACCCCAGATATCGTAATGTTAGAAGGGGTCGAGTTCGAAAGGGTATCTTCGGCTAAAGTTCTTGGCGTTATCATAAGCAGTGACCTCAAATGATCTGCACATATCGACTCAATCACGATCAAGGCTGCCAAGAGACTTTACCTCTTAAGATAACTTAAGCGCGCGGGTATTGCTCACAATGATCTTGTTAGATTTTACTGTAGCGTTAGTAGATCATTCCTAGAATATGCATGCCAGGTCTTTCATTGCAATCTACCATTGTACCTCTTGGATGAAACTGAACGCATTCAGCGTCGTGCGTTACGCATAGTCTTTCCAGGTTGTAATTATAATGAAGGTCTAGCTAAAGCTGGCCTTATACGATAGGAGGTGCACATAATGTAAAGATCTATTCAATAAAATTGCGCATGGCAACCACAAACTCGGCCATCTACTCCCAACACTTTCCCAGCAGGTGTACAACCTTAGATCTGGTCGCACCTTTACCGCACCCGTGTGCAAGACTAACAGATTTAGAGACAGTTTTGTTATTAGCCACTGTATATATTATATTATATATTTTTTCAATATTCGTCTTATTGTATTGTACATATTAACGTAATTCAGTCATTTGACTGCAAAGTGTTTTTTTATGATAAACGATAAATTTTTAAATATTAGAATTTCAATTCCCTAAAGTAAGAGCTTGTGGTAGGATAGCGTGTTACTCTTTGACTTACAGAATCTTCTTGATGTGACACAAAATTCTCAACACTTTTACTTTTTAATTTGGATATATCAAGAAAGTTGAAGTGGTAAATTGGCCACCGTAACGAATACAAAAGCTGACGTTTCGAGCGTTAGCCCTTCGTCGGAGCGAATAGAGGAATTGTGGGTTGTGTGTGCTTTTAAAGGCAGAGAATGGAGCTACGTTATTGGTGGGAACATGGCAACGAGAAAAACAAGATTAAATTAGTGGAATGAAAAGCGTTCGTTGATCCCTGTGGGATTTAGACTGCCGGTTTGAAAGATGAGCTTTTGTTCAAGATTTTTACGGCTTTCCGTGCTACCTAAGTGTAAGGAAAGACCACAGATTGCCATATGTTGCTTAGAATGATTAGGTAAATTAAAATGTCTAGCGACTGGTTTCGATGTGTCCTTGTCATTCCTTTCCACGTCTCGAAGGTGTTCTCGGAATCGGTCACCTAGTCTTCTTTTACTTTTTAAGTTTAAACTTAGTCAATGTATCAGCTTTCATATCTTGGGAATGAAAGAGTTGAATTGTGTTTCTCTTAAAGCTGTGACCGTCCTGAGCAGGTCGTTCCAATTAAGAAAGGAACTTTACAGAAACAAACTAAATCGGCCGAAGAGAAAGCAAGAGAACTGCAAGACGAAATCCGGAAAAAGAAAGAAAAACTCTCTCAAGTTGAGGTACAGTTACACAACCTTGGTCAATAGCTTTATACACGGCAAAAATGGAAAACCCACGTTCAAAAGCGAGGTCGTTTGGATGGTTAATTTAGGCGAAGGACAGGAGGAATGGATAAAATGTCGTATTGTTATATTAGTCGGAAGCTATACGAAATGGAAATGAGAAGTGAGATGTTATTTTTGGTAAACAGGATCATTTGTTCCAAAAGATAGAAGAGGATAGTAAGCTAAACAGTAGGGTTTGGAGATAAGCAGAGCTTACGGTACGAAGATATAGTTTGAGGGGTTGGAGACTGGAAAGTAGAGACCAGAGGTAGATATTGCCATGGGGAAATAATTTGGTCCTAATGTTTTGAGTAGCGTCCTTTTGATCAAAACTGACAATTAAATATGAACATAAGTAAGCTACACACTTAGCCTGGTGACGAGAAATAGGTGTGGTTCATTATTCGTCCTGCATTCAGTCACATTAGTTTTCGAACGATGTAATCACCAGTACACTGTTTATTGTTATCTTTGCAGCGTCAAAGACCACAAGTCGCGCAGGCCACGACACAGAAAAGGGTATGCTATTTCCTATGTCTTAAACTTAGAGCACTAGGTATTCAACTAGTTAAATAAGTAGCAACCAACAGAAGAAAGAGGTCAGTCAACAGTGTTGCGAGCTTTCAACATCGCAGCTGCCACTCCTGGCTGCGTTGTCAATATGGCGATGTCTACTGCAAAAGCTAAGCAGATATAGGTCGTACATGTATTATGTAAAGTAAAGGATTAGAAATGTTCTGCAGTAACAATGAATTGTGTCTGACGGTAGAATCTCCTCTGTTTGATTAAGGTCGAGAGAGTATCTTCGGCGGAGAGTTCCTCTTCATCCACAAGCGACACTTCAGAGGTGAGGGAAAATAGCTTTTTTTGAGACAAATTTGCTGAGCAATTTAATCCCTCAAAGGCAAAAATGCCCCCTCCCACCCCCTCTCTCTCACTGCGTCGCACACCCCCATACTGCCCACTTAGTCAGGTAAAGATACATAATTAGTTTTACCGGTATCTTAAAGTCTTATCTAATTTGAGGGGTGTGGTGACCCAGTCAGGTTAGCTTGCTGGAGTGAAGATCGGGAAGCCCTGGCTCGAGCCTTAGCCAGGGTTATGGTGATCTGCTGCTTGTCGCTTTATGCAACGGAAACAAGGACGATCCTGGCGGTAACTAGTCTCATGTAGGTTATAACGTGATTTGTCTTTGATAGGAGGAACACTTTCTTATATTTAAAACAAAGCCTACTTTTGATTTTCAGTTATATATTCAGAGACGAGTACAGAAGAGGCCAGTCGCAGAAAGTACGGAGATTACGAGAACAAAGTCTACGAAGGAGGTAGAACAGCGTTTGCTAAAATCAAAGTTGCAGATGCAATTGATTTCTGGGTCGTCTTCCCCGATTTAGAAAGCTGCTTTAAAGGCTTAAGAAATGATGCGAACTTGTGCCATCTCTTGGAGCGTTTTATCAAAAAATTGTAAATGTAGTATCTGTATCTCTTGAGTGATAATAGTAATAATAATCTCCTCTATTTAAGCACGATAAAGTATAAACAGGTGAATAGACTAATTGTGGAAAAGACTTAAAAATCAAGCTAAATGTACGAACATGAAAAGAAATATACTAGTAGATAATGACATCAAAATACGAGATAAATACCTCGAGAAAACGTTCTCGAAACTGGAAACTTTTCGTAAGATGAATGTTCTCATTTTCGGATAGGAACTGCATGATGTCACCAAATACTCAGTAGGGACCTTCAGCACTGACTACGAGAACGTGGACGACGACGTATATGACCGATTTAGACCTGGGACGGGACCGTCGGCCACGGCGGGAAACATAAATACTTTAGCACATCGGTTACGTGGACGAGTCCTTTACTGCTTATTTGAAAATGCAAAAATTAACCACTAAAACAATTTAACTTTTTTTCAGTGTTGTAATCAACGTCAAGTGATTCAGAGCTAAGCTAAGTTTACATACAGTCGATCCGAGCGGTTCGGATATTTTTCAAAGCCCAGAAATCTTCTTAAAAATGCCAGCTGGTATAAATTACAAAACTATAACGAAATGTCCGCGATTTATATTTAGAAAAGCATTTATAAGGCTACGTACATACCCTGCAGCACTTTTATCATCATCCGCCATTGCTTTCTCCGCTGTAAACTGTAAAGCGCAATCTGCAACTCGAAAGAAATAAAGTTTTTTTCCATCACGGTTCGATCAAATTACTTTCGGCACTGTTTTTATTCCCGAACCGACCCTTCAGATTGAAGAAATCCCTTAGGTAAGTAGAAATTAGAAAACAAATAAAACATACTCACGTTCTCGTCAAGACGGCGAATGGCAGCAAATGGCGTCCTGAACAACATGTGGACGACGACTCGTGCTCGATTGGGCATGCGTGGTAGCATCGAAGTTCGTTTCCCCAACTTCCGGTCGGTCACGTGCACGTTCTCGTCGTCACTACTAAAGGTCCCCAATAGTTTCCACCCGAACCGAGGCATGTTACACCCACTCGAGACTAAGCAAGGGCTTCGCTACTTCTGAAACGCACGTTACCAGGATAAAACGAGGAATTATATTCATTAGGTATAATACCTTTGTTGCTGTCGGATGATAGAAGGTCACTGCAATTCATTTATAGATGAAATGCACTATTGATAGCGTCCATTTTTTTCTTCCTCAGCCATTGAAACGGCGAAATACAACATCCCCGATTACAGTTGAGGTTAGTTTTCTTTCTATTATTTAAAATTCGCATTAAGTAGTATTAATGTCGATGAAATGACTGTTTCTTTCAGGCCAAACGGAAAAAGAATGACGCAGAAGCAACGAAGGTACGAATTTCAAATCAATTTGTCATTTTACTTTAAGTTAATCGTTAGATACTGTCCAAATTGGTTAGCACAATGTCCAGCCAAAACTTTCCACGGTAAGTTGATTTTGGGTTTGGATTTTATGTAAGCGTATTTTTCAACTTTAACTCTCCTAAACATGTTGCTCACCAAGTGTGCTCGTTTTGTTTGTAATAACAGACTTTGGTCAAAAAGGAACATCAGGAACAAAGAGAACAGCAAATAAAGAGACGAGAGGAACAGAGGAAAGAGGAGCAACGGAAAAAAGAAGCAGCAGAAAAACGGTTAAAAGAAGGGAAAGAAGAACAAAAGAAAAAAGAACTGGAACACCAACGACAACTACAACTACAACGAAAGCGGGACGAAAAAGAACGACAGCGGAAACAAGATGAACTTGAGCAAGAAAACAAAGAAGAAGAAAAACAGGAACAAAGACTAAATAAAGACGAGAAAGAACAGGAACAACTCGAGATGGAGCAACTCATGGAGTGGAGTAGCGAGGGAGAATATGATGCAACGATACGTAAGAACCGATTTTTTCCTCATAAATTCAAGTCTGGTGTAAGTAGACAGGAGTCTCATACGTACCCAGTCTCCTCATCGTTCAAAGAGTTCAATAGAGACTGCACATATGGTAGATAATGGGGAACTCCAGATATTGGAACAATATCAGGGAATTGCGTTGGACCAATAATGAACAACTGCGGGTGGTGGGCTAATATCGAGCATGAAATGTGAGATTGAAGTCTCTAGGACTGGACTTGGCCTCAGCGTTTTTCATGAGGAATGGTTTCTCGCGCAAAGTTGGAGTTGGGCACTAAGTTCTAATCATAAATTATCTGGATAAATGTGATTCGCCAGAGCAAAGTTAAAGAGCGTTTGAATTTAAAGGAATTAATGCAGCGAAGTAACAATTAGCGTGGTATTAGTAAAATACCTTGTAAACTTTGGTGAAAAACGTGGCTATAGTTTCTTTTCTTTCTCTTTAGTCGCAAAGGGAACTAAAGTAGAAGCGAGGGTTGATAACTCAAACTGGTAAGTTATCTTTCGGCAGGTGTGGAAACATTTACTCATGTAGGAAGATTACTTCTGTAAAATCGGGCGCCAATCTACCAGCCCTTGCTTTGTTAGGGTACTTCAGTTCTTGGCTTTCTTTGTTCAAGATGGGAGGCGAAAGGCGTGGAAGACGCAAGGGTACGCGTTTGCACTATTCCAGTAATCGTAGTAACTGGGAATCGTTAGTGCCTACCGTTGAGATCAACAACATAACGTTTGAATTGCACTTTATATTTATGGTCTGTGTCTCTAGCTGAGGGAGTTTGGCGTCTCTAATCTATTGAACTTTACCTTCTGGTGTAGGTACATTGGAACAGTGTTTGCTTCAAAACCGAAAAAAGGATTTGCTTGCCGAGTTCGCGTCAAATTTGATATGTACCCAAAGGACAAGTACGACAAGTGGTGAGTGGATAAGTTACTTGAAAAAAGTCGTTGTTCTTAGGTCGTGACAAGTGGAGTTCTCTTGACCAATAGGACATCCTCGAAGTAACTCATACGTTTGTTAACGTACAACTGACCTCAGAAGGGTAAAAGCAGGTTTTACACCTAAAACTTTATCTCACCATGGTGATTACGGTAAAGGACCTTGCTTCAAATGACAATACAGTTTTGTCCAAGATGGTGGATGGTTTATTGTTCATTCATATCATTTGCTAGCAATATGATACAAGTAAATGATGACGTCTCTCTCTCTCTCTCTCTCTCTCTCTCTCTCTCTCTCTCTCTCTCTCTCTCCCCTTTTTATTGTCTGCAGGTTTGACCATCCTAGTGAAGACTTGAGAGTTCTAAAAGTAAGTTGATCATTATTAGGGGAACAACCACTAAATATGTCCCGCTGGAGGCCAAGTATCCTGGCAGTTTTAGTATAATCCGACACACTTCTTCCCCTTTAGTTAGACCATCCACCTCCTTGGTGAATCCTACTCGAGAGCCAAGTCACATCGCACTCCACAGCTTCCTTAATCCGATCTCCACCTTATTATGACCAACAAATCATTTTCAAGCTTCCCCCAAATGGTCATTTGCGTTATAGTTTTAACTCGTGGTTACACCTAAAGCTTTATCTCACCATGGTGATTACTATAATGTACCTTGCTTCAAATAATGATACAGTTTTGTCCAAGATGGTGGATGGTTTATTGTTCATTCATATCATTTGCCAGCAATATGAGACAAGTAAATGATGACCTTTAGATTTTTGTCGCGTTGACGCCCCAGTATAAGGTCGAACTGAGGTCTAGAGTTTCAGGTTGATTATGTCAAGTTAACATTCTTTGGCTGATAGTTTTTGCTCTTCTCGTCATGTATTTGCGGGACGTTCACCAATACTGCAAGGATTATGTGCATATCCATTGGAAGTTAAAGACGCATTTACGTAATAGCTAGCTGATCGGGTGTGTGAACATCATTCCTCTCTGTTTTTAGCCTGTGGAAGAATCGGCTCCCAAGTCTCCTAGCCCAAGCAGAGAAGTGTCGAGCTCAACAATTGAAACGCCAAGCAGTCGGCAGGAGCAGGATCCAAAACCACAGCAGCCGCCAGCTCGGCAAGTAAAGGAGCCCGTACAATCCCCAGAGGACAACCGTGTGTCGTCAATGTCGGATGACACTCCCACAGCAGACCAGGAGCATCCTGCATTAAAAGACGTCGTAGGCTTGTTCAGGTTTGATTGTCATTTTTTTTCGAAATTCGTGTTGAATTAGTTTGGCAGCGTCTGCTTTTCTTGTAGGTACGGCTCCCATTAATAGATGTCCTATTTTCTTATCGTATCCTTTAATACCTACTACCGTCTTGAATGCCTCAGTAGACGAACGGTGAAATCAGCACGAGCTAAGTCATCAACTTGTACCGCGCGTCTTCACAAGCAGTTACTTCACTTGACCATTGTGTGTTTCTAAAAATCCATTTAAACAACTCAAAAACACCTCAGAATGTCGTCAGTAATTTCCCATAACCTGTCTTAAAAAGAATACGTCGTTATTAAGGGAACTCTACTTTGTTTAGACGCTGTCTTTGCTACTTTGCTCCTCCGTCGTTTCAAATTTCAAAGGAGGACATCAAAGAGATGGGTACTGAAGAGCTGAGAGAATTTCCACTGGTATGAGGTTATCTTTTTTAGGCTTATTTCAATATTTTTTTTGAACGGCTCCTGGTTCTTTCATCACTAGCAGTTATTGAAGCTGTTATTACGATTTTTTTTCCCAGGACAACTTTATTGATCATTACGAAAAAGGAATTTCGGAGGTAAATCAATTTCATTCCGGTCTATTCCCTCATTCAGTCCGTTCTTGTTAGTTTTTTGTCGTTTTTGTGTTCGTTTTGTGATTCCCTGAGTCAATTCATCAAGTAAATCATTAATTCTTTTTTATTATTGTGTTACTTTAGTTGATCGAAGGTTTTCGGAAAAAAGAGGAAGAAGCCGTCCAAAGAGCTACAAATGCCGAGCAGCGTTTCAGGGAAGCAAACATCGAAAGAGAAAGATCGACAACCAAACTGATAAACCTGAGAAAAAACGCAGGGAAACTGCTTCGCTTTATACAAGAGGTGCGTTGATACCGTTAATTTCTCTGAGAAATGAGTTTGTCAGCCGGCTTCCTCTGATGTTATGACAATGATGAGGATGTTTTCATTACTACTGTCGTTGTAGCAGTCGTCCCTTCAATTTTTTGCAGCCGACCACTTGCTTTTTACTGATGATATTTCTCTTGTGATGTTTGTGTTGTCTTTTTTTCCCCACTCACTCAAAAGTTTTGACGTTGGTTTTTGTCAGTACTGGTTTTGTTTGCAGTGCCGTCTCAGTTAACAACAAATCGCCGAAATAGAAGTGCGTTGTGTAGGATAATTCCGCGACTAATTCGCGAGTTATGAAGGCATGACTGGATTTTTTTCATTTTGGACTCTTCCTTATAGGAGTAAGGAAATTGGCCATGTTTACTTTTCTTGCTTTCGTTCATGATCCCCTTGGGTTGGGTGATGATGGCAAACAAAGTGCGCGCATGTGATCCCCATTGATAAAGTAATTATACCAATCGTTCACCGCTTCTTTTGCCATGTTTCCACGTTAGGATCCCAATGACTGCGCACTGAGCGAGGATGATGTCTCAGACAAAGTGGATGAAATGATGGAGAACATAGCACAGCAGGCGGAGGACCGATAACAGCTGCGGTTTTTTTTTTCTTTTAGCTCGATTCGTGGAATCTTTACATGCCATTCGTGTTCTTTCAACTTCATCTTACATCATATTTACAAGCCTTGCGATGAATTAAGATCTGATGTGCTCAATTTTCTTCTATTTTTTGTACAAGTCAACACGCTTTGGACAATAACACAC
The DNA here is from genome assembly GCF_964205215.1 of Stylophora pistillata. Taxonomy (NCBI): domain Eukaryota; kingdom Metazoa; phylum Cnidaria; class Anthozoa; order Scleractinia; family Pocilloporidae; genus Stylophora; species Stylophora pistillata. The sequence goes on from NC_142531.1 coordinate 2,241,188, forward strand.
GTTCGGCTCACTTTTTACTTGAGCTATGTAATACTAGAACTGTATATCTGTTTTTCAGCATCACACATCAAAAACTGTTTTGTATTCCTTTAAAACTTGAAATGTATGCACGCGGTTTTCGTCCATATCCTAACTGACATTCTTAAAGTTTGTTTAGTTATCAATCAGTGTGTTACCCGAGTTACCAAAGAGTTATCACGTTGGGAATTTTTATGCAACGTGTGAAGGAACCAAGCTTGACATTTCGTGGTCCATCAGTTGAGTGCTACTTGCCATCCTACAAGGTGAAGGAGTTGTGCAAGTTGAAAGACTGAATATCAATAACTAAAACACAAAATAATGCTGTATTGCTAGGTGAAATATTTGCAGGCAAATAACTAATGACAACAATATCAGGAACAAACACCAGCTCACTATGGGACAGAATGTGTCAGTACACTAAGACGACTCCTTCGCTTGCAGGAGACTCGAAATTTTTATGTCTGTGGTTTTTTCTTGAAAGGAGGCAAGTCAACAGATTTGGCTCAGCAAGTTAATTGACGACATCCACTGTAAATCTCCATAACCTTGAAAACGACTTTAAAAATTGTAGTGTCAATTTTGGAATTGATTGGATCACAAATCATACCTGAAAAAAGTACTCGGACCACAATTCTTGACTTGGTTCCTTTAAACTGATCAAATATATGAAACAGTATGGTATGTAACCTAGAATACTATTTATTGAGTGTTAGCTTTGACAAAAGTTGATCATTGCTTACAACTTCGATACACATATGCCATGGCAAATAAATTTATATTTTAGTCGGTGGCGCCTCTTTTTTAATCTTTCCTGAAGGCTCGATTTTTCTCTAGATGGAACGTCGTTGATGTACGTAATACGTAAAACATTTCCTGGATATTTTGGAAACGACTTAGCTGAGATTAACAAGTGATGTTCGTCTGTACAGTGCTGTTATTAACTCCGAAGGTGAAGTGGGATATTAACGGGGGAGAAGAGTGAATTATTGCACGCTATTGGAGAAAGAAAGAAGAACAGGTGTGTTGCAGAGGAAGAGTTGTCCAAACTTTTTCCTTTCCCGAAGAAAACAAAAAGCAGCACTGCGGAAGCTTTTTAAAGAACCTTCGCATGATATCAAGAAAGGATCACTTCACCTGGGGAGTGTCGAAAAAGAACAACAAAAACAAGGTCCGTTGGAGATCCATGCTTGACACCTTATGCTCTCCTATGAAGCGGTTTTTATATAAAAATTAACTTGCCAATTTTCGTCTTTCTTTGTTCACAGCTTTGAACGAACAACGTCAACATTGTGCAAACACCGTCTACTTTGTTCAAAGAACATCGACTCTTGTACAAACAACGTTAATTTTGTGCAAACAATGTTCACACTTTGTGCAAACAACGTTCACTTTGTGCAAAGAAAGTCCACACTTGCACGAATAGCGCCGATTTTCCCACGAAGATACGAGAAATTATCGATTGACCAGGGTTGTGCCTAAATCTTACTGGCTAGAGGTACGCCCGAGGACCACTAGTGACGAGTTTCCGAGTCGGGCGATTATCAGCAGAGAGGCATTTTGTCTGCGCATGCGCGAGTGGAATTGGTTTGTCGCTTTCGGTGCCATTTGTAAAGTTTACGACGCGTTTCTGCGAGATTTCAACTGGACGATCGACACCTTTTTGTAATATTTTTTAAGATGGATGAAGGAGTGTGACAAGTTCACCAACATTTCTAACTCTGTGGATACTCCTGGTGTTTGCTGGCTCTTCGGTTGAGGATATTTTTAATGATCAAAGTGCGAACAAAACGCGAAAAAAGCCCGAAGACTTGAAGTTTGAGATTTGATTTACTGAAGATCAAAATGTGCACACGAGACAACAAACCTTGAAGGTTAGTCTTAAGATGTTGATGTTTTATTTTTGGGAATCACAAAGTTGTATGTGGAGACAATCGTGAGATATTTGATCTGAGGAAAGATGGAAATTTAGATTTTGATCTTATTTTACTTCAACTTCGAAGTAAAATTGCGTTAAGTTTGAGGTGGCCCCCAAACATCAAATCACTTTAAATATCATCGTCTTTTCGTTCTCTTTACAGTCATATAGGACACAAGGCTTTAAAAAATGTTCCAGCTTCAGGATTAAGTTGCCCTTACTACAACCGTCGGCGAATTACTTTTCGGGAGGTTTTGGTGGATTTTCCAAGTCATGACCCAAAGCCGTCTTTGGCCTTTTTGCTCTCCAAGTCTGTTGCATATGGCAGGTAGGCATGTGTCTTAACAACAGTTATGGTGTAACCTCAATCAACTACGGTTTTGGCTTATTTTTTTACTGTGTTTTTGTGGTAATTTTTATCATTGCCTTTTCGAGCTTTGTGTGCTAACTAGAGGATAAACTTCGGTAAAACTTATTTATCAATTGGCACCCAAATCCCTCACTATTGTCAGTTAATTGTTTATCTATCTAGCTTTTGGTCTAACTAGTCTATTTACCTTAAAAAAAATGCGTGGGCTTTGTCTCATGAGTAAAACTGGTGCCGTTTTCTTCATGTTCATCTGTTATTCGAAACGAATGGCGTCATCTGTATTCTGTCCTGTTCATTTCAGTAGAATGCTTTGCCTTGCGAAATAAATTTTGCGTGCACTATAAATTTCAAACCAGTGTAGTTATATTTCACTTTGCTGTATGTGTCATGATCTTGAAGTTCTTATTTCTTGAGATTGATGATGGGAATTAACTGTTACGTTCTATTCTGTTTAAGGTAATGTGAAGTGAACCAGTAATTGGTGCTATAGACAGAATGAATAGCTGTGACATTTACTGTGGCTAGCTGTTATTCAAGAGTTTGTCATTATTCCCAGAAGCTTACTTCTTGTTTAAGTTATCAGTCTTTTGTTCTCTGTACACAACTTGTCAAGACTAATATGCTATACGGGAGTTATGTCTCTTCTATTTGTAACGGTAAAATTACCAATGAAGTTTTTCAGAAGTTTTGTCCAGATTTCATTGAAAATGAACATGAGGAGTGATCAGTTATACTCCTTAAGAGTATTTAAGCTTCCAGGATGAGAGCTAATAAATTTCTTGAGTGATCCATACATGATTTGTCTTCTGTAAAATTGACGCAGCCAAACCCCCTGGCAATTGTCTATAAATTTCTTTAAATAGCATTCAGGTTGGTGCCTATTACCACTTAATGTGCAGTATCAAAGTCTCCTTTTAACTTCAGTCTTATTTCTCTAAACTCTAATGGGAGTAAATCATCCATTTTCATAAAGAGGTCAACAAAACTTTCCTCATTATTTTAATCTAACTTCATTCAGTCCTGTTCCCAGGGGATACAAGCCTTGGAAAATAATTTGGTTTTTGTCCTCACTGATACTATCAGCTGTACAGGTTCTCATCAAATTGTTGGATAACTCTTGTAATTTAATAGGTCAAAAAGTAAGGTTGCAATGGGTGTATCTGATGTTTTTGGGTAGTAAGAAGGATAGATAAAGTCAAATATAATTTTTATTGGGAAAATAATTGATTCACTATTATTTTTACAACTGGAAGCTCAAGATGTTATTTGATTTTATTCACATTTAGGCAACAGGCTGGTCTTTCTTTTTTTGTACACGTCTCCAGTTATGGTGCAATTCTCATCTGTTGAGGGTTAGAGGTAGTTTGACCAAAATAAAGTGATCAGATTTTGGTAAAATTTTTCACCTCATAAACTACATGTGATATTTTCGAGACTGATGATTGAAAAAAACTTTCTTTTCTCTGATAAAAATCCATAATTATGCTACCATTTCCCCCAAGTTATGACAACATAGTTAATGAAGGGGGACAGGTATGATGACAACCATATATCTAGTGCTAACATATCTTACTTTTCTTAAAGCGACAATGACATTTTGTGTTTCAGTAATCGTTCCCGCCGGCTGTGATTCGTGAAAAAAACTTTTCAACCAAAACCTAAACTTCTGTGAACTCATACTTTTTGCTGAAATATTGCAAATACATTGCACTGGAAGTTGAAACTCAAAAACACTCAAAGGAAAGTAAGTACTACAAATGTACATACATACATACATACATACATACACTTTATTGATGCTCCCTAAGTGGGCTTTTCAGCTCAATAGAATAAAAAAAAAAAATACAAATATATAAATTAATTGAGAATGTAAATACAATAATATAATTACAAAATATATATCAATAATATAATATATTAACTTAATAAAACATTTGCAAGATGACGTCTAAAATTCCTGGGGCATTTTAAGGACTTAATGTTATCATTCAAGGAGTTCCAGAGTTTGGCTCCTCTGAAAGCAAAGGAGCGCTGCCCTGTTGACAGGCGACATAAAGGTATATCCAAAGCACCAAATGATCGAGTTTGTCTATTATGGACTTGAGAACGTGATTTAAACATATCAGCAAGATAGTCTGGAACAAGCTTGTTAATACATTTGTGCATCATAGTAGCGTCATTTAGAATGAGTTTCTCTCTAATAGGAAGCCATTTCAACGATCGCAACCCATCCGAAATATGGTCATACTTTATTAGTCCCAGAATAATTCGCCCAGCAAAGTTTTGGACTTTTTGTAACTTGTCAATATTGCTGCTGCTGGTATTACTCCAGACAGTTGAACAATATTGGAGTTTACTAAAGACAAATGAATTTATTACTAACAGAAGTGTTTTCCTATCCAGGAGGTGCTTGATTCTGTTAATTTGGTACAATTTAAAAAGGCATTCTATTTGTTGAGAAAGCACTAACACGATTAATTTACTTTCTAATACGTCTGTGCTCTTCGACAAGCCTCCTGTATCATTCACAAAAAAGATCATCTACTTCGATCGTACCAAAAATTATTAAAGAGGTCTTGAATTGAACTCGATTGTTTACCCTTTTGCTTTTGGAAAATCAATCGATTGTGACTTCCTTTCTAACACCACACAACCATACTAAGACTAGGACACCTCCATCTAAGTTACAGAGGGTAAAAAGGACAAGTAAAGTTGTCTTAAGAGCTTGTTCCACTATCGTTTTCCGACGCATTTTCCTCATTCACTTATTTCGCGGAAACCCTAACCGGCACGTAGCAGCGGTTATTTGCATCAAACAAAAATTTGCAGAACATGCGCAGAAAAATTGCCTCTCTGCTGCGATTATCAGAAATTGTCGGCTATTCCAATATGACAGACTATTCCAGAAACACCAGTTGCGATTTAACAATAGTCAAGCGACGTGACTGAACCAGATTTGAACATTATTATATGCTCTACATGTGAATTTTCTTCTTGCACATACCCATAATGCCTTGCGCCTTGGGGGGTAACCAGGATGAAAAACATGGCGTCTTGTGCTTCGAAAAGTAAGCCTTGCCTGAAATATCCAAAAGCCTACAAAGAAGTCTCTGGTTCAACAAAACCAAAACTAAAAGAGCTCTGTAGAGCTTTAACAATTGATTTTGAAAAGTTAATTGGAAAAAAAACACTCGTAAATGTCGTTTGCAATGCTTTGAACATATCGACTTCTGGCTCTGTCAAGAGTAAACATGACGCAGTGACTACGAAAAAAAACTGATATTCCATCGCTTGCATGCCTACAAAAGCTGAAAGACTGGTAGAAAAGCTTAAAAGGAGTCCCTCTGATGATGAAGGAGTGGATTGTAAAAGAATTCTTGATAGGATCTGGCTACAAACAACAAGCTGTTCGAAAATATAAGACGCTTCACTCGTGGGAACACAAGCAAGGAATTCACTCTGTAAAGTAAGTCAATCCTTCTTCATTTTAATGTTTCATTTCTTTAAATTTATATTCTTTCGTATTATTTCAGAGTCCATTTACTGCCAGAATATCAGAAATATTGGGCCCTTAGGGCGAGTTGTAACCCGTCGTTTTCGACAGACAGTGAAGAGAGCAAGTTGATGTACTTGGTCCTAGAACGGTCAACTGGCAAGTCAGTTTTCTCGCACTGTACTTGTACAGTTGGGTAAGTTAACGATTTTGTATTACTATCCTCTGAATTCAATACATAGCTCACGAATTTTGTATTTTTTATTCTTAGATTAAGAGGAGACTGCAGTCATATTGGAGCTCTCATGTTCATGTTGTGTGATGTTGTGGCAGAGGGACAGCAACAGCTTCCTCCTGATCCTACATGCACTGATTTACCTTGTTCTTGGTTTAACCCTAAAGGTAAACATATTTATTATATGATGGTAAAGTATTACAGCAGACGATACCTTACATGTATGTTTGTTATCTCTTTTAAGAGCCAAGGCTGAGCAAATCCTCATAGAGGATATCAATTTTTACAAAGCTAATTTTGGCAAAGAGCCTCCACAGAAAAAGCTTAAACTCTGCCCTTTTATAACAGAAGTTTACTATGGTGTAGATGAAAGTCAAAGGAAATTGATTGATGAGAGAAAATTGGAATTAAAGCAAAACATTTTCCTTGCAAATGAAGGAAAAGCACTACTGCCTATTTTCCATATACTTGGATCAAAGAGGGAGGAAAGTATCAGTACTCCAATCCCTACAAATCTGCCAGACATATTACAGGGAGATGATGTTCGCCTGATATACTGGTCCGAAGTAGAAATTGAAACAGAATCTACTGAAACTGACAGCACAGATGATTTCCTGAGCCCTCTTGATGTTCATCCTGCATCTTTGCAAGATATATACAACAAAACACAATCAATACAGGAGCATATTACTGTAGATGATACCAAGATAGAGCAAATAGAACAGTTGACACGAGATCCGTCAAAAAGCAGTATGTGGCTCAATGAGCGCATTCCCCGCATTACAGCATCTCAATGCAAGCATGCTCTAATTAGAGAAACTACAAGTCCTACAAAGGCTATAAGAGACATTCTTGGCTATAACGAACGTTACGAATCTAAGTACATGAGGGATGGTATTGATTCTGAATCAGAAACTATCAGGCACTATTCTAGTTTGACTGGATACAAAGTAGAAAAATGTGGTCTCTTTGTTTCTAAGATACATCCATTCCTTGGAGCCTCTCCCGATGGACTCCTGGGCAAGAAGGGGGTCATTGAAGTAAAAAGAGTGCACCCTTATGAAGCTGAAAACTTGGAACAAGCTCTCCTCCGACAGCATATTATCAAGGAAATAGATGGATCACTACAACTCAATCCTAATCATCAATATTACCATCAAGTACAGCTGCAGATATTTTGTACAGGGAGAACTTGGGCACATTTTGTAGCTTCTGATGGTAAAAACATTATCATCAAAACAGTTCTGTCTAATAAGGAATTTATGGATGCTATTTTGCCCAAGCGGAAGAATTTTTATTATAACATACTTTTACTAGAACTAGCATACCCTAGAGTAAAGGATGGGATAGACAGGATAGGTAAACTAGGTTTTAGTTATTCAATGCTATGTAACTTAAGGAATAACTGATGAGACAGTAACTGCATTGTCACCAATAAATAGAGTGATTTTTATTTGATTCTGAAAGAATAGTAAGGCTAACAGCTGCTAGTAGTTTTCAAGCTCTTTGGTTTACTACTTGGTAATTTTCTTTTCACAGTCAAGAGATTATCATTCTAGGTATTTATTGCCAACATAATAGCAGACATGTTCATAAGTCTTAAGCTTGCATTGCTTCACATTTCATCAATACATAAAGGTAACATATTATTAATATATTGTAGAACTTTTTTGCATTAAAAGTCATGACTCATTTATACTTCATACATTGTGGCAGTGAATAAATTTTTCATTACAGAAAATATCACCATTTTAGGATCAAAATAAATATTTTTAACAGGGTTTTTTCAAGACAACACAATCAAAATTGCTTATTTTTTATAAAAAGCTAGACCTTTATGTTTCTTGTTCATTATGTCGTGATGGCTACTATGTATCTTGCATGTTTTGCAACAACAACTCTGATAGGTATTATTAAACTTAGTTATTTATTTGATTATGAGTGACTGAAATTTACTAAATACCCACAAACAGTAAAGATTTGCTCTGCGAGGTGAACCATGGACAAGCGTACTTCATTGTCAAGAATATGGTATCTCTTGATCCTCTGGATTGCTCTTTCGACATGAATCCTTGCCTCTGCTATTTTCTCTGATCTTTAGCCCCCTGATTTCTTCAGCTGTGATCTACCTTGTCCTTTAAAATCTGGTATAGTTACACGTACACCACTTTCCCCTAAAACATCTCCAATATCAAACCCTCTATCTGCCATCACCTCATCTCCTTCCTGCAATGTTGCAATAAAATGCATACTACTAGCTGTTATATGTTTGTCTGAAACCGTACCCCCCCATCCCCGTGAAATGTAAATGATTGCAGCACAAGCATTGATTGCTACCAAAAACTTAAATGTTGCATGAGATTTATAGTTAGAATAAATCTCCTTGTTAGCTTTTAACGAGGATGGTTTCTGCGTAAAGATTTCTGTGCAGTCCACAATGACCTTCAAATCTGGGAATCCTGCAAACTGTTCTGGCTTTCCAAGCTCTTCGCAATACTCAGGCATTTGGCAAAAATCCTTGAGATGAAAGTATAGTAAGTTGCTGCATGTTGTAAAAATTCTACTGATTGTAGATTCGCTTACTCCAAATCGAAGGGCTAAGTCTGTCAGTGTTAACCCTAAACGTAGACGAACTACCACAATAAATTACTCTTCCTCCAAGGTCAGTTTAGCTTGTGTTTGCCTTGCTGAGGAAGCTTTAGCTTGCATACTAGATCCTCTCCAATTCTTCTTTTTATCTAATGCAATGCAATCCAGATAGTCAAAGAGAGCCTTGAAGGTACTGTAATTAAGAAAGCCAGTAAAAGTCTGAAACTGCCTGTCATTATTTTTCAAATTATCAAGGCTCAGAGAACGTGACTGAAGACAGTCATTCTGTTCTTCTAGTTCAGCAACTCTCTGGTGTAATCTTGTCAACTCATCTATAACTGACTGATCTAGTTTCGAAGAGTTTGAGTCAATTTGTGTCCTACAGTAGTCGTGTTCTTTAAGGCTGTTGTCTGAGCTTAAACAGGCTCCCCAAACATTGTGGTCGTCTATGCATGGCTCTTCTTGTTTTGGCCTTCCTTTTACCTCCTTGCATCCCTAAAAACATGTTGACTATTACATACTCATTAAACCATGCTTGAATGTGTATAGGTCGTGTTTTAGATTGGGTTATGGCACATATACTTTCGAATATACTTCAAGAAAGCTTACCTGTACAAGCCTCCTTCGTTTTGGCTTTTGTGGAATGTTTTCATCGTTTTCGATTGTTTTGAGACTGTTTCTACTTCTCCTAGGCGTCTGGAGATTGTGGCTGTGACAGAAAATTGATGATTTACTGTATGAGTTACTTTGCGAATCATCAGATTTAACTCCACCAACAAAGTGTGCAGAACACAAGCGAGTGTTGTCAGAAAGCGAGTGTTGTCAGAAAATTGATGATTTAATGTATGATTTACTTTGCGAATCATCAGATTTAACTCCACCAACAAAGTGTGCAGAACACAAGCGAGTGTTGTCAGAAGGCTCCCAGTGTTCGCGTCTAATTCTTTGAATCCAAGCTTTTCTTCGCGAAGAATCTTTAGGAATCCTGTAGAACTGTAATTCTGGGTTTCTTTTGCGGTTGTTTGAGCAGCCGATGGCATAGCAAAAGTCATTTTTCACTATTTTAAGCTAGCGAATGTCACGCCACGAAAACAAAATGGCGGCGAGGGAATCACAGTTACCCCCCAAGGCGCAAAGGATTATGGGTCATGTACAAGTATTTACACACTCAGTGATGTTGGCGTTTCAAGCAATCTGATTGGTTCGCCATCTCGGGCTAATCAACAATGTACACCTCCGAGCGAGTGGATAATATGAAAAACAAAATGGCGGGCGTAAACTCGCGTTTCGCTTAAGTTTCAGAAGCAGAAATTGCCTTTAAATGGCTTCCTTTTAATTTTGTCGAGATCACTTCGTGTGTATATACTAAAACAATTATTCTTTTCAATCCCGGTGAATAGTGGCTTTCGGGAATATTTAGCCACTATTCACCTCGATTTCATAGAATAACTGTTACGTAGAGGTTAAATCAAGGAAAGTTCGCTAAAAAATTTCTATGGCTGTTCCCTTCATCTTCGTCAATCTCAAGTTTTTTTTTTTCAATTCGGCAGAATTTTAGCTCAACAGACAACACTATAGCCGCAAGGACCTACGCTTGCAACGGCAAACAAAAATCCTGAATAGTATTGCCACTATAAAGCTCTTTTCATCATGGTACTGGTTAGAAAGATCCTCAAGATGAAATTTCTATCGTCTTGTACCTCTAGCCGGTAGGATCTCGGGAGGCTTATAAGATACTACCGGTTAGAGGTACAGCCTGCATATTTAGTCGACTTTGCTCAATTTTTCGCTACGGCTTGTTTCACATATGAAGGTAGATCCTGGACAAAATGTTCGATTCGTCGTTTCGTTATGGCGTTTCGTCGTTTCGTTATGTCGAGTCGTTGTTTTCCGAGTTCGACTCGTCGAACTTTCAGTTCGTTTCGTCGTATTGTAAGTTCGATTCGTCGGCTGGCCTTTTCGACTCGTCGTCGACCACATCGGTTCGTCGTTTTGTCCGTTTCGTCATTTTGTCATGGCTTTTCGTCGTTTCACAGGGAGCCCATACAATCTGTTTGTGTAGCCGACAGTTGTTTTATAGTGAATGTACCTGATTTACCGTTTGCCATACCTATAGTGTCCCTCCCGCTTCCTGTACATTTATTTATCTATTTATTTTTTGCATTACTATGTGAATTGACAGGTCGGTTCGTTGCTATGGGCCAGGGGCAAGTGTTTTTCAACAGCGAGTCGAGTTGAGTTTTGGAGTATCGCGAGCGAATAAAGTGATTAAAATATACAAATATCGAACCAGCCGAGTACAATTGTCGTTCGCCAACGACATATAGTGATATATTGCTGACTATGTACATAAATCATTGATAAATAAACGTTGAAATACTTTACTTGTGGTGTATAGTCGTCCTTTTGCCTCAAAAATGTTTTTTTGAGCGATTTTGAATAAGTCTGAGTTCTTCGTCAATGTAATGCATAAAAGACAGACTGAGGTGGAAGCCTTGCTTTGAAAGGGTTCAAGCGCCCGAGCGATTTCCCCCCCGAAAATCGCATCGCTCCGCTTTCAAACTTGGCAGCATTAAGGTCAAAAGATGCACGATTCTCCTCGTACCTTCCAATCGAAAATCTATCCGAACGGACCGGAGCTAGCCCTCGAAGAAAATAAAAATCCGACAGTATTTGAGCGCCTGGGATGCGTAGCAAGATTCTCATGTGCCAGCCAGAAACCGTCACGCAACGACTCGACTAGAAGTAACGGAGTGCGGAAACGACGAATCGAACATTTTGTCCAGGATCTACTTTCATATTTCCGATCACCCCATAGCAACGTCATGCTGACTGGCAAGCTTTTTTCCGTATTGCATGACAACCAGCTATTTTTTCTAAAGGACGCTTTTAATGAACCTTTTTCGAAAATTATATCAAAAAGTTCTATCACTAAGAAGTATGAAGCCTCAATCAGGGTAACTCAGCCTCTGGTAAAGCAGATAGAGGCTCAGGCACTCGAGCTCCCGGATGATGATGACATACGGAAAATGCAGCAGTACAACCAAAGGGAGGATGAAAAACATCTTGGAGAAAGGCTAGAGGAAGTAAAGAGTGTACTCCCTGATAATGCCAGGAGAGGCGCTATCCTTGCTACAGAAAAAGGCGCGTCTAGCTGGTTAACAGTTATCCCGTTAAAGGATATGAACTTTACTTTAAACAAGAGAGAGTTCAGGGATGCTGTTCATTTCCGCTATGACTGGCACATAGCTGACACGCCCTCCACTTGTATTTGCGAAGATACTTTTACGGTGGATCATGCCATGGTGTGTAAACAAGGAGGATTCATCATCCAGAGGCATAACGAGCTGCGTGATCTTGAGGCCGATTTGCTAAACACTGTTTGCCACCATGTGCAAGTGGAACCCATTCTCCAGGAGATAACGGGAGAAGTGCTGACGAGAGGTACGAACTCGGCACCGGATGCCCGATTGGATGTCCACGTTCGTGGGTTCTGGGATAGGCAAGGCTCTGTCATTTTTGACGTGAGGGTTTTTCACCCAAACGCAGAATCTTACAAAGATCTCACCATCCAACAGATTTATCGCAAACATGAAGATGAGAAGGAGAGGTTATACGCGAACAGGGTTTTGGAAGTTGAACGAGGGACTTTTACACCTTTAGTCTTCACTACTACCAGAGGCATAGCAGACGAATGCAAGCGTTTCCACAGCGATAGCATTGGGTGAAAAATTCTACTGCGAAATCATTCCCCGAAAAGATGAATCTTCGCACAGAAAGCGAAACAAGTTACGGTTCAATTCCTAAAGCAGGAAACTTCAATTTTTTTTTCTTTCCTTTTCTACCCTTTTCTTTATTTTGGATTCTTTATTTTTTCCTATTTCGTAGCCTGTTAATAAATAGTCGTTACATTGGGTTTGAAGAATGGTCATCTGGGTAAGCGAACGTGGGTTCACATGTCTGATATGTAAGGAAAATTTAACGAATCTTGCATTCTAGACAAGTTCCTCGCAGCTTATCAGGGAGAGAAATGACCATGTAAGCAGTCCTCGCCAGCTGGTTCGACTCCTGACCAAGGTAAATTGACAAATTTTTTTTTTTTTTTTTACGTTATTTTTTTTTTATTGCATTTTCAGAATTGGGTTGTTTTGCCCGCTTTATAGTTAGTTGATAAATGTTGTAAAATGTATTTGTATGCGACTCTCTTTTTTCGAAATGAGTGACATTTCTAGTTCATTGCAAGTTTACTTTTTTTTTTTTCCTCTCTAAAATTGAGGAACTACATCGCAACAAGGCTGAATTTAAACACAACTACATGAAACTGCAGAGTTATCATGAAAACGCCATGCTTAAGTCAAAACACTTTAACCACAATATGTTGCTAGACTTGGTCTACGCAGTGGATGGTTCATATGCGATATATATACAGTGAAAAATTTAATGGTTCTTGCGTGCAAGAAAAATTCGACGTAGTTCACTGGGTAAAACACTGGAATGCGGAAGCTGGTCCAGGCAAGGTTCAAATCCTGGCGAGGGGAACTTTTCAAATTTTTTTTCATTTTTTCTTCATTTTTTTTTTTATCTAATTTTTTTGTGTGTGTTTGTTTGTTTTCCCATTTTATACTTTATTGATAAACAATATTTAATTTATTTCAGTGCTGCTCGCTTTTTCGTTAATAAACGGACTTTCTACTTCGTAGATGACAAGTTTACTTTTTTCGTGTACCCTAAAATCGAGGAATCGTATCACGACTAAATTTCCACACAATGAGTAAAGAAATTGCTGATTCATCATGAAAACGTCATTTCCGAGCCAAAACACTTTTGCTTCAACGTGTCTCTGGAGTTGGTGTACTTAGTGGATGGTTTCCAGGATATATATATACTGCGGATTAAGCTCATTTCGCACTAAGACATGTTTCTCGCAGCTCAGTAGGGAGAGCATTGGGCCGCTAAGGCGTGTTCAGTCAGGGTTTAAATCCTGATCCGGGGAACTTGTCTTCGATTTATTTCTTCTTTGTAATGTTGTTTTATTTTATCTTATGTATTTGTTGTGTATTTCTTATGTAGAGCGTGAAATGTGTTTGTATCCTGCTCCTTTTGTCGGGAGTGAAAGGACTTTTCTATCCAGCTGATCAAAAATTTACTTTATCCCTATATCCTTAAACTGAAGGAATGCATCTCAACTCGCCCTAATTTCAACACAATGATGTAAAACTGTTTGGGTAAATCATAGAAACATCACATTCAAGTCGAAACACGTTCACAATATGTTTCTGGAATTGGTCTATGCAATAGGTGGTACACATGTTTGTACACTTGGTAATTTATCCAGATCCAGTCAGGTTCAAATCTTGGCGAAAGGAACTTTTCTCGTTGTTTTTTTTTTTTTTTTTTTCATCTTTTATCACTTTTTTTATTTAATTCTGTGCATTTCTTTGTTTCCCATTTTATATTTTGTTGATAAGTAACGTGCTCGTACGCTGCTCTTTTTTTCTGTTCAGTTCATCGCAAGCTTCCTTTTTTTTTTTTTTCTTACATCCTGAAACTGGAGGAATGCATCACTTTGTTATCGTAGAAACGGTATACAGTATTAAGTCAAACCACTTTTACATCAACTTGTTTCTCTAGCGTTGGCCTATTCAGCGGGTTGTCACATATGTACTAAAAGTTTGTTGGAAATCGCATGAAAGACAAACTCTCCGTGGTTCAGTGGGGAGAGCATAGGGCTGCGAAGGCGGGCCTAGTCAGATCAAATGCTGACCAGGGAAACTTGTCTTCGATCTATTTTTTTAATGATTTGTTTCTATTCTCTTTTGTGTATTTGTTTGTTTTCCCATTTCATAATTCGTTGATAAAACCTGAAAAGTCTCTTTTATTATATTCCGAAGTTAAAATAATTTTCGCTCATATGCGATATGTGGTTAAATAAAATTACTTACTTACTTAGAGAGCGTTTTGGTTTAGATTTCTTACTTCAGTTAAATCTATTCCTAGTACCATGGCAACCCACGAAGTAACACGTGAAATGACTTTTTTTTCTCTGCGCTAAAAGGCGTGGCAGCAAAAGGTGTTATAATTGTGACGTATTCATAAGTGATTGGTTAGTCATCTCATTCGATATTCACGCCAATTTGTGAAGTTTTCTTAAAGCAAACACGTCATGAACGAGTAAGGACGTGTCACTGTGAGGTCTCAGTGTTTGTGCCAAGATTATGCAGAATCTGCTTGAAAGTTATCTGAAGGTAAGCATCGCTGCTAGAAAACAAGCCGGAGTAATCTTATCGTTCTTTCTGGAGGGTTAATGAACTAGTCAAGCAAGGAAGAAGAAAGCTTTTGGTTCGCTTCTTGCTTCGCCTTCGTATTAGAAAAATGTCGTTTATCATGATTGAAAAGTAGAGCAAACACTACTCACCTTCTAATCAAGGCTGTGTCAGGATTTCGAGAGAGACTACTCACAATCAGTTAAGTTTCGAGCTGTTGTTTCGAGCTGTTGATTTGAGAAGAATGCGATGAATTTCGAAGGAACATGAAGTGCGAGTAAAACAAAGCCACGTGCACTTCATCTCTTTGGTGGTTGCTCTTCTGAGAGCGCATAAGAATTGTGCAAAAACCTTTCAAATAAACCAGTAACGTGAAAATGAATTTCTTATCAAAAACGCGTTTGGCGATTCAAATTATTCGTTTGACCTGAATTTACTGAGCTCTCCTTTTCTCTTCTAACCTGTTATTAAAAGTTGCTTGTAAATCAGCCAAACACTAAACATTGTTTTATTCATCTCTGCTTACAGGATGACTGAGGTGATGAAGATAACGGCAAAACGAAGAGTTCAAGAGAATAAACTGAAATCAACGAATGCGAAAGAAACTCTGCAAAGATAAGAACTTTGATGTTAATTGTATTCTTGTATAAAAATGGTGGCTGCCTAAATGTCAAGATTGGCTTGTGAACCTCAGCTGATTGAATTGTCTTGTAAAATACTAAAGGGAAACGGAGGAGTAAAAGAAGGCGAGGAGGCATTCTTCGTGTACGACTTGTTTGAGGTGATGGCAGCCACCATTTAAGTTGGATATTTTAAGGTGGCACTGTAAGGTAAATGGCTTTTGAAAGAAGAAATATGAAAATTAAAACACGTACAGATTCTCCTATCAGTTTTATAAAATTAGAACTAAGTATTCGAATTTTCTAAGAAAATGTTTTTATCTTTGATATCACAACAAACATTTTCTGGAAACAAGTCAATGTTCTTGTTTTTGATAATTTTTTATGTGGAGAATTAGGATTCTTAAAGGATAATTGATCTGCTCTTTTGTCAATACAATAATCAGTGCCGCCTTAGATGATTCACACATTTTCTTTGTAGTTTTATTAGTAATAGACAAGAGAACGTTGACAACATAGAATGCTTTGGGAAACTATTCAAAATGAGTTTTCGTCTGATTGGCGTAAAAGGATAGCTACGTCCTTTTCATTTGTTATGAAACAATCCCACTTTGGTGACGCTACGTTAACGATACATTTACCGCCCTACACAACGGCGAAATGACAAAACAGAACACTTAACATTAAGTTCATTTAAAAAGGACGAGAAATAGAAAACATCCTTTTTCAAACCTTACCTGAAACCAACAGATTAATCAGACGTATAATTCTATAATCCGAGATCGCATCAAGTTATAAATATTAAATTCTAAAGAGACGAGTTTGCGAAGTTGGCAACACGCCTGAAAATTTATCCGTCGTAAAGAAAAATACCGTAAAGGTTTTTTTAAAAAGAAAAAAAACTTCAGTTTTATCAGACGAAAACAAAACTCACTTCGACCTTCGGAAACAACCGAAACGGAAGCCAGCTCAACTGCTAAGAGGAATCGTAGCGTAAACAATTACATGATCAATGTCTTCGACTAACGACCCATACTACTGCTTGACGTTTAACCCAAGACTCTAGCTTTTTTCGTGGACTTATTTGGACAGGTGCATGTCTATTAACTTACAACAGAGCACAGATGACATTAAAAATGATTAGCAAGTATAGACAGACAGCTTTCAAAAATACCTGTGGACAAAATAACATAAGAAATGATACGAAAGGAACGACCTTAATTGACCAATGACAAATGATAACGACTGGTGATTCTTGCAGCCAATCATATCTCGGAGAAATGGACCCTGATTTTGGGGGCAAAGAACTGTTCTCTTACTTTCGCATTGACCATTAAATAGCTAATTGAGGAACAAAAAGATTTGGCGAGAGTACCATATAACCCCAACATTAATTATGCATTCAGACTAGTAGACTTTGTTTTCAAAGTTTTGTCGTGACAGACAAAGAAGTGGAATGCATAATTAATGTATGGGGTTATATGGTACTCTTTCCAAAGATTTCCTTAAAAAAACTTATTTGCCCACGTTCTCTTGTCGTTTTGCAAGTTAAGTATTTAAAACCTAAATGTCTGGTTCAGAGGACTGCAGTACATTTTCTTGAAAAGGTATTGCCTAGATAGTTATACAGACCAGTAAAAATTTATCCCTGTATGCAAAAAAAAAAAGACGACAACAACAACAACAATATATCAAACAATTAGAGACAATTTTATCCCTTAAAAACTCTAACTCAAGCAAAACGAAAAAGTGGAAGTCGCGTTAAACTCAACATGTCTTGCATAAGTTTGAAGAGAACAAAAAGTTAAACACGAATTCGGGATAGGCTCTTGTTACCAACGAACTTGAAAGTGTTTTTTTTTTTATGGAGATAGCATTTGTTTGCATAGACTGTTGTCGTTAAATACGATTCTTTATTGTCAGAACGAATAAAACAAAAATTTTCTTGAAAAACATACCATTGACCAGAACCCTGAAGAGATTTTTATGGATGTAAATTTTCCTGCCTTGAGGAAAGGGATTGATTTGGATCTTTTACTAGTTTTTGGTTTCTATAACTTGTTGCTACGGTTTTTCGCTGAATGTTACATGAATTAAAAATGTTTGTTTTAATAATGTTGTTTGAACCGGACATTGGGTTTTATCATATTCGCAATGTAGAAAGACTTCTTTCAGCCTGAAATTAATGTTACACAGGACTAAAAGAAATTTTAAAGATTTGGTGAAAAATAAAAGGAAAATCAACAAAAATAACTTGTCGGAATAGTTTCAAATACACGATATCGGATTGTCTTAAGCCTTGAAACCAAAGTGAAAAAAACGCGCTTAGCCGGCTGGCCCAAGAGAAAGAGAATTTGAAAATTATTTTGGTTTTAGTAAATGAACTCAAGCAAAATCTTATCTCAGTGACTTCAAAGAAACGAGGACCCAAGCAATTATCCAGATCGTCTGAACCAAAAAAATATAGCTTACTTGGCTCTTAAGAAAGGCTTAAATTTTTGATGAATAAAGGCTGATAGTTTCGAAAGAAACTGTTTGGGGCTGCGTCGGTGGGAGTAACGAAATAATTTGGATATATCAACAAAGTTGAAATGGTAAATTGGCCACCGTAATGATTACAAAAGCTGACGTTTCGAGCGTTAGCCCTTCGCTCCGACGAAGGGCTAACGCTCGAAACGTCAGCTTTTGTAATCATTACGGTGGCCAATTTACCATTTCAACTTTGTTGATATATTTAAAT
The DNA here is from genome assembly GCF_964205215.1 of Stylophora pistillata. Lineage (NCBI taxonomy): Eukaryota > Metazoa > Cnidaria > Anthozoa > Scleractinia > Pocilloporidae > Stylophora > Stylophora pistillata. The sequence continues at coordinate 2,259,434 of NC_142531.1, forward strand.
TTTTGATGATTTGGTTACAAATTTTGATTAGTTTGCGTCAAAGTGTTTCCAGTGTAACAAACAAACAAAATCGACGGCTGAAGAAGGTCTCGTATGTAGCAGCATGGCAAGCTTCACTTAAGTTATTATTTAGTAGTTTGCCTTGTTGCTTATTGCTAGAGTAAGTAACGTGTAAATATCACCTAGTGCAAAAGGAAAAAAATCTAAGACCAAACTTTGTAGGTAAAGGCGATTTGATGAATTTCATAAAAACAAACCCAGAAGTTAGGGCTGTTTAAAAATGCTTAGGAAAAAAATTTTGCATAAGGTGATGTTTAAATATCTTTTGGTGGAAAAATTTAAGGGAGTCCATTTTGAATTTTTGGTCGCAAATGTTGTCAGGGGAAACTCTGTGCAAATCCTCACACATTCTTCATCATTTAATGAAACTCACTTAACTAAATAAAACAATTAACTGATAAAACACTTGTATTGTTTATTGACTGAAATATCGAGAGTGAAAATGAAGATTAGATAATAGAACAGTAAACAATGAGTTTGACTTTGTTACACATTCTACTTAGAAAAACACAGGCGCCCAAAATACGCACGCGCTTTTAAGTCTTTTGGCGGGAAAATTACGCCATTTTGAAGAACTGTTACTTACAGAGTTTCCAAAAATTTAAAAAACCGACGCATGCGTATTTGAAGCGCCCCGTGTTTTCCCTAAGTCTTTTGGCGGGAAAATTAAAACTTTTAAAAAGATAACCTCGATGAAAAATGACTTAATTTACCAAGCGAAAAAAAAAACTACTGAATTACAAGTTACTACAAAATGGTTTGAAACGGAAGTCTGAACGAAGAAGTGTTTTGGTAAACAAAACGCAACGAATTCATCTTGGATTTTACTTGATAAATTCAAACATTTGAGAATTTCTTTTATATCTCGACTCTTGACAAGATTATCATCCTCAGGAGTTTTTGCCTGATTTTGACTTCAGTTGTAGGCCATTCAGCAATCTGAAAGAGTGAAGAACAACCGAATTAATAAAAACATCCAACATTTCAAATTTATATTCATTGAATGCTTCAAACAGCAAATGAACTTGCAAAATTTATCATTTTTCGAGTTCGCTCGAACCTTGCCAAGAATCACATGCAAACGGCCATTAATATCATGCAATTCTTCGTTTTGGCCTTGTTCATTCCCTCTATAATAACAATAACTTGTACAACAACTACATCCCGTACAAGCAGATTGCTGTGAGCCAAGTACAATTAATTATCTTATTTCAAGACGGCTGTGAAGTTTTCTTCGCATAGCAACTAATGCACGAGCCTCAGAAGAATTTGGAAACGATTTTAACATAAATAATGAGTTTGTTTGTCTTTTTGTATATACACATGTACACCACAAAGCAAAATTCGAACGCCTCTTTCTCTATCCATGATATTTTCCCTATTTTTATTTCTATGATAAATTAGATTGATACCAACTTGATACCAACCACTGCTAAGCTGCAGCTGTATAAGGCTGCAGTCTTGCCCTATTTGACTTACTGCAGTACTGTATGGCACTTTTGCAGGGGAAGTGATGCAAGAAAACTGGAGCATGTCCAGGAGAGGGGTCTTAGGGCAGTTTTCCGTGACTGGAACGCTAACTATGGGTGGTCGTTAGAATGGGCTAAATTGCCCACCCTAGTGAACCGTAGATTGCAAGATATAGCGACCATCATGTATAAAGTAAAATTTAAGCTAGCACCAAGCTATATACAAGATTTATTTTCAGCAAATCACACAGTGTATAACTTAAGAGTTAAAGAATTTACTATTCCAAGATTTAACTCCATAAATTATGGCAGGCATTCCCTTAGGTATTTAGGACCTGTGCTATGGGCTAAGCTACCTTCCCGTATTAGGACGTTGAATTCACTAGCGGGTTTTAAGAGGGCAGTTAGAGGAATGGATTTGAAAATGTTAATGGACGATGGTGGCTGTGAGGGCTGCTTGGTTTGCAGTGCATGATTCTTAGTTATATCTTAATTAGGCTCAGACTATTCCTCCCTCCCCCCCCCCCCCACGTCTTTGCAGTGCATGATTCTTAGTTATATCTTATTTAGGCTCATACTGTTCCTCCCCCCCCCCCCACGTCTTAAGGTCCCTTGCCTAATTCTGCTGACCACAAATTTTATGCTATTTATTCGTATATTTTATGCTATTTAATCGTATATTAATATTTAGTTATTTATTATTTCATCTAAATTATCTTGTTGTGTCCTTACTTAGTGGTTTTATTACTGCTATTTTATAATTGACACATGAATAAAGTTCATCATCATCATTGTGCCAAAAGGAGGTCTCACGGAATGTCATTAACAATTATTTTCCGTATATCAAATTGATTGAAATTCTCATTTTGTTTTCTATTTTTTCTACTTTTTTTAACAGAAAGGAGACATCACAGCACATCACAGTTCATCAAACGACGTTACATCCTTGTAGATTACCAACAGATTATATCGAAACGTTCTGAAAGTTAAATGCCTAATAGTGTGTATGTTCAAAAAACCGATCCGTGAAAAACATTACGATTTTAACACATCCAGTTGACTTCATTAACAACTCAGACTAAACTGAAAAAGTTGTCAAAAGAGTTATTGAGATATCAGCAAAACTCATTGGCCTAAACCAAGAATGCGTATCCTTGAGTTATCAAACGAGTTTTACGTGGACTGCTCTGCATCCATAATTTAGATACAAATTTGGACGATGGCATGAAAAGGTTTGTGAAAAGAGTTTTGACTAAAATCATGGATGCCTTTCCAAATATACAGCTCAAACTATTACAGATATGTTAGGATCCACTTTAATAAATCATAAATCGATGCCATTGAGCAGTAAACTTTTTAAGTCTAAAACATTTGTGTAACAATTCTTATCGGAAAACGATGTTATGGTAAATAGCATATGCCAATGGTCTTTTTTTAATTGTACAGTTTCATTGCACTGGTGTTTTTAATTTTTTTGACCTTTCAGTAATTTTTCTTCCGACTTGCTTTTAGTAAATTTTCAAGTTAAAAAAAGATCTAAAAATGTTGCTTAAACCCCTTAAGCTGATACGGCAATTCTACATGCAATGCAATGCAATGCATGCACCGACTGTGACCAAATATCAAATTAGTGTTAAAATAATTACATCATATAGAGCAATTAACTCACCTAATTAAATAACTTCTCCTCCCTCGTCTTTCTTTTGATTCTTTTCATCTCCATTTCCCGTTGTTGCTGATTTTTGCCTTTGTTTTTCTTGAGTTCAACATCTGCCTGATGAAAGATGATTGCAAATTGAGTATATTGAAAAACACGAGAACCAACTTAAATCAAGTTTGTGGATGGCTTCTTTTTTTGCTTTTTTCAAGTGGAGTTGGGAAGGATATCAGATGGGTAAAAAGGATGAAACTGTTTTGCTCAAAATGGTTTCATTCTTCTTACAAATCTGTTCTTTGGTTGGTTGATTACTGATTGATTGGCTCATTGATTTTATCGCTCGATTTCGTTTGTTTCCAAATTCTGAAAGAGCCTCAACCATTCGACTTCCAAGATCTCTATATCAATTCCCCTTACTGTCCGACATAAATTTCTTACAAATCTTGCTTTGAGAATCTGGTGTTTTGCCTGGTTGATAGCTGGTTTTAAACAGTTAGCTGGCCGGCCAGCTAACCAACCAGCCAGTCAGTCAGTCAATCAATCAATCAATCAGCCAGTCAGTCAGCCAGCCAGCAAGTCAATCAATCAGTCAATCAATCAATAAATCAGTCAGTCAGCAAGCTAGCTCAGGGAGCAACTTGTCAGTTGTTCTCTCGGACGTCGGTCGGTAAGTCAGCAAAACAACACCTTTCATACTGCTTTTAACAAGTCTTTTGGTAAACCTTAAGAAAATCTCATCAACAGACATACCAAAACTCAGTTTTGAAGGCCTAACAGCACAGAAAAAATGATGGTTCGAGCAGCTAAAGCTATCTTGACTTAAAGAGAAATAACCTCAGAAGAGTAAATAAATTACGACCTGGAAATGGAGCCTTCGTACATACTTCGTATATTCACAACCTCCTTTCAAACGTAGAAAACTAATAAGCAGAAATAATGCAACATCTAATATAAGTTCACTAACAGGAGGTTTACAAGAGGTTGATTAAAACAAAATATAAATGCATTTGACGGTAATTTCAATTTACCTTCCCAGTAGAAGTTTCCAATGGGCGTTTAACTTTCTTTCGTTTGTCCCTTCCGACGTCCCACCAAAGCATTTCATCTGTCCAAACTGAGAGCTATGTACAATGAAAGTACCAAAGACGAGTACAGGCGAGTGTGGAAATGTTGACAGAGGTTGATTTCTCTACCACAGCACTACGTTTAAATTTAGCTTCGGTCGCCATTTTCTCCCTCGTGTGAAAATACACATGACAATGGAATAACTAAATTTGAATGAGGGACAATAATCTGTGACTTATGAATATTAAACATTTTTCGCTCAACCACGGACCAATACCTCAGAGCCTCTGGGAAATCTTAAGTGAGTTGACACCAAGGTATCTGGCAAACGATACCTATTAAAATAAAGTGTCTCCCTGCCAAAAGCTTTAAAAAAGAATATAAACTCTTCCTACTTGGCAGGCAGACATCTTGAACAACTTTAACCTATCATAGAGCTCTATTTTAATATTTCAACTATTTAGTATATGTGCTATCTCCTTAAGCGTATTTAACTTTCACCCATCCGTAACTGCTCTGTGGTAGTGGCCAACTCGAAAGCTTGGCTCCTTTGGCTACTACACACTCTTTCCACTGCTTTGTGTAAATTCATGTATAGTTAGAACTCTCTTTTTTTTTTTTTTTTCTACTTTTTCTCTTTCTCGTTGTTGTATTTTAAGTAGAATAAGTGTGAATAAAAGAATGAAAAAAACAAGTGCGAAAAGGAGAACTGATGAGGAAAATTGGCTGATCTTCTGAGACGAACTTCCCCGCATTATGAGGGCTCAACAAATGGTCAAACAACAAACCCACGGATTGGATGTTTACAAGGTACAAAAAATTACTATGTTCCCCAAGGTAGGATTGGTTCCTCGGCGAGATTCGTTTCCGCGGTAAGAAGGTTTTACCAATGAGAGGTTCTATGCTACGTCATCAGCCGCCCCCTCCATACTTAAGCGAGCAGATATCACGTTTCACAATGCAATGATTACGCAAATTAAAAAACCCTCGTTTTGCAACAGGCAGCAACATAAGCAGGGATCTCTCTTTGATATACAGTCATCATTTCTAAAATGAGGAGCAGAGTAACAAGAACGATGCGTTGGGTCAAATATTTCATGTTCTTTTTCAACGTCTTGTTCTGGATTACCGGTGTTGGCCTTGTGGTGATAGGCTGTCTTAGAGAGCTTCTATATGGCGATTACAAAAACATCACACCAACGGGTTTCACCTCTGCCTCTCTCATCCTCATAGGAGTAGGATCTGTTATTGGTCTGCTCGGCCTTGCTGGTTGTTATGGCGCAATCAGAGATAATTACTTCATACTGAAGTGTTTCTCGTATTTGTTGGTCTTGCTGCTGATCGCCGAAATCGCGCTGGGCCTGTGGTTGTACTTAGCCCATTTTAGTATACATAAATTTCTTCAGGATTTTCTCAGCAACATCCTCAGCAAGTACGAAGATGACACGGATATACAAGAACTGATCAATAAATCCAGCGGGAACACGAGTGCTGTGGGTCAAAAAGCTACAAAGACTGGTTCCACTCAGATTGGAACGCTCAACGCCAAAACAAGAACGTGTACTATTGGGTGAATAATGTTCCGCGATCTTGTTGTTTATAAAACACAACAAATTTAGAGGGCTGTGGAGACGATTTAGACACTGCCAGAAAACAAGCTGAGAAGTTTGTCCATACCGAAGGCTGTCTGCGGTTAAAAACGTTCTTCTCGAAGCACTTGACCTTTATGATTTTTCTTGGCGGAGGGGTCATAACATTACATGTGCTGGCGATTCTGTTTATGTGTTGCCTCATGCGCGCGATCAAACATTCGAACCTGCTTCACCAAGTGATGGAATCCTATTCATTTCGACTTAAATGGTATACGAATGGCAGCATTATGCCTCAAACAATTTCTACTGATGTCGCGCAATCTTTAAAAGACCCACAACGGACGGACGTTTCTCGAATGACAGGAATTATTGATTATTACTAGGACATAACAATGAGTGACATTAAGTAAATATTTATTTGCAATGATTCATCAGTGACTTTCATCAATGAAACAAGAAGTAGCGATAAGTCAAAGGGCCTTATTTGATCAAGATGAAATATGACTCTAAGAAATGACTATGCAATATGTATTCTTCAGTTATAAAGTAATAGGCATTTAAGTGAAAGCTGTCACCATTTTTTAAACGTTGGGTTAGGACTATCTTTCATGGTTACATTTTTTGTAAATCTGACAAGAAATAAGTCAGACATTTCCTGGTAACATAGCTATTTCAAGCTGAACTGTCATAAAAAAGTGTTGAGTGTTCATGGCCGGTCTAGCAAGAGAACGAAAAGTTCATATCCTCTTTCCTCTTGGTATGCTTCCGACATGACTGAGAGATGGTTTAGTCAGATTGCAATATTTTCCTTTCTTTTCAGAGACTATGAGTTACCTCCGCGGCATCAACAATGCTTGGGTGACAAGTTTTTAGTCTTCATCGCTATCTGCTGCAAGCACTTCACCTTCTAACGCACCCTGAAGGGAAACGAAACAAAACACGTAAGTATCATCGCCAGAAAGAAAAGATAGTCTTTCTCAAATGTATAAAAAGTAAAGGTTTAACACTTTCACTAACGGATCGACAATAATCCTAGCATCTTCTGCGAACGACTGCGAAAGGAGAGTTATTACTTCCCAACGCGACTTAAGAAGGCCATAGTTAACTATGTGAAGGCAAACTGGTAACCAGAAAGCCAAGCCCACCGATGTGGTCTTGACAGTCTTGAAACCAGGCAAGCAAAAAAGAGCATAAACCCAGACCTTTTTTTTTTCATTTTAGGAAACGACCTTCTTGTAAATAAGATTATATGGTTCCATCAACTGAGTTGATAATGGAAATTTGCCGCGGTAAAGAGTTTCTAAAACTTTCATATCGAGCGTTAGCCCTTTGCGATTGGCTCTGACGAATAGAAGCTGTTACGAAAAATAGTGTTGCGTGACATGCATGACCTTCTGGAAGGTTCGCGAAAGGTCATGGCTTGTTTATTTTAGCGCGGCTTCGCGCGCGTGGGGCAGAGCCCCCATACCTATGGTCAACCTCTTTTCGTTTGGTTGTCACGTGACTGACCGAGCGTACGTACGTACGTACGTGCCTTCAGATTGCATGGGTAAGGTAGGGGAGACTATCAAAACGAAGGGAGGGGTGTCTCAGGGGAGTCTTGGCAAATGCACATCTTTTATGTTATCATTAATATTACGAACTTGAGAGCTCCGCTTTTAGGCTTGGCTATTTGTATATTATGTACTCGTTTCTAAAAGCGGTATATTTTGTAATGTTGCTATAATTAGACCTTTTTAAAAAAGTTCTAGAATTTTATCGCGTAAGAATATAAGTAGGATAGGTTAAGCGAAGTTTTAACTAAGTTTTCACAAGCGAAAAAGAGTTGATCATGATCAGTCAAGTGTGATCATGTGACGAGGCAGTGTTTGTCGAATTTGGTGGAGACCGTGAGTATTTTCAAGCTGATCGAAGTTGGCGGAGGCCGTGTAAGTTTGCTAAGTTACGTGCTAGTGTAGAGTTTATCAAGTGGAAACTACATTTATTTTGGAATAAATCTTCTTGTTGCTGCTCCGACAACCCTGCGTTCTGTTTAGACTGCAAATCACCTGCCACTCAACCATCGAACTCGTAACAGAAACTTGCTCCCGTTAACTACTTCTTGTAAACAGTAAGACAGCTAGCAGGTGCTATGACAGAGAGCAAAACGAAAGATCTTCGAGAGAAATCTAAGGCGAACGCGATGAAAGATCTCATCCGCAGAGATTCTGTCGAACGAGCAACGAACCTACATGTATCTCGCACAACTTAGCACCATGGAGTCGATAGAGGGCACATCGAAATCATGATTTCAAAGTCAACCGTGTGCAAAAGGAATAATTTCTAGACTCAATTCAGAGCACATAAAAAGGTCTCACTCCCTGACTAAAGTAAATCCATTCGTAACAAATTAAAGCAGTGAAAACTTACTTGCTGTTTAGAAGCGGCGAAAAACATAGATTTAAACTGAAACGAATAAAACAAAATTTGTGAAAAGGGTGAAATAAAATAAAGGAAAATAAAATAAAAAGTTGTTTTTCCAAGATCTGATAGGGATAACTTTCTTACATTGATGTCAAGTGTTAATAGTGGGTTTTTTAAATAACAGTGAATGATATTTTAACACAAACTACCTTTTTGTGGGGCGGAGTTCCCGGAACAAAATCATAATCTTCATCAGCATCTACATCCATCAAGCTGTCATCAGGCACCACTTGACGTCTCTTTGTCTTTTTGTGTCCACTTGGATTTAACGAGTTGTCCTCAGGGCTGATACAACTGTCACCCAGGGAGGGCTGATTGAAAATATAAAGTTAAATTAAAATTACTTAGTCTTGATAACATCACGAAAGGAGGGCAAGTGATCTGTACATGGTTCACGGAGGTTTCGTTCCTTTGCAAGTTCTCTCCTTGCCAGGGATAACTACTTCGTCCCCACCGATAACAGGGACGAACTCGTTAAAGTGGAGGGAAACTCTCAGGAAGCCAACTTGCAAAGGGGTGAACCTTCCAGATACCAGTGAAATATACTCACGGCATTTTGGGAGAAGCGTTTCCTCTCCCCCTCTCCCCCAAGAAAAAGAAATACTGGCCTAGCCTGAGTCAAATTGAACTGCTACGTTACGGAGATTTACCCAATACATTCCTGTACAAGACAAACGTAGTCTATCACTTATTGTCTTACCATGTCCAAATTCTTCATAAATGATACATCTGGAGGGAACAAGAGGAAAATATTATTATGATATTTGCTATACGTGGGATTGCACGTACATGTACAGCATGAGTAATCTTCACAGACTGTCTATAGCAGTAGCATCAATGTACACAAGAGGTGATATAATACAAAGTAATGATGAGCACTAAATTGTCCTCTGACAATGTTATATGACATCTTGATACACCTGAGCCGCGTATGTCCACACCACACACCTCAAACATAACCCCAAGGGTGTGGCTAGGGGGGGGGGGATGCCTGTGACTCCTCTTTGGAAAAAAAAGCAAATAACTCACAATAGAGAAGCAACCTAATCCTTCCTGCAATCTTGTAAACTGCTGGACTGTTTACATAAATCACGGCCTACTCCCTTTTTCTTGCACTGGCTCAGAGTGTGCGGAAATATTGCGTACGGTAAACGAAAATATATATTATGAAGGGCTTACCAGTTGAATAAATTCCTGCAGCATATGAATATAGGCCCTACAGAGCCCTAAAATAGCTATGGAACACTGATAATTACGGGATTTATTAAAGAAAAGTATTAATTTTTTCATACCTGTAACTGAACTGGGTGGGGTCTGTATGGGTCGAGCACTACCACGGCTGCACATCAATTAAGGAAAAGCACACATTATGATAGAAGGATTTGTTTTTTTAGAAAGCAAAAAAAAAAGGTCATTTCATAGTTTCTGACAAGGTACAAGAAAAGCTAAACAAACATTTTAAACACCTTTTCTCAAATTTTAAATAATTTTAACGTTCTTATAGGTAATAAACACCTAAGCTGGAGTTTGAACTTTCAAAGGATACACAGAAGTGTTAGCACTTTCCTGACTGGCCTCAGGGATGACTGAAAGATCTTTCTTCCCAGTTCTAAACACATCTGTAACACAGACGACAAGAAACTCAATTGGATAATACACCATCGTGCACGCGGTCTCAATCTCTTCATTCTGTCTATTGTTTGCTCACATTGGCAAATGTTTATTTTAAGTTATAAAGGTTTCAAATCAATTCACAGGAAGTTTTCCACAATTCAAGAACTGATCACATCTTGACATGGATCCTAAAGGTTGGACTAAGTGAAGGGACAGAAGGAATTGTTTAAAATAAATTTCAGTTCAAAGATATTTTAAACTATAGCTGGTTTTGATATTTCTTCTCTCTACCCCAAGTACTTTATCAAAGGGAATTACAAAATTATTCAAACTACTGGTATAGGTTGAATTAATTTTGAGCAAAATTAAACAGAACAGAAATTAAATTGAACAGAAATTATTTTAAAGTACAACAGGTGTGTAGCTCAAGATTGTAATTTTTCAAAAGATGGATAACTCTATTTACCATGGCAAGTTTAATTCCTCTCTGGCAGGGAGCATATGTTTTGCCAAAACTTACCAATAACAAAGCAGTTGGATACCACTATCTTAGTTCTTTTTTACCTTGATAAGGAAATGAGTCACTAAAGAAGTCATCCAGAACTGATTTACTGGCATCTTTACTTCTATGATAACAAAAAACAATACAGTGAGATTATCATTTATTGCAAATCTGCAGCATAAAATCACACCTCAGAGGCACCACCATTAAAATTAACATCATGATCATCATCATTTGTCAAACACTGAGTGGAACTTAGGGTTCTTCACTCACAAGTTTTACAAATACCTTCCAAATACACAGTCATATGAGACAGTCATGATGTTCACAATATTCACACAGTATGACAGTCAAATACCTTTGGCTTGTCACCTCTGCGGCTGTCTCAGAATCCCTCTGACCTTTCTTGTTATCAGCTTTTCCTTCAGTACTTTTAGATTGCACTGGAACTTTACCATCACACAAGACTTTATCAGTCTCTGTCATGTCCATGTCATCATCATTATTGCCTTCACTAAACATGGACTCATTGTAATGATTGTTGGTCTTGGAGTTCTGCACTGTGTTGTTATGTGACCTGGCACCAACTTTCTGTTTAACATGATCAGGCTTTGTTGTTGGATCTGTTTTTGCAGAGCTGAGAAGAACAGCAAATTAAAAAATCGATCTGCACACAATTTTTTGGGATGTATTGAACAAGGCTGGCCTTCAAATTATCAAATGATTAATTTGTCAGATCTTGGGATTTAAAAATGTTTAAATCTTAAAGGGTTTTTTCAACTTTCTCATCCATTGTCATACATGTATTCTGCATGGGATGAATGATTTTCCAAATTGTAAGAGTGAAATAGTTCATATTTTTGAATATTTTTTTTTTTTAATTTTCTCACCATTTGATATCCTTGTCTTTTGGAACTCTTTTAGCCAATGTGCAGGGTGCTGCTGTGACAGATGCTTGAGATGATTGGGTGGAGGACTGGTGATCAACTAAAGTTGCCAGTACAAAGTCAGCTTCATAAGTTGAGTCTCCATCCATACTGAACACTATGGGTCTGAAGAAAAATTTCTCAGTGAAAGATAGCTCCTTATAATCTGCACCCAAGTTTTCTAGGTTGGAAATATGCAATCTGATCAAAGGTGTTTTGGGTACAAAGTGACTCTTTGGGAGAAAAGTGCAACCTGATGCTTCTTTGCATTTTCATTAATACATTTAATGCAGGAAAACACATTTGTGGGTTATACCACTGGAATTGACAATTTGGCCTGTGAGGGTTTAAAGTAGCACTCCTCTTTCAACTGTCACTGTTATCCATAGTCCGTTTAAATTGTATAATTTCAGATTTTCTGGTGATATACTAACCTTCCACTGGTTTCAAAATGCATATTTATTGGTTGACTTGCAAACTCAGCAAATGTCAAAATAGCCTGCAATAAAAGAAAGCTAAAATGTTAGTTTTAAATATTGACATCAATGACAAGCATATGCAATCAGCTTTCCTGAAACAAATGTAAATATGACCAATATGACAAATATGAATTAACCTATTTCATAGTAAAGATAGTAGTTCTAAGTCTTGTCAAAATAAATCTGATAACTAAGTTCAGCTTCTACATTACAAATTTTTTGGTTACATAATTACCCTTAGTTCCTTGAGACAAAATGTAACCTCTGTATCAACTCCAATTTGATAGTTATCAAACTCTTCTGGGACCAGCATCATTTCTGTGTGTATGACTCGATTTGGGTCTGTAAAGAAAGAAGGACACATTTAGCTCTATGCCACAATACTGATGATCACTGTAAGCGTCACAACTAGAGGTCAAGAAATAATTAAATATTCCTACATGTAATACATGCTCAAGGCTGTGCTCTAAGGAAAATTGAATGGAGCCCAGTGCTCTGAGACTGTGAAATCCAGGGTGCCCAGCATATGCTTTTTATGAAAAAACTAAAATTTCTAGTCACCCAAGAGCAAAGTAAGGCACCAGGAGCCACCGGGCACTGCTAGACCACAGCTTAGTGTGCTGGAGTTTAATTGTAGGATTCACAGTAGATAGTACATGATTCCAAGTAAATCTTATTACCATTTCGATGACACAATTATATCAGCTATAGGTTTAAAGAGTCCAGTCAACCTACAATCACTTGTTACTTCTTTAGTTAGGGATAGCATGAAAGTCAGTGTACTTTTCATTGATCAAAACAAAAAAAAGTTTGAGTCTTCTGCAAGCTTCTTAGCATACCCACATGTTTGGCTTCATATGATAAACAAAGTTTGTAAGTCTTTTATATAAGGTTCTTAGCATACCCTCATGTTAGGCTTCATATCAATGATAAACAACTTTTGTAAGTCTTCTGCAAGGTTCTTAGTACACCTACATGTTTGGCTTCATACGATACTTGATTTTAGAATTAATCATCTATCACTTCTGTTTTCTTTTTTCTTACCAGGCTCATCATCCACATAATTCTTGACTTTTAAGGTCTCAGGACAGACGACAAGAGTGATTTCTTCTTGGTTGCTTGGGAAATTAAACACTACATCATTGAGGATTCTGTGAAAAGTAGGAAATACCATCATAATGTTGAAACTGGAACTCTCCTTAGACTCAAAATTACTGACAGCTTGACCAATGATCACCAG